>NC_069503.1:780009164-780350414 GCF_027579735.1 Bombina bombina
CTGCTAGTGCCTCTTACCTCATCTTACAAACTTTATATGCTCTGGTATATTCCCTATCATTCCGGCTCAACGCCGGGATAAGAAGACTACTGACCGAGTTCGGTCTGATAGTGGAGTGACCCACGAGCATTACAGCTTTCTGAGACCAGAAGTTATGGATTTTGCAAAACAAAAATGTTTCACAAAACTCATAACTAAAATGTAACAAAGTACACTAACAACCATAAACTACCTATTAATATCGCTACTACTATAATAAACCTATTAACCCCTAAACCGCCAGCCCCCCATATTGATAATACTAAACTAAAACAATTAACCCCTAAACCGACAGCCCCCCACATCGCAAAACACTAAATTAAATTATTAACCCCTAAACCTAAAACCCCATAACTTTAAATTAAAATTACACTACCTTAAAAGAAATAAAAACTTACCTGTGAAATAAAAAAAAAATCTAAAATTAAACTATAAATTAACCTAACATTACTATTTAAAAAAAATTAAGCTAAAAGTAAAAAAACTAAATTACAAAAACAAACACTAAATTGCAAAGCTTTTAAATTAACTAACATTACAAAAAACAAAAAACACTAAAATTCCAAAAAATAAAAAACACTAAGGTTACAAAAAATAATAAACTAAATTATCAAAAATAATACAAATTAAACCTAATCTGATAGCCCTATAAAAACAAAAAAGCATCCCCAAAATAAAAACACCCCCTTACCTAACAATAAACTACCAATAGCCCTTAAAAGGGCCTTTGTAGGGCATTGCGCTAAGTTAAACAGCTCTCTTACATAAAAAAAACTTACAAAGCCCCCTTAACAGTAAACCCCTCAACCAACCCCCAAAATAAAAAAAACTAAGTCTAATAAAAACCTAAGCTACCCATTGCCCCTAAAGGGGCATTTTTATGGACATTGCCCTTAAAAGGGCAATCAGCTATTTTGCACCCATTAAAATAAAAAATCCCTATTCTAAACCCACCCCCCAAAAAACAAAAAGCTAACACTAACCCCAGAAAATGTACTCACAGTTCCTGAAGTCCGGACATCCATCTTCATCCAGGCTGCAAGAAGTCTTCATCCAGGCGGCGACATCTTCATCCATCGCAGGGGGAACTTCTATCTTCCTCCTGATGGCGCAGAGCTGTGGCGGCGTGGAGCTGACTAGGACCGGCGGCGACATCCAGCACGGAGCCTCCTCTTCACATGATCGTCCACCACACACTGAAGTTTGAATGCAAAGGTACCCTTTTTATATTGGGGTACTGTTGCATTCCTATTAGCTGAAATATTCAAATCTACCAATAGGATGAGAGCTGCTTAAATCCTATTGGCTGATTTGAACATAAGATAGAAGATGCCCCTGTGTTGGATGAAGATGTCGCTGCCTGGATGAAAACTTCTCGCCGCCTGGATGAAGATGGATGTTCGGACTTCAGGAACTGTGAGAACATTTTCTGGGGTTAGTGTTAGTTTTTTTTTTTGGGGGGGGGGGGTGTTTTTTTTTTAGATTGTAAAATAGCTGAACTGATTGTAAAATAGCTGAATGCCCATACAAATTAATTTTGCTTTAGGGGCAATGGGAAGCTTGGGTTTTTATTAGACTTAGGTTTTTTATTTTGGGGGGTTGGTTGGGTGGGGGACTTTGTAAGTTTATTATGTAAAAGAGCTGTTTATCTTAAGGCAATGCCCTACAAAAAGGCCCTTTTAAGGGCTATTGGTAGTTTATTGTTAGATATGGTGGGGGTTATTTTAGGGGGCTTTTTTGTTTTTATTTGGCTATTAGATTAGGTTTAATTTTTATTATTTTGGATAATTTCGTTTATTTTTAGTAATTTAAAAAAAAAAAAAATTGTAATGTTAGATTTTTTTAAATGTTTTATAGTGTTAGGATTTTTTACTTTTGTAACTAAGGCCTAGATTTGGAGTTTGGCAGTAGCCGTGAAAACCAGCGTTAGAGGCTCCTAACGCTGGTTTTAGGCTACCGCCGGTATTTGGAGTCAGTCAGAAAAGGGTCTAACGCTCACTTTTCAGCCGCGACTTTTCCATACCGCAGATCCCCTTACGTCAATTGCGTATCCTATCTTTTCAATGGGATCTTTCTAACTCCGGTATTTAGAGTCGTGGCTGAAGTGAGCGTTAGAAATCTAACGACAAAACTCCAGCCGCAGAAAAAAGTCAGTAGTTAAGAGCTTTCAGGGCTAACGCCGGTTCATAAAGCTCTTAACTACTGTGCCCTAAAGTACACTAACACCCATAAACTACCTATGTACCGCTAAACCGAGGCCCCCCCACATCGCCGACACTCGATTAAATTTTTTTAACCCCTAATCTGCCAACCGCCACCTACGTTATCCTTATGTACCCCTAATCTGCTGCCCCTAACACCGCCGACCCCTATATTATATTTATTAACCCCTAACCTGCCCCCCACAACGTCGCCGCCAGCTACCTACACTTATTAACCCCTAATCTGACGTCCGCACGCCGCCGCCAGCTACATTATAGCTATGTACCCCTAATCTGCTGCCCTAACATCGCCGACCCCTATATTATATTTATTAACCCCTAACCTGCCCCCCACAACGTCGCCGCCACCTACCTACAATAATTAACCCCTAATCTGCCGACAGCAAAGAGCCGCCACCTACATTATAGCTATGTATCCCTAATCTGCTGCCCCTAACACCGCCGACCCCTATATTATATTTATTAACCCCTAATCTGCTCTCCCTAACATCGCCAACACCTAACTTCAAACATTAACCCCTAATCTGCCGACTGGAGCTCACCGCTATTCTAATAAATTTATTAACCCCTAAAGCTAAGTCTAACCCTAACACTAACACCCCCTAAGTAAAATATAATTTAAATCTAACTAAATTAATTAACTCTTATTAAATAAATTATTCCTATTTAAAGCTAAATACTTACCTGTAAAATAAATCCTAATATAGCTACAATATAAATTATAATTATATTATAGCTATTTTAGGATTAATATTTATTTTACAGGTAACTTTGTATTTATTTTAACCAGGTACAATAGTTATTAAATAGTTAAGAACTATTTAATAGCTAAAATAGTTAAAATAATTACAAAATTACCTGTAAAATAAATCCTAACCTAAGTTACACTTAAACCTAACACTACACTATCAATAAATTAATTAAATACAATACCTACAATTACCTACAATTAAACCTAACACTACACTATCAATAAATTAATTAAATACAATACCTACAAATAACTACAATGAAATAAACTAACTAAAGTACAAAAAATAAAAAAGAACTAAGTTACAAAAAATAAAAAAATATTTACAAACATAAGAAAAATATTACAACAATTTTAAACTAATTACACCTACTCTAAGCCCCCTAATAAAATAACAAAGCCCCCCAAAATAAAAAATGCCCTACCCTATTCTAAATTACAAAAGTTCAAAGCTCTTTTACCTTACCAGCCCTGAACAGGGCCCTTTGCGGGGCATGCCCCAAAGAATTCAGCTCTTTTGCCTGTAAAAAAAACATACACTACCCCCCTCAACATTACAACCCACCACCCACATACCCCTAATCTAACCCAACCCCCCCTTAAATAAACCTAACACTAAGCCCCTGAAGATCTTCCTACCTTATCTTCACCTCACCGGGTATCACCGATCGGTCCTGGCTCCAAAATCTTTATCTAAGCCCAAGCGGGGGCTAGACATCCATCATCCGACGGCTGAAGAAGTCCAGAAGAGGCTCCAAAGTCTTCATCCTATCTGGGAAGAAGAGTAGATCCGGACCGGCAACCATCATCTTCCAAGCGGCATCTTCTATCTTCATCCGATGAGGACCGGCTCCATCTTGAAGACCTCCACCATCGACCCATCTTCTTCTTCCGACGACTTCCCGACGAATGACGGTTCCTTTAAGGGACGTCATCCAAGATGGCGTCCCTCGAATTCCGATTGGCTGATAGGATTCTATCAGCCAATCGGAATTAAGGTAGGAAAATTCTGATTGGCTGATGGAATCAGCCAATCAGAATCAAGTTCAATCCGATTGGCTGATCCGATCAGCCAATCAGATTGAGCTTGCATTCTATTGGCTGGTCGGAACAGCCAATAGAATGCGAGCTCAATCTGATTGGCTGAACATAAATACCAGGTTAAAATACTGTTTAAGACAAAAAAGCAGAGACAGAAAACAAAAAAAACAAAAAACAAATCTTGTGCTTTTAACATATAGAGTAAACAGAGATACACATTTACAACTCAAATCTAAGGTGTATATAATCTCTTTTATTGCTACAGTATTTGAAACTGACCCATAGGTCCCTTGGAAATCTGTTTAAGGTATGGATTGCTTATATTGTTCTATATACAATATGCAAATGGTCTAGACTACTTGTTGATTCTATTAGTTTGGGAGCTGATATGGTTCTGACTGCAATACTCATAATGGATAGAGGATAAGTATTTCCTCTAAATTAAACTTAGATATCCAAACCTGGTGAAGAGAAATTATACATAAAAAATGTATATAAAAAATATATATAAAAATAAAGTATATATATGATTAAAACTATCTTCTGACGTCACTTTCATATTATTATTACTGTTTGTTAGATCCAAAGCAAAACTAGTCTCATAATTGATACTTCTATCTTTCATAAATGAGGTAATTCTAGATTGGTTACAACTTTAGGGTCTCTATTGGCTATACTACACAGGTCTTAGGTGTGGACTACCAATAGGATTGTTATAAAGCAGCTAAATAGAAGATTAAAAAGCAGTTCAAATATAGATATAATTGAAGTATAAGTCCTGTTGTAATTCCCACAGATTAATTGGTGTGTATATCCTCTAGGATTGTCATATAACTAAAGGATTATATCAATACATAAAAAGGCAGCTTGTCATAAAGGGAACAGGGTAGGCAGAGTTTCTATGTCCTTACAGGCAAGTCTAATCGTTATTAAGTTATTATTATTTATATTTATATGTTAAGAGATAGGTGAAAGGATTTTTTATATATATGGATCCAAATTCAGAAGTCACTTGTAATAAGGGGCTAGTAAGATATAACAGATCCCTTCCTAGTCATGACTCTCTTTTTAGATAAGGGTTAGGAGATGAGAAAGGTCCTCTTTGTTATTTAAGCCTCTTGGGTGCAAGCAATCTAGATGGAAAATCCATTTTGATTGCTCCTTTAATAGCTTCTTCTCATGGTTGCCCCCTCTCCAGTTTCTTGGCACCTTTTGAATCCCTATATACTTTACAGTATTAATGTCACCTTGGTGCTTCTCAGAAAAATGTTTATATAAAGGACAATCTTTGTTAAGTTTTTCTATGAATTGGAGGTGTTCATGTATCCTGTCCCTTAGTGGTCTTGACATCTGTCCAATGTATTGGAGACCATAGGGACATTGAAGTAAGTAGATCACATTTTTGTCCTGGCACCGGATCAAGTTTTTGATTTTGTACTTCTTTTTTGTGTTAAAAGAATGGAATTCTGCACTTTTTTCTCCACATTTATATGCTTTACATTTGTGGCATGGAAAAAATCTTGCCACGTTCTTACCAAATGCATCTTTAATTTCTGGAGGTTTCTTCCTCTGTATACTGGGAGCCAGCCTCGTTTTCAGATTTTTTGTCCTTCGATATATAAATCTGTTTTTTTTATATTTTGTCTCCCAGAATATCATCATCTTTGAGCATGTTCCAGTGTTTACAGAAAATGTTCTCTATAATTCGACTGTTCTCACTGTATTCAGTAATTAGAGGAATATTAAGGATCTCTGTATCCTCATTCCACTTAATTTTCTCTTTGTAATGTGTCAGATCTTTCCTTTCTATTTGGTCTACTTCTTGTATTTTTTGATCAAGAAAATCTTCTTCATATCCTCTCTCTATGAATTTCGACTTGATCACTTGTGCCTGTTCTTTCCACTTAGAGGGATTGGAGCAATTCTTCTTCATTCTTAGAAGTTGTCCTTTCGGGATGTTGTTCTTCCACATTATGTGATGGCAACTCATCTTGTGGATATAGTTATTGCTATCCACTTTTATGAAGTGTGTTGATGTCTCTATTTTTCCTCCTTTCACCTCTATTGACAAATCCAGATATGTGAGTTTTTTTATAACTCCATTCGTACGTGAAATTCAGATTTGAGATGTTATTGTTCATAATGTTAATAGTATACTCGAGATCCTCCTGTGATCCTTTCCAGACCATAATTATATCGTCTATATATAGGTGAAAAAGAACCAGGTCCGCGCCGGCTGGGCAAGAGTCCCAGAAAATTTCTTCCCACTTTGCCATGTATAAATTCGCATAGCTCGGCGCGAACCTGGTCCCCATCGCCGTCCCACATATTTGTCGATAAAATTTATTATCGTCACAAAAATAATTGTGGTTTAAGATATAATGGATACTGTTTAGGATAAATTCACATTGTTTGGTTGGGATCTCATTGTCTTTCTCCAAATAAAATTTTACTGCATCTATTCCTTCTTTATGAGGTATACTCGTATACAATGCTGTAACGTCACATGTTACTAAAAAATATAATTTTTCTCCCATGTCAGGTTCTCCAGAAGATTTAGTAACTGGGTTGAGTCTCTTAAATATGAAGGACGTTGTCTCACATGTTTCTGTAGGTGTTTGTCCACGTATTCGGACAAATTACTGCTTAATGATCCTATCCCCGATATTATTGGTCTTCCTGGGGGATTGTTGAGACATTTATGGATCTTTGGGAGATGGTATATGATTGGGGTCCTTGGATAGTGTATACTGAGATAATTATATTCTTTGTCATTTAGTATATTCTCTTCTTTTGCTGCCTTTAATAGATCCATTAGTTTCTCTTTATAGTTATCGATTGGATTGGCTTTCAGTCTTTGATAGGTTTTACTATCACTGAGTATTCGTTCTGTCTCTGCTTTATAGTCCGTTTTGTTCATCACTACAATGCCTCCACCCTTGTCGGCGGGCTTGATGATGAGATTTTGATTTTGTTCCAACAGCTTAATAGTTTCCAATTGTTTCCCGGTTAGATTTTGACTCCTCCTATTCAACCTTTTAAGATTTATGTCTCTTATCTCCCTACAGACTATTGTTTTGAATGCTTCTATTGTTGCACCTTTGTAAGTCATAGGATAAAAGGTTGACTTAGGTTTGAGTTCTGTATGTTGATAATTGTCCTCATCTTTTGTACTTCCATACTCTCGAGGAGCAGACTCCGTTTGCTCCAATGCAGATTTAATAAAAAATCTTTTTAAAGTTAATTTTCTAACGAACTCCTTGGTATTCACGAATGTCGTGAATTTGTCCAGACTTCGGGCTGGAGCAAAAGAGAGGCCCAGTTTCAGAATAGATTTCTCTTCTTTATTGAGTTCGTATGAGCTGAGGTTAAAAATTCCTTTATCATTCCAGTCCTCCTCGCTAGCCTCACTTTCACAATTTCTTTTCTTCAATTTTACACCTCCTCTTTTCCCTCTGTGGGTCTTGTTTTTGCCCTTGTGGTGGATTGATTTTGTTCTCTTTCTTTGTATTGATGACGGTCCCACCCTAAAAAAGAGGGGGAGGGTACGGATTGAGATGGTTGAGGGGTATGTTGTATTGCAGAAGTCGCCGCATTTGCTGAAGCTGCTGTTTTTTTCATATTTGATTGACCCTCATTTCTTTCCATCTTACTGGCCTCTTTCAATTTTCCATTATCGGAGTACCCTCAACCATCTCAATCCGTACCGTCCCCCTCTTTTTTAGGGTGGGACGGTCATCAATACAAAGAAAGAGAACAGAATCAATCCACCACAAGGGCAAAAACAAGACCCACAGAGGGAAAAGAGGAGGTGTAAAATTGAAGAAAAGAAATTGTGAAAGTGAGGCTAACGAGGAGGACTGGAATGATAAAGGAATTTTTAACCTCAGCTCATACGAACTCAATAAAGAAGAGAAATCTATTCTGAATCTGGGCCTCTCTTTTGCTCCAGCCCGAAGTCGGGAGAAATTCAGGACATTCTTGAATACCAAGGAGTTCATTAGAAAATGAACTTTAAAAAGATTTTTTCTTAAATCTGCATTGGAGCAAACGGTGTCTGCTCCTCGAGAGTATGGAAGTACAAAAGATGAGGACAATTATCAACACACAGAACTCAAACCTAAGTCAACCTTTTATCCCACGACTTACAAAGGTGCAACAATAGAAGCATTCAAAACAATAGTCTGTAGGGAGATAAGAGACATAAATCTTAAAAGGTTGAATAGGAGGAGTCAAAATCTAACCGGGAAACAATTGGAAACTATTAAGCTGTTGGAACAAAATCAAAATCTCATCATCAAGCCCGCCGACAAGGGCGGAGGCATTGCAGTGATGAACAAAATGGACTATAAAGCAGAGACAGAACGAATACTCAGTGATAGTAAAACCTATCAAAGACTGAAAGCCAATCCAATCGATAACTATAAAGAGAAACTAATGGATCTATTAAAGGCAGCAAAAGAAGAGAATATACTAAATGACAAAGAATATAATTATCTCAATATACACTATCCAAGGACCCCAATCATATACCATCTCCCAAAGATCCATAAATGTCTCAACAATCCCCCAGGAAGACCAATAATATCGGGGATAGGATCATTAAGCAGTAATTTGTCAGAATACGTGGACAAACACCTACAGAAACATGTGAGACAACGTCCTTCATATTTAAGAGACTAAACCCAGTTACTAAATCTTCTGGAGAACCTGACATGGGAGAAAAATTATATTTTGGTAACATGTGACATTACAGCGTTGTATACGAGTATGCCTCATAAAGAAGGAATAGAGGCAGTAAAATTTTATTTGGAGAAAGACAATAAGATCCCAACCAAACAATGTGAATTTATCCTAGACAGTATCCATTATATCTTAAACCACAATTATTTTTGTGACGATAATAAATTTTATCGACAAATATGCGGGACGGCGATGGGGCCAGGTTCGCGCCAAGCTATGCGAATTTATACATGGCAAAGTGGGAAGAAATTTTCTGGGACTCTTGCCCAGCCAGCGTGGACCTGGTTCTTTATCGCCAATATATAGACAATATAATTATGGTCTGGAAAGCATCACAGGAGGATCTCGAGTATACCATTAACATCATGAACAAGAACATCTCAAATATGAATTTCACGTACAAATGGAGTTATAAAAAACTCACATATCTGGATTTGTCAATAGAGGTGAAAGGAGGAAAAATAGAGACATCAACACACTTCAAAAAAGTGGATAGCAATAACTATATCCACAAGACGAGTTGCCATCACATAAAGTGGAAGAACAACATCCCGAAGGGACAACTTCTAAGAATGAAGAAGAATTGCTCCAATCCCTCTAAGTGGAAAGAACAGGCACAAGTGATCAAGTCAAAATTCATAGAGAGAGGATATGAAGAAGATTTTCTTGATCAAAAAATACAAGAAGTAGACCAAATAGAAAGGAAAGATCTGACACATTACAAAGAGAAAATTAAGTGGAATGAGGATACAGAGATCCTTAATATTCCTCTTATTACTGAATACAGTGAGAACAGTCAAATTATAGAGAACATTTTCCGTAAACACTGGAACATGGTCAAAGATGATGATATTCTGGGAGACAAAATATAAAAAAAATACAGATTTATATATTGAAGGACAAAAAATCTGAAAACGAGGCTGGCTCCCAGTATACAGAGGAAGAAACCTCCAGTAATTAAAGATGCATTTGGTAAGAACGTGGCAGGATTTTTTCCATGCCACAAATGTAAAGCATGTAAATGTGGAGAAAAAAGTGCAGAATTAAATTCTTTTAACACCAAAAAGAAGTATAAAATCAAAAACTCGATCCGGTGCCAGGACAAAAATGTGATCTACTTACTCCAATGTCCCTATGGTCTCCAATACGTTGGACAGACGTCAAGACCACTAAGGGACAGGATACGTGAACACCTCCGATTCATAGAAAAACTTAACAAAGATAGTCCTTTATATAAACATTTTTCTGAGAAGCACCAAGGTGACATTAATACTGTAAAGTATATAGGGATTTAAAAGGTGCAAAGAAACTGGAGAGGGGGCAACCATGAGAAGAGACTATTAACGGAGGAATCAAAATGGATTTTCCATCTAGATTGCTTGCACCTAAGAGGCTTAAATAACAAAGAGGACCTGTCTCATCTCCTAAACCTCAACTAAAAAGAGAGTCATGACTAGGAAGGGATCTGTTTTATCTTACTAGCCCCTTATTACAAGTGACTTCTGAATTTGGATCCATATATATAAAAAATCCTTTCACCTATCTCTTAACATATAAATATAAATAATAATAACTTAATAATGATTAGACTTGCCTGTAAGGACATATAAACTCTGCCTACCCTATTCCCTTTATGAGAAGCTGCCTTTTTATGTATTGATATAATCCTTTAGTTATATGATAATCCTAGAGAATATAAACACCAAATAATCTGTGGGAATTACAACAGGATTTATACTTCAATTATATCTATATTTGAACTGCTATTTAATCTTCTATTTAGCTGCTTTATAACAATCCTATTGGTAGTCCACACCTAAGACCTGTGTAGTATAGCCAATAGAGACCATAAAGTTGTAACCAATCTATAATTACCTCATTTATGAAAGATAGAAGTATCAATTATGAGACTAGTTTTGCTTTGGATCTAACAAACAGTAATAATAATATGAAAGTGACGTCAGAAGATAGTTTTAATCATATATATACTTTATTTTTATATATATATTTTTATATATATTTTCTCTTCACCAGGTTTGGATATCTAAGTTTAGTTTAGAGGAAATACTTATCCTCTATACATTATGAGTATTGCAGTCAGAACCATATCAGCTCCCAAACTAATAGAATCAACAAGTAGTCTAGACCATTTGCATATTGTATATAGAACAATATAAGCAATCCCTACCTTAAACAGATTTCCAAGGGACCTATGGGTCAGTTTCAAATACTCTAGCAATAAAAGAGAGTATATAAACCTTAGCTTTGCTTTGTAAATGTGTATCTCTGTTTACTCTATATGTTAAAAGCACAAGATTTGTTTTTTGTTTTTTTTTGTTTTCTGTCTCTGCTTTTTTGTCTTAAACAGTATGTTAACCTGAAGGAAATCACATAATCATAATAGGTCAGTCAGAAACACGATTTTCATTCCAGTATGTAATTTTAACCTTAAGTTGTACATTAAACACACTACACGCTGCCTGAAATTGTTAAACTTTTGTCATATATAAAATATATTATACCCTGTTCAAAATCTCATTTAGCAGCTATGCGCTTCATACATAGAAACTAGAATCCCTCTGTTAAATAATGATCATAGCGAATGATTATTTATGAGGGAAGCAAGGATGTAAGAAATTTGGTTTGTTTGTTTTGTCAAGGCTTTTACGGCTTGTCTACAGTGCACATAGACAAACACAGTCAAGCAATCAGATTGCAGGAATTTAACACACCCCTAAATCAGCCAATAGCACATACATTCTGGCTTGAGCCCTCAAATTAGAACCTATGAGTGCTAGGTATTACAACATGGCCAATAGATACATAAATAATTTGACAAGAATACAATATATGCAGTAGCAAATAATAACCTATTATGCATCATAAAGTTTGATCATTTATTAAGAAAGTATAAATATAGAAACAGATGTTTTAAATGGATACTTTACAAGTGTTTTAAACGGACAAAAAAATTTTGACACATTTTTTTGACATTTCACAAAGTGTTTTAAACGGTCATTATTTATAAACATATCTACATAATTGGACTCATATTATTTTAGCTGATTCTGAAAAAACAAGCAAATTGCCTTGGCAATTAAAAGCTTTGCTATGTTCTCTCTAACCCAGGAGAAAAAGAAAAAATTGTTGTTTTCACATCCTGTTCTACTATACAGGTGTTAATTTCACCTGTTAATCAGCAAGGTATATAACAGTCTAGGTCCTTACCTCAAACCAGTCTTGAGAAAGGTCAGTGGAGACCGAAACCGGTTGACTGGTAAGGAGTATTTTAATTGTGATCACATTAAGAAGCCATCTGCACTATTGTTTGCCTTTCCTTTTTTGGCAGGTAAGGGACAACATTGCAAGTTGGAATTATTTGTTAACTACCGCCCAAGAAGATTTCTACATAATCAGCAGTTGGGATCCATATTGAGATAGACTATAGCAAGATTCTTATTATCCAATTTGAATATTTATTTGGACTTTTAAGCATTTTTTGTTATATCATCCGTTTTTTAAAACACTGTTGTTATATGGTCTCTTTTAATTAACCTCTCGAGGCTCTTTGAGCAAGTCCCTTATATCTAGCTCAGCAACTCTGAGCCCTTTAGATTCGAATTTTAGGGTATCAATTTAGAGCCTGTGTTCAATTTCAATCCAATCACAAAGTTTTGCCACTATTCAGTGTTTAAAATAGATATTTGTTCACATCACAGTTTGCAAGCAGAAACACATTTGAACACACATTAAAGTTGTGCTGTTGTTTTTATTTGGTTCTATTTATGATTTATGTATGCATTAGTTGATTTGTCAAAAATTCACTTGTATATCGTTTTATTTTGAATTCAATGTTTATTTTGAAAATAAGGTTCACACACCCGTGCAATATTTTTCTCACATTTTTTCACTTGTTAGGATTTACACCCTTTTTGGATAAACACATAGGCACAACTTCATGTCTTATATTTTGAATTCAGGTTCTAGACATTCCTGTAACATTTTTTGTCCACCTGTTAGGATTTACATAATTTTGGATAAACACATAGGCAAAACCCCAATTCGGAGCCACTTACATTTCACACCCACCGGTTTCAAGCAACCTGAAATCTATCCACCTGTGCATTGTAACCCATTGTTTTTATAAATAGATATTCACATATTAGAATTTAAGTTTTATGTGATAGACATTATTTGTTAGATTTTTTTTTTTAATTTTTTTTTGTTATTAATTATTCTACAAGCATTTTTAAATTGTTCCAAGTGTTTCAATATATATTTTAAAGTGTAACATGGATCCATGACTAATTGTTGTATAATTTTAAATGTACCAACTTTTTTATCTTATGTATTAAATCATATTAAATCATAATAATATTAAATCATATTATTTCAACCTATTGTTACCTTTGGTATTTGACTATCTGCCCATAGACCCTGCCTACGTTGTTTGGCGCTCTGATATCCAATCTTATAATATGGACCTTATCCAACTAGTGTCTACAGGAATAATTAACCAATAATTAATACTTTTATATAACAATGCATAAAACAATAGCATTAGATATTCATAGAAAGAAATAGATACATGTATATATATATATATATATATATATATATATATATATATATATATATATATACTGTATATACCAAAAGCCTGACATTATGATATTGATGTTAGTTATCTATAAAAAAGTTAACATCACATTCCCTATTCATACCTAATGGAAAACGTGTGCACAACTTAAGAATCCAATACAATTCTTTTTTCTACAGAATCTTATCCTTATTTCCACCTCTTAAAGGGATAGTTGCAATATCATTAACTTGTAAAGAAAGATTCACTTTATTTGTTAGATGAAAGCTATTAAAATTATCTGCCACAGTTGAATTTTCGCTAAAGTTTTTTACATCTCTAATATGTTCATTAAAGCGTGTTCTTACTGTTCATGTAGTTTTACCTACATATTGAAAAAAACATAAGTTGCATGTGAGTAAATATATTACATATTTAAAACCACAATTGTTTACTTGACATAAGAAGTGATTCTTGAATGATGTTTGGACATGCTAAGCATGTTCTCTAGTGCCACATTTATAAGTACCTTTTTTGTTTAGCCAAGTGGTAGCACTGTGCAACTGTTGAGTATTATTTTTAACCAAACTTAGAGACACGACTTGTGCCAAAGTTTTAGACTTTCTTGATACAAATTTACAATTTTTGATGTACGGCTGTAGTGTCTCATCAGCTTGCAACAAATGTAGATGTTTTTTTCAGAATTTTAACAATATCATTATATTGCTGGCTAAAGGGGGTAGAAAATGTTATAGCTTCATTAAAATTGCTATCATGTTTATTTGTCTTTGCAATTCCTTTATGATTTTTAACAGTTTTTCTCAGTTCCTCTAATTTTTGTGATTTATAGCCTCTTGCAATAAGCCTGTCTCTGAGTTCAATCGACTGGTGTTCATATATATTATCTGACTTCGTATTGCATCTAATTCTTATAAATTGGGACTTAGGTATGGACTGAACTAAATGTTGAGGATGTTGGGATTGTGCATGCAGGATTGTATTGCCTGCTGTTGGCTTTCTGTAAGTTCTGGTGGTAATGACATTATCTACAATTTGTAAAGTGAGATCCAAGTAGTTAACTTGTTCTCGATTAAATTCTCCAGTAAACTTTAGATTAATTTCATTTTCATTGCAATAGGATAGAAAATCCAAAAATATTGCGTCATTTTAAAGATGAAAAGCAAATCATCAATATAACGCACATATAGTGCAATTTTCTCTAACCAAAGATTGCTAGAGGAATAAATATGTAGTTGTTCCCACCATGCCACGTAGATATTGGCGAACAATGGGGCAAATTTTGCCCCCATCACCATGCCGCATGTTTGAAGAAAATATTCATTGTTAAATTAAAAGTAATTATGTGATAACAAAAAATGTAAGTATTTCACAAGCATTCTCAATCTTGGCAGGTGCATAAAGAGACTGTGACAAAGATTAGGTGTGGTTATCTAACTGCTTTAAGTGTAACAGTTTTGCCTGCCTCAAATGTTACTAATTCTCACAGATTAGTAACGATGGTGCAAAAAACAGTGACAAAAGTTATGAGGTGGCGCCTATGGCTAACTGTTTGTTAATATAAAGGGTTAATTCACCATTGCCTGTTAAATTGATTCTTATACTGTAAAAATGACCTTAACAACTTTCATATATATATATACAATACTTAAATCGTTCTATTAAATATAAATGATTTTAATTATTCAACACAAGATATACAAATAACGATATATATTAAAAATGCTTGAACGTTCATAAATTTGATTATAACTTTATCAATTAAATATCCTTTATAAAATGTTAACTAAAAATGTGTAGTGTTAAAAATTGATCTTACAAAAAATTCATCGACACATTGGCTCAGAAATCGATTTCAAAATTCGGACTGCAAAAATATACAGTTTTAAAAAATATCATTCGATGTTAAAAAAACTTTTTGGCAACTATTGTTTCAATATTCTATTTTCCTGTTTCCTTCATTTGAGAAAATTGGGTCAATTATTGACTGGACACAATGTATTAGTGAATGTCTTTTTGATAAACTGTCAGTTAGAACTTTGATACTTTATTCCACTTTTGATGTTATTCCTTTTATACATTAACCCCTTAGTGAATGGGTGGAATTTCCTTCTGTCTTTTAAATAACTTTGTATAGGTTAATTATGTTCTTATAATTTAAGACTTACTGATGTACTGACTTTATGTCAGGTTTCTTACTGGACAGGTGTAGGTGCTGAGCACACAAACAATCCTTGTGAGACTGCTGCACTTTCTGCCAATTTGCCTGGCTCGCCCTGATTTTGAAGGCGCCCTCAGGCTGGTACTTCAATGTTGTGGGGTTCTTTGCAAGTAACTGCTTCAGTGTCGCTTCTTCCTCGGTGTCACCTAGGGACTCCTATTGGTTGTCTTCTCCTCGTGCACCAGTGTGATCTGTCTCCTAACGCCTGCTGCGGTTAAGTATACTAACAGGTCTGGCAATCTTGGGAGTATCGGCAACACAGCTCTTCTCGTGAAATAGATTCTGTTGGTCTCCTTCCTAACGCCAAATTCCGCATTAATGATACACAGAAGTGGCGATCCTGGGAGTGACGGTATTTCCACTAACTGGCCAGTTAGATCGGGTGGTTTGCTGGAACTTTGTACTGGAGCTAGTTCCTTTGTACGCATTTCTGCTCTATGTGTATGATGTGAGCCTTTGTCAAGATTGCTAGATCCAGTTCCTCCTGAGCTTATAAACTGTTTCCTGTTAACCCATTCATTCTTGCTTTTGAGGGTATCTTTATTCATGTCTCAAAGTTTTTCAACAAAGAACAAATCTGATTATTATTATTTGTTTTCTTCGTTCGTCCTTAGGGGTTTAATGTAATAGATAAATGAAAAAAAAAACAGTCAAATTCATTTTTTATATATTATTTTGCCATTATTAGAAAAAAATAATTATTTATATGTTTGAGCCTGTGTCTGATTATTATGAGCCAATGTGTATTAAAGTGTACAATTGAGCACTGTATTCTATTGGTACCAATTTTATTTTGTAAAAATTATTAAAATTATATTGCATATTAGATTGTATATTTAATTATTTCATATCATAGAAGATATTTTCAAAGATATTAATTGTTTTTTTTTTAAAGTTTTTTAAAGACTGAAGTATAAAACTGTTATCTATACTATTCCTAAAAGTTTTTTTAAAGGTATTTTTCATTGTTCCATATTAAAAAGTTTAAATCAAGTTCACTATTAAGACCATTGGGGAGAGGGTCCCAAAATTATAAATGAATTCTGCTTCTTGTTTCAAAAGTTTCTTTTCAATATTGCCTCCTCTACCATCTGTAATTATTTTCCTTATACCCCAAAATTTGAATGTCTCTAGTTTTCCCATGTGTACATTTTTGAAATGTTTGTACAAAACTGTATCTTCTCTCTGGTGTTCTATTGCTAATAGGTGTTCTCTTATGCGATCACTCAATTTCCTAGAGGTTTGACTAAAATACTTTTTATTACAGTCGCATTGAATTAAATAAATCACATTAGTATCAGTACACCTAATAATATCCTGGATTGTAGTTTCTCTACCCGTTTTGTCTGATTTTATCTTTTTAAGTTTACTGCTGTATTTGCAGGACTTGCAATTGAGGCAAGGATAGAATCCTTCTATTTTTTCTCCATTCAGATTTACAATTCCTCTATTAAACATTTCGTTCTTCTTATAGCTTTTAACTTCACTTGGAGCTAGTATGGACTTCAAGTTTTTAGCCTTTTTATAAATGAATTTCGGTTGTTTGCTTAATGTTTGACCTAATAATGGATCTTGCAATAGAAGATGCCAATGGTTTTTAATTATTTTTTGGAATGATTTATATTGTGCTGAATATGTTGTGATCATTGGAATATCTGTATTCTGATTAACAGCTGCTTTATTTCTATTTTTATTATTGCTTTTTATTAATAGACTATTTCTATCAACACTTTTGACCTCTTCTGCAATGTTTTTGATTTTCTTTGTATTGTAACCTTTATGTTCAAATCTTTTAATCAGAGTTTTGGACTGTGTCTCATAATCTTTTATATCTTATCCGTAACAACTGTCCTTTTGGAATATTGTTTTTCCAAGTAATATGATGACGTGTCCTAATCTCTCTATCAATGATTTCAACTTCTATATCAAGAAAGCTTATTTTTCTTCTACTGTATTCATGTGTGAATGATAAACCATATGTTAGTTTTCAAATCCTCAATGAACAACTCAAGTAGTTCCAGATCGCCTTTCCAAATAAAGAAAATATCGTCAATATAACGCCTATAGAGCACAAGGTTCGCACACCATGGGGAATGTTCAATCATATTTTCTTCAAAATTTCCCATAAATAAGTTTGCATAACTGGGTGCAAACCTTGTGCCCATAGCCGTCCCCTTGACTTGTAAATAGTGTACATCCTCAAATTTAAAAAAAATTATTGTTCAGAATAAATTCTATACATTTTATTAAAAATTCTCCTTGTATCTGGGGCATATTTTCATCTTTCTCTAGATATGTTCTTACAGCTTTTATCCCTAACTCGTAATATATATTGGTATAGAGAGAATTGACATCACATGTCACCAATATACAATTTTCATCCCATTGTAGATTTTTTATATCATTCAAAAAATGTGTAGAATCTGAAAGGTATCAGAATATTTTTTTATTTTTATTTTTTAAATATTTTTATTAAGGCAAACAAGCAATTATAACAATCAAAGACTGAAGGGTAACATCTCCATAACAATAATACAGATCAATAGTCTCATACAGCAGTACATCATAAAGCAAGACGTTAATTGAGGCAAAGTATCACCCTTCATCAATGCCTCTTTTTGTAATGATTAAACAGTCCAGCGTCTTCTATATATTAGAGAGAAAATAAAGGGGAAGGGGAAAGAAGGAGGGGGAGAAAAGAAGAAGGACTAGGAAGGATGGGGAAGAGGGGTAAGGAGAAGCAAGAAAGGGGACCAAGGGGCTATGTTTAAGGGGAGCGAGAGGGATTAGTGATCTGGTGAGTATGAAAAGGGATGAGCAAAACTCAACCAGGCTACTACTACAGAAGGTACTACATATCAGCCTAGCCGTCATCTGGTCTGGGTATTTTATTCAAGTCATCCCCTCCTTTTTTATAGTCATCCCATAGGTACCAGATCGAACAGTAGAGGCTGTAATGTCCTTCAACTCTAAGTGAGTATTCTTCCATTTTCTGAATATAGTCAAGGGTCTCCAGCACAGGTGTCAGTGTCAGGGGGGTGCATCTTGTCAATTGTCTAGCTAAAATTAGTTTAGCTGCCAGGAGAATAATAACGCAGAGTGAACGAGTTGGTTTTGGGAGGTCCCGTAGACCAAGGTGGAAAAGTGCCGTTTCGCCTGTGAGACGTTCAATCAATCTTAGTTGTCTTAGTAAATCTGCCACCTGAGTCCAAAAGGGCTTCAGCCTAGGGCATTCCCACCAGATATGTAGGTGTGTGCCTCTCTGTGCACAACCTCTCCAACACTCCACTGGGCGGGAGGGAAATATTCTGTGCAACCTGGTCGGGACCCAGTACCACCTAAGTAGGATTTTAATATATAGTTTGAATAAATTAGAGCAGTGAACCACTGCAATGACGTCTTGAAGAGCACGCTGCCAAGCCCCTTCAGGAGACACCACCCCCAAGTCTCTCTCCCAATCTCTAGTAGGTTGCATCTTAGTGAAATATGTGGAGTCAAGTAGCAGCCTATAATGGAACGACAGGGTATCTTGCAGATATCTGCCTGTCAACCACCTCCTCTCCCACTTAGTAAGAACTCGGGTATTCGACTTATGAAATCCCCAGGACAAAAGAAGTGAGACTAAGTGAAGATATTCGAATTGTAGGTCTTTGGGAAAGTCTTCTGTTGGATAAGCAGAGGGCGGCACTGCAAGGACATCTCCTCTATAAAGATCTGAAACCAGACCAATCCCTAGGGCTTCCCATATTCTTGGGCACGATTCGGGGAGACAATGCATCAATGCTTTAATTGAGTGTATTGGGGAGGGATGCGGCGCAACCATATCATGGGCTCAAAGTCCCCTCCAGCACCTCAAGCAGGTTCTGATAATGCAACTATGGATACCTTTCAGAACATCAGCATGATCTGGGATCCAAATGAGATCAGCTAGCTCAACTCCAGCCGGTAAGGAACCCTGTTCTATTTGGAACCAATTGGAGGTGCAATCCCGCACCCCCCAGGCTGTAATATGCAAAAGCATGACTGCTTTGTAGTAATAAGTGATATTGGGTGCAGAGATGCCCCCACATCTTTTAAACTTTTGTATTTGAGCTAGAGACAACCTCGCATGACGGTCTTTCCAAATATATTTGGTGAAAACAGACTGAAAATGGTTAAGGAGATAAGCAGGTACCGTGACAGGAAGGCACCTAAAAAGGTAAGTCAGTCTCAGGAGCAGCAGCATTTTCAGGGCCACAACCCTACCTGTCCAAGACACCTCCGCGACTTTCCAGCCAGTGATGACCTGCCGGAAGTCCCTAAGAAGGGACCCATAATTTGTAGCCACAATGCTTTTGGGATCATGGGAAAGTATTATGCCTAGATGTTTTAGTCCCTCTGTGGACCATTTAAATGGGTATGAGCTTCTCAGCTTTTCTAGTAGAGACATGGTCAGCCCCATAGCATATGCCTCTGTCTTAGTATAGTTTAGCTTGTAGTACATTAGGTCCGCAGACTCCTCAGGCTCAGATAGAAATATTGTCAAATCATCCGCAAACAGCGCTAGGGTATGCGGTGTGTCATAGAGTACTAGAGGCTGAACAGAGGGGGTCGACCGAAGCTTGATCGCCAACGGCTCCATCAACAAGTCAAAAAGAAGAGGCAACAGGGAACACCCCTGTCTCGTGTCATTTTTTATATCAAAGGCTCTGGAGACAAATCCC
This sequence comes from Bombina bombina, assembly GCF_027579735.1. NCBI lineage: Eukaryota > Metazoa > Chordata > Amphibia > Anura > Bombinatoridae > Bombina > Bombina bombina. Next base: position 780,029,482 of record NC_069503.1, read on the forward strand.
TCCCCCCTAATCCTAGCTGAGGGACCAGAGTATAAAGCCATCACCGCCATCACGAATAAGGAGGGGAACTTGAAAACGCATAGAACCGCTATCATGTAATCCCACCGGACCCTATCAAATGCTTTTTCAGCATCTAATGACAGGGTAACCAGTGGGATCCCAAGCGAGGCCATCTCGAAGAAGATGTTTAGTAACCTTCTAGTGTTGTCCGAGCCCTGACGTCACGGGGTAAACCCCACCTGATCAGGGTGGATCAAGGTTGTCAGGACCTTATTCATTTGCATAGCTAGGATCTTAGCATATATTTTGACATCACTGTTTATAAGAGAGATTGGTCAATAACTCTCACAAAATGCGGGATCTTTCCCTGGTTTGGGTATAGTGATAACCGACGCCTCTAGGAAGTCTCTTTGGAAACTGCCAGTGTCCATAGCCTCAAAGAACACACGAGTTAGTAGAGGGCATAAGAGAGCTGACATTTTTTATAGAATGTGGCGTCGAAACCGTCAGGGCCCGGGGATTTGTGGGCCTTGAGGCTCCTGATTGTCGCTGTGACTTCCTCTAAAGTGCTTGGGGCTACGAGTGAATCCGCCAAGCTCTCAATGACCTGCGGTAACTGCAACTTGTCTAAAAACTCCAGAATCACAACCTTCGGGGAAAAGTGTGAGTTAGGGTCTTCTGCAATCTGATACAAATGGCTATAGTAATCTGCAAAGGCTACACCGATGTCGCTTGGGGAGTAGTATCTGTTATTATCTCTTGCAATAAAGTCAATCTTGTTCAGCAGAGTTCTCTGCTGGAGTTTGTGGGCTAAGAGCTTATCCGCTCTATCGCCTTTGTGATAGTATTTTTGTTTTAAGAGATAGAGATTTCTCTGGACCCTTTCTAGCTCACACGCTTCGATCTGTTTTTTTAAGAGGGTGCACTCTCTGTATCAGCGAGTTCAATCTGGTCTCTCTAAGCTGCTTCCGTAAGCTAGTGTAATCATAGTACAGTTGAGCTAGGGTAGCTCCCTTAGTTTTTTTGTTTTCGTTAGCCTTTTGTATAAAGAGGCCCCGTAGATATGCCTTAAGCGCCGCCCAAATGGTAGATGCAGACATATTTCCAGAATCATTAATTCGGAGAGACTCCTCTATTTCCTGTGCCCAAAAGGGAATCAGCGAGTCCGAGAGAAGATGCTTAGATAACCGCCAGGAACATCCCCCATCCACCGCCCTAGATAGGGAGATCTCTAATACCACCGCATCGTGATTCGACCATACACAAGGTACAATTTCCGCCGCTGTCACTTTCTGAAGTGTCCACGAATGACAAAAGAAATAATCTAGTCTTGCGAAAGACTAAAAAGAAGGTGAGTAGCAGGTGTAGTCATCAACATCAGGGTGCAGGGCCCTCCAGATGTCTTGATATGAGTATTGAGAAACTAAATTTCTAAAAAGTTGAGAACATTGCTCTCCTCCTCTGGGAGGAGGGTGTTTTCTCTGAGATTTGCTATCCCTACTTGGGTCCCAGCCAAGGTTGCAGTCTCCACCAGTAAATACATGACCCTGTTTAAGTCGATTCACCCTGCTTAATAGTCTGCTAAGAAAATGGGACTGATTGACATTAGGGGAGTACAGAGCCACCAATGTACATATAACGTTGTCTAGACGGCAGGCACAAATAATGAATCGGCCTGAAGGATCAGATTCATAATAAACATGCTCATAGAAGACGTGCCTACCAATCAGCACACTAACTCCTCTAGTCTTCTTATGGAAGGTAGAGGACAAGTGGACAGGGAAATCTCTAGGTTTAAACATGGTAGCCCTGGACTCCACTCAATGAGTCTCTTGTATAAAAACTACATCTAAGCATTGGGTTTTTAAAAATATAAGAAGCAAGCTTTGTTTTGTAGGAGAGTTAAGGCCCCAGGCAAGAAAATGGGACTGATTGACATTAGGGGAGTACAGAGCCACCAATGTACATATAACGTTGTCTAGACGGCAGGCACAAATAATGAATCGGCCTGAAGGATCAGATTCATAATAAACATGCTCATAGAAGACGTGCCTACCAATCAGCACACTAACTCCTCTAGTCTTCTTATGGAAGGTAGAGGACAAGTGGACAGGGAAATCTCTAGGTTTAAACATGGTAGCCCTGGACTCCACTCAATGAGTCTCTTGTATAAAAACTACATCTAAGCATTGGGTTTTTAAAAATATAAGAAGCAAGCTTTGTTTTGTAGGAGAGTTAAGGCCCCAGGCATTAAGCGTACTGAACCTCATTTTGGCTAAGACAGTTGAGCAAGCAGGGAGAATCAGAGGGGGAGGGGGGAGAAAGAAGGGGCAGAGAAGGTTGGGAACAGGAGGAGAGAGAGAGAAGGAAAAAAAAGGAATAGACTAGGTGGGAAGGGGTATGACGCTCAGGGAGCGTAGATAGGTTCTTTGGGCTGGGCAGAGACTACACTACTCTGCCAGAGAAAGAGTGCAGAGGATAGACTAGTTTTATCCCTTACCGCACCAGGAGATAGAAGAAGCAAAGGGGAGCTCAGCACCAAGGCTCCCCTCCACTACCATTGTATAAGATTTGTAATGTATCCATATCGATACAGAAACTGCAGTTGAGAAATTCTGAGACCTGAAAGGCAGTGAAAGGGTGAGGGAAGATGGAGTGCGGGAAAGGAAGAGGGGTATGGGAAAAAAAGAATAGAGGGAAGGGAAAGAGGGGGGAAGAGGGGGCATAGAGACCGACGTGACCAAGGTATCTGATTGTGGGTGCGCTAGAGGTTACACAGTGTGATGGAGGCATTGATGGACCCTAACCAAACCCTGGTGTGTGCAAACTTAAATATGCGTGGAGGTAACAATTAACAAAGTTGATTCACTTGTTGTTATGCTGATGAAGGGGAGGTTGTCCCCGAAAATGTTTCATTAAACTGAAGCTTTTTTCACAAAGACCTGAGAGTGCATTATTTTTTGAAGTGTATTATTGGCATTTTTGCACCCAGGCAGATGTCCTTTTGGAGGGTGATCCTGTTAAGTGGACTGTATTATTGTATTGTGAACAGTGATACCCCCATTTCTTTTCTACCATTGACACTCAGTGTTTGTGGGTTGCAAGTACTGTTTAGGTGAACTGTATCTAATATCTAACTTTTTTTTGCTGAATGCAACACCGACTTGGATAACTACTTAAGGAACATACGGTACACTTCAAGGATGGAGTCAGAGAACCTCATATCCAATGAACCAGCAGCACCCATTGAAGGTGTGAGTACCATACAAGGATTCATGGAGGATCCAGAGTCACAAGCTAGGGGAGCCCAGACCGGAACAGTATCATATACACGTGGCGATGCAGCCAGGATCTTGTTTGCTCCAATCAGCTGGACAATTGGTGAGACCCCTGTTAACCTATACTATGCTTTACTAAAACTTAAAAATAGAGAAATTGACCTAACTCTCCACGGTAGCTACCTATTAGAGTACTATAGGATTGGGCACATCCCTAGGGGTTTTAGGATTTAAAATATTCCCACCATAGGCAGAGAAAACCCTGAGTTCAGGAAGAAATGGTGCCATATACTTAACAAGTGCTCATTAGATTTGGTATTACTAGTAGTGGAGGAGGTGACTACCATTTTGTCTAAAGTAAAGATTGAAATTCAAACTTCTGAAGAAACACACAATAGTACACTTATTAACAACACACAAGACATCTGGCTAGTCAAATTAGGTCAACAAATATAAAAGTATAGGGGTGACCTTTTAATATTTAAGAACCGTAAGCTAGATGCCGTCAATACGGATTACACACAGAGGAGGGTATATAAATGGCTTACTACTACACAAGATGGCCTCAACAGGAGACAAAATAGACAAAGAAGGGTGCATTTTAGCACAGTAGACACCAGTGGTGCAGAATCATCAAAGGCAGAAACTAATCTTTCAGTGAACTCACAACCAGCGTCCCCTGATTTTCCTCCTCAAAGGGGACGTAGTTTTCCATTTAGACAAGGGGGTCAATCAACCCAGAGTCATTTTTTAGGGATGACTACAAGATCTAGGGGGGGAGGCACACTAGACCACACATCAGGTGGGCGGGGAGGCAGGTACAGACGGAGCCGCCAGAGGACATAGTTGTCAATTTAAGTTCTCATGTCCTCACCCCCATTGAGCGACAGGTACTCAATAAAGGGCTCTCTTTTGTACCTAGTCATAGCTCTTCTGAATTCAATACTCCACTATAGTCCCAAATACCTCACAGCTTGATCAAATATGTAAAAAACCCATTACATTTGAGACCCAAAATAGTAGCCCTAGCACCAAGACATTTATACGTTTGATCACTCAGGATCTTGACTATGAGATACACAATAAGATGTGGAAACATAATTTGGAGATCACTGAGAAAAGGGCCATTAAGTCACTGCAGGATAACACCTCTATTGTCATAAGGCCCGCCGATAAGGGTGGAGCCATAGTTCTTTTGAACTATGGGGACTATAGAGCTGACATCCTGCAACAACTGACAGATACTGGTACATACTGTGAACTATTCATGAAACTATCATTTCAAGAGGGAACTGGACAGCTTATTGACATTAGGATGAAACAGGGCCACATGACGGAACATGTATATGAATACTGCACGACTCAATACCCTAGAATCCCTGTGTTATATACCATCCCCAAGATCCATAAAACTTTGGATAAACCCCAGGGCCAGCCTATAGTTTCAGAAATACAATCCTTGACACAGCCAGTAGATCAATATATAGACGTATTGCTTCAACCCACTGTTAAACACATTCGATCCTACATCTCTGACACGAATGACCTTATTAGGAAGCTCAGAGATGTTAAGATCAAACAAGGTGACATTCTAATAACACTAGATGTTAACGGCTTGTACACAATCATCCCACACGAGGATGGGTTGACAGCTGTTCAGGAGCATCTTGTCAGTGGTACGTACTACAGTGGGCCTCCCATCAAGTTTCTGTTGACTCTTATGTCATTCTGTTAACACAGGAACTATTTTCGATTTGAAGAGAAGTTTTATCTTCAAGTGGCTGACACAGCGATGAGGTTGAATATGGCCCCATCCTATGCCAATATATTTATGTCTCAATTCGAAAATGAGCATCTGTGACATAGGGGACAGTCCTCCATCATCTTCTATGTGAGATACATAGATGATATCTTCTTGGTATGGCGGGGAGGCCAGCAGGAACTCGATGAGTGGTTCAGGGAGTTCAATAACACCAATACTACAGTGAGGTTTAAAATATCTTGTGACACCACAACAATACACTTTTTAGATCTCAGTATTTTCAAGCAGGATCAGGGATTAGGTACCACACTATATAGTAAACCAACTGATAGGAACTCTATTCTTTGCGCTAGCAGTTGCCATCTGCCGGCATTGCTACGAGGTATTGTTAAGACGCAAATGACCCGCACAATGCAAAATAATTCTGATAGCAAGACAGGGGTCTCCCAATTGCAGCTGACTCAAACCAAGTTCCTGCAACGAGGATAAAAATCCTGTATCATCAGTGATACACTAAAGGAAGTGTCATCCTCTACTCAACAGACCCTTGCCTGATGAAACAGACAGCAGTCTGAGAAACGCGTTGCTTGTACTTTTAATATCTAGTGTCATGAGACACTGAGATTTTTACTTTACTAATAAAATTTGGTTTATTTAAACCTCTTGTGAGAGTCTGAGCTTTATCAGTCCGGCAAGACATTGGAGAAACTAGTTCCCTTGCAGTACCAGTGAGCTGGGACACTGTGAGATCCCAGTCTGTTTGATTTAGCACAATTGGGTGCTGCTCCACTTGTGAGTACCTTTTTGATAACCTAACAAATTTCTTTTACCAACTGTATTACACCAGGAGGCGCCTTTGTCTTTTTGTGATTTCTTCACAGAGAAAACTTGTTCTTAGATCCTGATTATCCTGACAAAGCTGCTGACTCCATATATCATCTGTGTTCCTGACCATTGATCATCTTGATATTTGATTATATTCATCATTTGGGACTATTCCCAGCCCAATTGGGACATTTACATCCATGTAACATTGCATGAGAGAGGACAGCACTTCCAGATAAGACCTTTTCAGGAATTTCTTATTATTGTATATTTGTTGTTGTATTTTTTGTATTTCATAGTCCCACATCCATAAAATCTGTTTTTTATTTGTTAACATTATTTTATATAGTATATTTTATTCTTGTTATTTCATCTAATTTCTTGTTCTCTTCTCTCTTAGCTTCATTGCATAGTTATCATATAGGGTCCTGTGTGCCCCCTACTAGTAACACACTTTTAGTGTTACTGATTGTTTTCTTTTACAGGTTGATTATGACCACAACATTTGCACCAGATATGACTGAGACAGGAAGGATCCTGTGCAAGCATTGGCCGCTCGTTTCCTCTGACCCCAAGCTTCCATTTTCACACGACATGGTGCCAATGGTGGTTTGACTCTGCACTTTCTAAAATAAAGCATTGAAACTTTGGCATGTTGGAGAGCTTCATTTTTACATTTTTCTACAGAAGGGGTACCAACTTGAGGGATATGTTGGTCAGGACAGACCCAAAACGATGCTATACAACCTCAGCAAGGGTCAACATCAGGGGATCGTATAGATGCCTTGGGTGCATAACATGCAACGGTTTTTTAGTCTCAAAGACATTCCATCACTCGCACTCTAATCAGATTTTCAAGATCGGACATTCATTGACATGCACAACAACACATGTAGTGTACCTACTTTTTTGCCCATGCACACAGTTCTATGTGGGCAAGACAAGCGGAATTCTCCATGAACGAATGGCGAACCATAGCTGTCACATTTTATTTGACATATAGCTGCAATATCTGAAATTTAAATATAGGTGTATTATTTAGGGATACTTCACAAAGGGGCTAAATTTTAGAATTTAACGCTGAGAAACCAGTGGTCAACTAATGTTTATAGATAGGACACGCACATGGCATACACATAGACCAGATATAGGATGGAACCTGCCATATTATGTATAGAGTTCGATATGGGCACTTTCCACACTTTTAACGGTTAAATGTCTAAGTGCAGTGTAGCCGAAACTGGAAGTGACATACTACGGCATAACCGGAAATCACATACTATGGAACGCAAGGATATGTGTGTCACACGAGGATAAACAGCTAAGATGCAAGTCACGGTATATGCCATATTAAGTACACAGCAGGAATAATTTATTAAGGTATGACCGACTCACTCACACACTTATCGAATAGAGATGGGATACAGTGTTTAGGATGATTTACTTCAAACTTGCCATTTACACAGATAGACACCGGAAGTAAGTGAATGTGGAGTTACTTCCAGTAGGGGTATGTTAATGGAGCGCATGGTGTGCGTTTCACACAAGGTAATGTTGTTATCACTGAGTGTCACTATAGGTGTGTATTATTGTCAGTTTTGTTCACTTAGGTATTTATGTCTGAGTTGATTCACTTGCTGTTATGCTGATGAAGGGGAGGTTGTTCGCGAAAACGTTTCTGTAAACTGAAGCTTTTTTCACAAAGACCTGAGAGTGCATTATTTTTTAAAGTGTATTATTGGCATTTTTGCACCCAGGCAGATGTCCTTTTGGAGGGTGATCCTGTTAAGTGGACTGTATTATATATATATATATATATATATATATATATATACACATACATACACTCCATGGCATTTTTTAAAAAAAAATTATAGTATCTTTGATAATTTGTAATAATTATTAATATTTTTTAAATTTTTATATTTAAAATATAATAATGCACATTGAGGTTAGCCATTCTTCATATGTGCTAACCTGACAATGTGTTAGACCTAAATCACATAACACAATACACATATTTTGTATTCCTATATTCTTCATATAGAAATTATTTTTAGTTTTTATTATTAAATAAATATTTATAGTTTTATATATATATATATATATATATATATATATATATATATATATATATATATATATATGATAATGGTACTGTGAAATATACATCTATACTTATATATCTATAGGAATAGATATACAGATATTGGTAAATGCAAATATATTAATATGTATTTACAATAATAATTATATTGTTCTGTATGTAAAAAACATTGGAATGTGAAATATTCCTAACTCCGGCATGATAAAGGCCAGTTGGGCAAAAACTCTGCATTGTTTGTATCAATAAACTAAGGATTTTTTAAGTGGTGCTGGGGAAATTGTTGTATTTCCCATAACTCCTCTGGGGTTAGCAAACTAGTGATAGGTGTACGTTTTTTTATTCTGTGCTCTCCAATTACTTTTATGGGGAGAATATGTTAACACGGTCCTTTGGTTGTACAATTCGAGTTTCGCTCGCATGCAAATTTTTTACTTTAAACTTGTAATACGTGTACTAACCAACGTGCATAAAAAAGCTTATTTCTACCAAAATGTACATGTGACTGAAATGTACATGTGACTGAACGTTCTAAATAGCACACCACTTTAAACTGGCTCATTATTGGAGAGATTACATTCAAAATATTAGGTAAAATAAAAAAAACTCACAAACATACCTTAATAAATTGTGAGGAATTATTCTTGTTTTGTAGTCATGCAATATAGTAATAGTTTGGTTTGAGCTCTTGTTTTTCAATGGGTTTTAACTTTGACGGCTAGATTTAGAGTTTTGTCGGTAACGACCCACATAGCTAACGCTGGCTTTTTTTCCCCCGCACCTTTTAAATACCGCTGGTATTTAGAGTTCACAGAAGGGCTGCGTTAGGCTCCAAAAAGGGAGCGTGTAGGCATATTTACCGCCACTGCAACTCTCAATACCAGCGGTGCTTACGGACGCGGCCAGCTTCAAAAACGTGCTCGTGCACGATTCCCCCATAGAAAACAATGGGGCATTTTGAGCTGAAAAAAAAACCTAACACCTGCAAAAAAGCAGCGTTCAGCTCCTAACGCAGCCCCATTGTTTCCTATGGGGAAACACTTCCTAAGTCTGCACCTAACACCCTAACATGTACCCCGAGTCTAAACACCCCTAACCTTACACTTATTAACCCCTAATCTGCCGCCCCCGCTATCGCTGACCCCTGCATATTATTATTAACCCCTAATCTGCCGCTCCGTACACCGCCGCCACCTACGTTATCCCTATGTACCCCTAATCTGCTGCCCCTAACACCGCCGACCCCTATATTATATTTATTAACCCCTAATCTGCCGCCCCCAACGTCGCCTCCACCTACCTACACTTATTAACCTCTAATCTGCCGACCGGACCTCACCGCTACTATAATAAAGTTATTAACCCCTAATCCGCCTCACTCCCGCCTCAATAACCCTATAATAAATAGTATTAACCCCTAATCTGCCCTCCCTAACATCGCCGACACCTAACTTCAAGTATTAACCCCTAATATGCCGACCGGACCTCACCGCTACTCTAATAAATGTATTAACCCCTAAAGCTAAGTCTAACCTTAACACTAACACCCCCCTAAAATAAATATAATTTTATTCTAACAAAATAAATTAACCCTTATTAAATAAATTATTCCTATTTAAAGCTAAATACTTACCTGTAAAATAAACCCTAATATAGCTACAATATAAATTATAATAATATTGTAGCTATTTTAGGATTAATATTTATTTTACAGGCAACTTTGTATTTACTTTGTAGTTATTAACTATTTAATAGCTACCTAGTTAAAATAATTACAAAATTACCTGTAAAATAAATCCTAACCTAAGTAACAATTAAACCTATCACTACACTATCATTAAATTAATTAAATAAAATACCTACAATTACCTACAATTAAACCTAACACTACACTATCAATAAATTAATTAAATACAATACCTACAAATAAATACAATTAAATAAACTAAGTAAAGTACAAAAAATAAAAAAGAACTAAGTTACAAAAAATAAAAAAATATTTACAAACATAAGAAAAATATTACAACAATTTTTAACTAATTACACATATTCTAAGCCCCCTAATAAAATAACAAATCCCCCCAAAATAAAAAACTGCCCTACCCTATTCTAAAATTAAAATAGAAAAGCTCTTTTACCTTACCAGCCCTTAAAAGGGCCTTTTGCGGGGCATGCCCCAAAGAATTCAGCTCTTTTGCCTGTAAAAAAAAAACATACAATACCCCCCCCAACATTACAACCCACCACCCACATACCCCTAATCTAACCCAAACTCCCCCTTAAATAAACCTAATACTAAGTCCCTGAAGATCTCCCTACCTTGTCTTCACCACACCGGTTCACCAATCCGTCCTGGCTCCGACGTCTTCATCCAAGCCCAAGCGGGGGCTTTAGATGTCCATGATCCGGCTGAAGTCTTGATCCAAGAGGGAGCTGAAGAGGTCCATGATCCGGCTAAAGTCTTGATCCAAGCGGGAGCTGAAGAGGTCCATGATCCGGCTGAAGTCTTCTATCAATCAGCCAATCAGATTGAGCTCGCATTCTATTGGCTGTTCTGATCAGCCAATAGAATGCGAGCTCAATCTGATTGGCTGATTGGATCAGCCAATCGGATTGAACTTGAATCTGATTGGCTGATTCAATCAGCCAATCAGATTTTTCCTACCTTAATTCCGATTGGCTGTTAGAATCCTATCAGCCAATCGGAATTCGAGGGACGCCATCTTGGATGACGTCCCTTAAAGGAGCCTTCATTAATCGGTAGTCCGTCGGGGAAGAAGGATGTTCCGCGTCGGCGGAATGAAGATGGATCCTGAAGAAGAAGATTGAAGACCCCGCTTGGAAGATGACATCGCCCGGATGGAAGACTTCTTCTGCGCCGCCTGGAGGATCACTTCATCGGATGGAAGACTTCTTCAGCGCCCCTTGGAGGATCACTTCTGCCGCTCCGGATCTCCTCTTCGGTTCCATCGGTGGGTCGGCTGGCTGAAGACAACTCAAGGTAGGATGATCTTCAGGGGGGTGGTGTTAGGTTTATTTAAGGGGGGTTTGGGTTAGATTAGGGGTATGTGGGTGATGGGTTTTAATGTTGGGGGGGTTGTATTTTTCTTTTACAGGCAAAAGAGCAGTTTCTTTAGGGCATGCCCCGCAAAAGGCCCTTTTAAGGGCTGGTAAGGTAAAAGAGCTTTGAACTTTTTTAATTTAGAATAGGGTAGGGCATTTTTTTTATTTTGGGGGGCTTTGTTATTTTATTAGGGGGCTTAGATTAGGTGTAATTAGCTTAAAATTGTAATATTTTTAAAATGTTTGTAAATTATTTTTTTTATTTTTTGTAACTTAGCTTTTTTATTTTTTGTACTTTAGTTAGTTTATTTAATTGTATTTAATTGTAGTTATTTGTAGTTAATTTATTTAATTAATTTAATGATAGTGTAGTGTTAGGTTTAATTGTAACTTAGGTTAGGATTTATTTTACAGGTAATTTTGTATTTCTTTTAGCTAGGTAGTTATTAAATAATTAATAACTATTTAATAAGTATTGTAACTAGCTAAAATAAATACAAAGTTACCTGTAAAATAAATATAAATCCTAAAATAGCTACAATGTAATTATTAATTACATTGTAGCTATCTTAGGGTTTATTTTACAGGTAAGTATTTAGTTTTAAATAGGAATAATGTATTAAAGTACAGTGTAGTGGTAGGTGTAATTGTAACTTAGGTTAGTTTTTATTTTACAGGTAAATTTCTCTTTATTTTAGCTAGGTAGCTATTAAATTGTTAATAACTATTTAATAGCTATTGTACCTAGTTAAAATAAATTGAAAGTTGCCTGTAAAATAAAAATAAATCCTAAGATAGCTACAATATTATTATTATTTATATTGTAGCTATATTAGGGTTTATTTTACAGGTAAGTATTTAGCTTTAAATAGGAATAATTTATTTAATAAAAGTTAATTTATTTTGTTAGATTTAAATTATATTTAACTTAGGGGGGTGTTAGGGTTAGACTTAGCTTTAGGGGTTAATACATTTATTAGAGTAGCAGTAAGGTCCGGTCGGCATATTAGGGGTCAATACTTGAAGTTAGGTGTCGGCGATGTTAGGGAGGGCAGATTAGGGGTTAATACTATTTATTATAGGGTTATTGAGGCGGGAGTGAGGCGGATTAGGGGTTAATAACTTTATTATAGTAGCGGTGAGGTCCGGTCGGCAGATTAGGGGTTAATAATTGTAGGTAGGTGGAGGCGACATTGGGGGCTGCAGATTAGGGGTTAATAAATATAATATAGGGGTCGGCAGTGTTAGGGGCAGCAGATTAGGGGTACATAGGGATAACGTAGGTGGCGGCGGTGTGCGGTCGGCAGATTAGGGGTTAAAAAATTTTAATAGAGTGGCGGCGATGTGGGGGGGCCTCGGTTTAGGGGTACCTAGGTAGTTTATGGGTGTTAGTGTACTTTAGAGCACAGTAGTTAAGAGCTTTATGAACCGGCGTTAGCCCAGAAAGCTCTTAACTCCTGACTTTTTTCTGCGGCTGGAGTTTTGTCTTTAGATTTCTAACGCTCACTTCAGCCAAGACTCTAAATACCAGCGTTAGAAAGATCTCATTGAAAAGATAGGATACGCAAATGGCGTAGGGGGATCTGCGGTATTGAAAAGTCGCGGCTGCAAAGTGAGCGTTAGACCCTTTCCTGACTGAAAAAAAAACCCAGCGTTAGGAGCCTCTAATGCTGGTTTTGACGGCTAACGCCAAAACTCTAAATCTAGCCGTGAATCTTTATACTTTCTCAGGGGACCTTACAGACCTGACAATTCTCATTGTTACTGCTCATTTGTCAGATGAGCTTTATTGCATCCTGTCCAGTGAGTGATAATTAATGCTTGGCCATAAAAATGACACTAGAAATCATAATATACCATCCGATGGGAAGAAGGTTTAATCTATTAATTGATCATGCCCCATGAAACTGGATAAGGCACACCAAGGAGAAAATACATGAGTAAATGTATGGCTTCTTAGCCTACAACCATTTAAACTCTTTTTGGAACACATCACTGGGAAGGAACAGCTGTCATTTGTCAACTGTCTGTGAAGAAAGGCCACTCAATCCTTTGACAGGGTTCATTGTATTGTGTTTTATTAAAGGTTTAGGACTTAGAATCATACATAATCTCAATTGCTTTTGAGCTTTGTTTAATTAATGAAACAAAAGCTTTACAATATGGTGCTGCTGAGTGGAATTTTGCAGACATAATAATGATCTATTAAAATGAGTTATTTTTCAGACTGTTCAGAATGTTGTCTGTATCATGCATGGACCTATAAAAAAGCTATGAAGGCCCTTTTATTTTGAAGTGATTACATTTGATTGTGTTGGAAAACTCTGATATTAGCGCCATCACTATTTGCACTCTCTAAGGTAAATTATTGGAGTACTGTATTTGATATTAATATGTATTTATATACCTGACAACTAAATATTTATGGCTAGATTACGAGTTTTTGTCGGTAATGGTGTGCGTGACTAACGCACAGTTTTCCCTCACTGCTCACTTAAAGTAACGCTGGTATTTCAGGGTTTTTTAAACCCGGCGTTAGCCGCAAAAAGGTGAGCGTAGAGCAGAATTTAGCTCCACTTCTCACCTCAATACCAGCGCTGCTTAGGGTAGCGGTAAGCTGACTAAACGTGCTCATGCGCGATTTCCTCATAGGAATCAATGGGGCGGAGCCAGCTAAAAAAAATCTAACACCTGCAAAAAATCAGCGTTCAGCTCCTAAAGCAGCCCCATTGATTCCTATGGGGATACACATTTATGTCTACACCTAACACCCTAACATGAACCCCGAGTCTAAACACCCCTAATCTTACACTTATTAACCCCTAATCTGCTGCCCCCAACATCGCCGACACCTAGTTTTTATTTATTAACCCCTACTCTGCAGCCCCCAAAGTCGCCGCCACCTAACTACACTTATTAACCGCTAATCTGCCTCTGCCAACGTCACCGCCACTATAATAAAGTTATTAATCCCTAAATCTAAGTCTAACCCTAAACCTAACACCCCCCTAACTTAAATATAATTTAAATAAATCGAAATAAAATTACTATTATTAACTAAATTATTCCTATTTAAAACTAAATACTTACCTATAAAATAAACCCTAAGGCCTAGATTTAGAGTTGGGCGGTAGCCGTGAAAACCAGCGTTAGAGGCTCCTAACGCTGGTTTTGGGCTGCCGCCGGTATTTGGAGTCAGTCAGGAAAGGGTCTAACGCTCACTTTCCAGCCGCGACTTTTCCATACCGCAGATCCCCTTACGTCATTTGCGTATCCTATCTTTTCAATGGGATCTTTCTAACTCCGGTATTTAGAGTCGTGGCTGAAGTGAGCGTTAGAAATCTAACGACAAAACTCCAGCCGCAGAAAAAAGTCAGTAGTTAAGAGCTTTCTGGGCTAACGCCGGTTTAGAAAGCTCTTAACTACTGTGCTCTAAAGTACACTAACACCCATAAACTACCTATGTACCCCTAAACCGAGGCCCCCCCACATCGCCGCCACTCGATTACATTTTTTTAACCCCTAATCTGCCGACCGCCACCTACGTTATACTTATGTACCCCTAATCTGCTGCCCCTAACACCGCCGACCCCTATATTATATTTATTAACCCCTAATCTGCCCCCCACAATGTCGCCTCCACCTGCCTACACTTATTAACCCCTAATCTGCCGAGCGGACCACACCGCTTTTATAATAAAGTTATTAACCCCTAATCCGCCTCACTCCCGCCTCAATAACCCTATAATAAATAGTATTAACCCCTAATCTGCCCTCCCTAACATCGCCGACACCTAACTTCAAACATTAACCCCTAATCTGCCGACTGGAGCTCACCGCTATTCTAATAAATGTATTAACCCCTAAAGCTAAGTCTAACCCTAACACTAACACCCCCCTAAGTTAAATATAATTTAAATCTAACGAAATAAATTAACTCTTATTAAATAAATTATTCCTATTTAAAGCTAAATACTTACCTGTAAAATAAATCCTAATATAGCTACAATATAAATTATAATTATATTATAGCTATTTTAGGATTAATATTTATTTTACAGGTAACTTTGTATTTATTTTAACCAGGTACAATAGCTATTAAATAGTTAAGAACTATTTAATAGCTAAAATAGTTAAAATAATTACAAAATTACCTGTAAAATAAATCCTAACCTAGGTTACAATTAAACCTAACACTACACTATAAATAAATAAATTAAATAAACTACCTAAAATTATCTACAATTAAACCTAACACTACACTATCAATAAATAAATTAAATACAATTCCTACAAATAAATACAATTAAATAAACTAACTAAAGTACAAAAAATAAAAAAGAACTAAGTTACAAAAAATAAAAAAATATTTACAAACATCAGAAAAAAATTACAACAATTTTAAACTAATTACACCTACTCTAAGCCCCCTAATAAAATAACAAAGACCCCCAAAATAAAAAAATGCCCTACCCTATTCTAAATTACAAAAGTTCAAAGCTCTTTTACCTTACCAGCCCTGAACAGGGCCCTTTGTGGGGCATGCCCCAAAGAATTCAGCTCTTTTTGCCTGTAAAAAAAACACATACAATACCCCCCCCAACATTACAACCCACCACCCACATACCCCTAATCTAACCCAACCCCCCCTTAAATAAACCTAACACTAAGCCCCTGAAGATCTTCCTACCTTATCTTCACCATACCAGGTTCACCGATCGATCCAGAAGAGCTCCTCTGATGTCTTGATCCAAGCCCAAGCGGGGGGCTGAAGATGTCCATGATCCGGCTGAAGTCTTCATCCCGCCGACGCGGAACATCCATCTTCACCGACGACTTCCCGACGAATGACGGTTCCTTTAAGGGACGTCATCCAAGATGGCGTCCCTCGAATTCCGATTGGCTGATAAGATTCTATCAGCCAATCGGAATTAAGGTAGGAAAATTCTGATTGGCTGATGGAATCAACCAATCAGAATCAAGTTCAATCCGATTGGCTGATCCGATCAGCCAATCAGATTGAGCTTGCATTCTATTGGCTGATCGGAGTAGGTGTAATTAGTTTAAAATTGTTGTAATATTTTTCTAATGTTTGTAAATATTTTTTTATTTTTTGTAACTTGGTTCTTTTTTATTTTTTGTACTTTAGTTAGTTTATTTCATTGTATTTATTTGTAGGAATTGTATTTAATTTATTTATTGATAGTGTAGTGTAAGGTTTAATTGTAGATAATTGTAGGTAGTTTATTTAATTTATTTATTGATAGTGTAGTGTTAGGTTTAATTGTAACTTAGGTTAGGATTTATTTTACAGGTAATTTTGTAATTATTTTAACTATTTTAGCTATTAAATAGTTCTTAACTATTTAATAGCTATTGTACCTGGTTAAAATAAATACAAAGTTACCTGTAAAATAAATATTAATCCTAAAATAGCTATAATATAATTATAATTTATATTGTAGCTATATTAGGATTTATTTTACAGGTAAGTATTTAGCTTTAAATAGGAATAATTTATTTAATAAGAGTTAATTTATTTCGTTAGATTTAAATTATATTTAACTTAGGGGGGTGTTAGTGTTAGGGTTAGACTTAGCTTTAGGGGTTAATACATTTATTAGAATAGCGGTGAGCTCCAGTCGGCAGATTAGGGGTTAATGTTTGAAGTTAGGTGTCAGCGATGTTAGGGAGGGCAGATTAGGGGTTAATACTATTTATTATAGGGTTATTGAGGCGGGAGTGAGGCGGATTAGGGGCTAATAACTTTATTATAAAAGCGGTGCGGTCCGCTCGGCAGATTAGGGGTTAATAAGTGTAGGTAGGTGGAGGCGACGTTGTGGGGGGTAGATTAGGGGTTAATAAATATAATATAGGGGTCGGCGCTGTTAGGGGCAGCAGATTAGGGGTACATAGGGATAATGTAAGTAGCGGCGGTTTACGGAGCGACAGATTAGGGGTTAAAAAAAATATGCAGGTGTCAGCGATAGCGGGGGCGGCAGAATAGGGGTTAATAAGTGTAAGGTTAGGGGTGTTTAGACTCGGGGTACATGTTAGAGTGTTAGGTGCAGACATAGGAAGTGTTTCCCCATAGCAAACAATGGGGCTGCGTTAGGAGCTGAACGCAGCTTTTTTGCAGGTGTTAGGTTTTTTTTCAGCTCAAACAGCCCCATTGTTTTCTATGGGGGAATCGTGCACGAGCACGTTTTTGAAGCTGGCAGCGTCCTTACGCACTGCTGGTATCGAGAGTGGAAGTTGCGCTAAATATGCTCTACGCTCCTTTTTTGGAGCCTAACGCAGCCATTCTGTGAACTCTAAATACCAGCGGTATTTAAAAGGTGCGGCCAGAAAAAAGCCAGCGTAGCTAACGCACCCCTTTGGCCATAAAACTCTAAATCTAGGCGTAAGATAGCTACAATATAACTAATAGTTACATTGTAGCTATCTTAGGGTTTATTTTTATTTTACAGGCAAGTTTGTATTTATTTTAACTAGGTAGAATAGTTACTAAATAGTTATTAACTGTTTAAAAACTTCCTAGTTAAAATAATTTCAAATTTACCTGTAAAATAAACCCTAACCTAAGTTACAATTACACCTAACACTACACTATAATTAAATTAATTACCTAAACTAACTACAATTAATTACAATTAAATTAAATAAACTAAAGTACAAAAAACACTAAATTACAGGAATTAATACAATAATTACAATTTTTTTAAACTAATTACACCTAATCTAATCTCCCTAATAAAATAAAAAAGCCACCCAAAATAATAAAAATCCCTTCCCTATACTAAATTACAAATAGCCCTTAAAAGGGCCTTTTCTGGGGCATTGCCCCAAAGTAATCAGCTCTATTACCTGTAAAAAAAAAAAGACAATACCCCCCCAACATTACAACCCACCACCCACACACCCAACCCTACTCTAAAACCCACCCAATCCCCTTAATAAATCTAACACTAACCCCTTGAAGATCACCCTACCTTGAGACGTCTTCACCCAACCGGGAAAAAGTGGTCCTCCAGACGGCCAGAAGTCTTCATCCGATCCCGGCAGAAGAGGACCTCCAGATGGGCAGAAGTCTTCATCCAGGTGGCATCTTCTATCTTTATCCATCCGGAGCGGAGAGGGTCCATCTTCAAGCCATCTGACGTGGAGCATCCTCTTCCATCCGACGACTAACACTAAATGACGGTACCTTTAAGTGACATCATCCAAGATGGCGTCCCTTCAATTCCGATTGGTTGATAGAATTCTATCAGCCTATCGGAATTCAAGGGGGTAGTGTTAGGTTTTATTAAGGGGGGATTGGGTGGGATTTAGAGTAGGGTTGGGTGTGTGGGTGGTGGGTTGTAATGTTGGGGTGGTATTGTATTTTTTTTACAGGTAATAGAGCTGATTACTTTGGGGCAATGCCCTGCAAATGGCCCTTTTAATTTAGTATATTATATAATAATATTTTATTAGGGGGATTAGATTAGGTGTAATTATTTAAAAAAAAAATGAAATTATTTTCTGTAATTTAGTGTTTTTTTTTCCGTACTTTAGTTTATTTAATTTAATTGTAATTAATTGTAGTTAGTTTAGGTAATTAATTTAATTATAGTGTAGTGTTAGGTGTAATTTTAATTTAGGTTAGGGTTTATTTTACAGTTAAATTTGTAATTATTTTCACTAGGAAGTTATTAAATAGTTAATAACTATTTAATAACTATTGTACCTAGTTAAAATAAATACAAACTTGCCTGTAAAATAAAAATAAATCCTAAAATGGCTACAATGTAACTATTAGTTATATTGAAGCTATTTTAGGGTTTATTTTATAGGTAAGTATTTAGTTTTAAATTGGAATAATTTATTTAATTCTAGTAATTTTATTTTGATTTATTTAAATTATATTTAAGTTAGGGGTTGTTAGGGTTAGACTTAGATTTTGGGGTTAATAAATTTAATATAGTTGCAGCGACGTTGGGGGCGGCAGATTAGGGGTTAATAAATGTAGGTAGGTGTCGGCGATGTTAGGGACGGCAGATTAGGGGTTAATAAAATATAACTAATGTTTGCGAGGCAGGAGTGCGGCGGTTTAGGGGTTAATATATTTATTGCAGTGGCGGCGATGTCCGGTCGGCAGATTAGGGGTTAAAAAATGTATTTAAGTGTTGGCGATGTGGGGGGGGGGGGCTCGGTTTAGGGGTTAACAGGTAGTTTATGGGTGTTAGTGTACTTTTTATCACTTTAGTTAAGAGTTTTATGTTACGGCGTTAGCCCATAAAACTCTTTTTCCAAGACTCGTAATACCGGCGTTAGGCAAATCCCATTAAAAAGATAGGATACGCAATTGACGTAAAAGGATTTGCGGTATACTCGATTCGCGGAAAAAAAGAGAGCGGTACACCTGTACCTGCAAGACTCGTAATACCAGCGGGCGTTAAAAAGCAGCATTGGGTCCTCTCAACGCTGCTTTTTAAGGTTAAGCAAGACTCGTAATCTAGGCATTAGTTTCCATAAATTATGCATATTCAATGACATTACAGTAAAAGTAACCACAAAAAGAAAGTGCTCTGTGAAAGGTACATACATATTGGACTGAAAGTGGTGATTCCTGAGGTATAGCAATAGAGTGAGTTATAATCCTTTTCTTTGATCCTTGGTTAAAATCCCATTTTTTTTCACATAGCTAAAAAGGTCCTTAACCCCTTAGTGACAACAGCACTTTTCCATTTTCTTACCGTTTGGGACCAGGGCTATTTTTACATATCTGCAGTGTTTGTGTTTAGCTTTAATTTTACTCATTTACTGTACCCACACATATTATATACTGGTTTTCTCACCATTAAATGGACTTTCTAAACCATTATTTTCATCATATTTTATAATTTACTATAAAAAATTTTTATAAAATATGATGAAAAAATGAAAAAAACCCACACTTTTTCTAACTTTGATCCCCAAAATCTGTCACACATCTACAACACCCATAATAAATAGTTTCTAAATTTTATCCTAAGTTTATAAATACCCAATATTTACATGTTCTTTGCATTTTTTTGCAAATTATAGGGCAATAAGTACAAGTAGCACTTTGCTATTTTTCTAAATTAGCAATAGTTACATTTTAACACTAATATCTGTAAGGAATCCCTGAATAACCCTTCACATGTATATATTTTTTAAAAGAAGACAACATAAGGTATTTAACGTGGGGTATTTTGACTCTTTTCATGCAAACATTTTACCACCAATCTATTCCAAAGTTTGAAAATAAAAAAGTGATTTTTAGACAAAATAGGAGAAAATAGGAGAGGGGGGGTTGGAAGAGAGAGGGAAAGGGTAGGGAAGACGTAAGTGGGATGGATTATGTGTGTCCCAGAAAGATGTTTGTCTTTTCCTGACTAAAGTGCCAGATACTCCTGCTTTCCGTGAGTAGGTCTTTGGTGTGTAATAATGGTCAGTTTGGTTTTTAAAACTTGACATGTCCATTCTGAATCTGGGAGGAGTGCAGTTATAACATTTTTAGGTACCTAGCAATGATACCTAACAAGAGAACTATAAATATATTTAGTAAAAACTATACATAACAGTTACATTAACTTACAATAATAAACTAGTCTTACTCTATCTATGATTTGACCTTCCGTGTGGGAAGGAGTTGAACTTACCCTCCAGGGTTGTCTCAGAGGGTCTAGTGTCTGTGGAGAGACTCCTGGTCCAGCCAGCTGTTTTTGTTGTCTGGTTTAAGTATCATGACATTGTTTGCACTGTAAGGTGTAAGTGGGAGTGCATGGGGTGTTGGGGGTATCAAGGGTTATGTCTGTTGTCTCTCCTGTCCATGGGTCATCTGCCTTTTAGTTGTTCCGTCATTAGATAGTTACTGTTTAGGAAGGGGGTTAAGATCTGTTGTTTAATGTTGGGAGGAAGGTGTAACAAGTATGGTTCCCATTTGGTCATGATAATTTGCATACAAAGAGAGAAGCACTCTACCAGGAACGAACAACAGCTCAGTGGCTTGTTCTATGGCGATTTACCACCCGGAAGCAGCCTCTTTTAGACCAGTGTGCTTTTCACAGAAGAAAACTTTCCTGAAGTATATCAGTCTGATCCTGCCAAGTAAGGTCAGTCCAGCCCCGAAATACCAGGCAATTCTCCTCTGAACAAGGAACATGACAACCCCAGATGATCGTTTCGGCCTCCTATGGGCCTCGTCAGTGAGGTGCAGCCACATTCCTCTAAGCACACTGGGCAAGGAGTCCACGTCTGGTTTCCCCCATCACCCATAGGGAGACTTCCCCAGGGTCATAATAATTTGCATACAAAGAGAGAAGCGCTCTACCAGGAACGAACAACAGCTCAGTGGCTTGTTCTATGGTGATTTACCACCCGGAAGCAGCCTCTTTTAGATCAGTGTGCTTTTCACAGAAGAAAACTTTCCTGAAGTATATCAGTCTGAACCTGCCAAGTAAGGTCAGTCCAGCCCCGAAATACCAGGCAATTCTCCTCTGAACAAGGAACATGACAACCCCAGATGATCGTTTCGGCCTCCTATGGGCCTCGTCAGTGAGGTGCAGCCACATTCCTCTAAGCACACTGGGCAAGGAGTCCACATCTGGTTTCCCCCATCACCCATAGGTCATGCACAACTTAATTCTTTTTTCCATGTCTCACTCTCCTTTAACATCTGCTTGCTCTGTTAGGAGTTGGGTATTGACTAGTTATGTGAGTTGAGTCAGGTGTGGAGGTTTGTGAGAGATCCAGTTTTTGAGGATTAGAATCCTAGCTAGAAGTATGGTTGAGTTTAGGAAACAGTCTTGGGGAGAAGACTGAGTATGGCCTCTTAGAAAGAAGACATCACATCTTGTTAAAGCAAAGTGGCTCCCACATATTTTTGATAGCCAGAATTGTACTTTAGACCAGTATTGGAGTAACTTGGGGCAATCCCAGAATAAGTGTGGGATGTCCGGGTCAGGTAGGGAACACTTAAGGCAACTGTTGCGTTGGGGACCCACTTGGCACATAATTTGGGCGTGATGTAGCTACAGAGCATGAGTTTAAGGTGTGTTTCTCTGTGATCTGACGCTAATGTGGCTCGTGTCACCAGCTCAAAGCTAATAGTCAAGACCTCTTTGTCTATATCTATATTCGTGAATGTGTTCCAACTTTCACGCATCTGTCGTGTGATTTCATCTGCTTTGTTCTGCATGATTAGGTTGTTAATGTGTGAGATTGAGTGTGCTCCTTGTTTGGTTAGTGAGCAAAAACTGTCAATAGGATTACAAGTCATGCAGTTGAGTCCGTAGGTTAGTAGCTTGCGTGTATAGTGGGCGCATTGGAGGTATGCAAAGGTGCCATGTCGAGGGAGGCTGTAGTTTTCTTGAAGTACTGTTAGTGAATGTAATTTGTTGGAGAGTGGTTCTATAAATTTTGCTACTGAAGCTAGACCTCTTTCTTCCCACACACTAAATATTTGGGTAGGAAGGCAGGATTCCCCTGTATCGGAAGATATTTGGTGATTGTATGAGGTAGGCCCCACCACCTGCAGAGTTTCACCCATGCCCTTAGGAGATCCCTGTCTAAAATGTTGTATTTCATATGGGTGGGGAGAGAGTGAAGTGGAGCATGTGGTAAGAAGGCTTAGTGGAGTGCGTGTGTGATGTGTTTCTCCAGTTGTTTATCACTAAAACAGATGTACCCACCAGCCACTCGAGAACTAATTTGGCTAGTGTGGACCAATTGTACCACTCCACTATTGGAAACTTAAGGCCCCCTCTATCTGCTGGCATAGCCAGCTTGAGGAGCATGATTCTTTGTTTTTTGTCATTCCACACAAACTTAGAAAAGACTCTGTTTACTGTTTGTAAATCTTTTTGTGTGAGTAAGAGGGGTAATAGTTGTAGAGGGTATAGAAACTTTGGCATCACTATCATTTTGCTTAAAATTGATTCTGCCTGACAGGGGAATTGGCAGCTTTGACCAGTCAGTTAGTAGGGCTTGTATTTGGGTGAGGACTGGGGGGGGGGGTATTAAGTTTGTAGATTAAGTTGGAGTTTGTGTGAAGCTGGATACCTAGATATTTGTGTGAAGTGTTTTTAAGTGTCGTTTGGAATGGGGCAGTACTCAGGTTTTGTTTAAGATATATCAGTTCCGACTTGTCTAGGTTTACTTTGTATCCAGAGATTTCTCCAAAGTGGTTAAGTGTGGTGATGAGTTTTGGAAATTCAGTGTTTGGATTTTGTAGGTATAAGAGCAAATTGTCAGAATATAGTGATAAATGTAGGGAATGGGGGCCTATCTCCACTTCCTCCAGGGTGTTTCTGATATACATGGCTAGCAGTTCTATGGCCAAGTTGAATAGGAGGGGTGAGAGTGGGCAATCTTGATGGGTTCCTCTTTCTAGTAAGAAGGATTAAAAAATCTCACCGTTAACTATGACCAAAGTGCTTGGATTGTGATATAGTGTCTGGATGAGTTTATGAAAGTCCCCATTTATACCAAATTTATCTAGAGAGGTCAACAGATGGTCCCATTCCACTCTGTCGAATGCCTTCTCCGTGTCAATGGCCAGAAGGCAAGCGTCCGGCATTGATTTGATGCGTCCCTCACCTCTAGCCTGCCAGTAGTGGGAAATTACTGCTAAAGTCTTGCGGATGTTTGTGACCGACGAGCGATGTTTCATGAAACCAGTTTGGTTTTTGTGGATGATGCTTCCCACCACTCCCACCAGTCTGTCAGCTAAGATGGCTGTGAAGAGCTTGTAATCATTGTTCAACAATGATATGGGCCTATAGGAGGTGGCGAGGTTGGGGTCTCTATCAGGCACATATGCGCATCTGCCAAGTCTGTCACTGGTTGGGCTGTGTTTTTTTAAGTAGGCTGTGTATGATTGGGCAAAAGGAGGACTAAGTTCTTTCTAGCATATTTTGTAGTATTCTATTGGGATTTTGGCCCTGAGGTTTCACCTAGTTTGGCATTTCTTATAGCTTTCTGTACTTCCAAGGCTGTTATGGGTGCATTTACGAGGTCTAGCTGCTCAGAGATGAGGGTGGGCGTTTGTACTTGGGACCAGAATTTGTCTTTGTCTCTGGGTGCGTCTGGAGTAGAGGTCTGTGTAAAAGTGGACAAATTCCTCTGTGATTGCCTTGTTGTCGGTTTGGGGAACCCCGTTAGATATTATGGAGGTTATTAATGATTATGGGGAGGTTAGTTTTACCGTGTTGTCCCAAACTGCAGCCAGACACTCTTTCTCAATGTGGGCATATTTCGACTCAGCAGCCGTCAGTGTAAGGGAACAGTAGGTGATGGGCTGTAGTTTGTTCTCATTCAACTGCATGAGGGCAGTCCCTAACTGCTTGCATCAGCACTAACCAAAGTCTTTTTGCAAGGGTCATAGAACCCACAACACTAGGGCAGACCCCAGCAGGGACTTGACCTGCATAAAAGATTCTTCCTGTGAAGGTCTCCAGACCCAGGCAACATCTTTCTTTAGCAACTCTGTGATAGGGTGTAGCATTGTGGATAAATCTGGAAGGAACCTGCCCACATAATTTACAAGGCCCAATATTTGTCTCAGCTCATGTACATCAGAAGGACTTTTCATCTGTTCATTAGCACAAATTTTATCGGAGTCTGGCTTGAAGCCATCCCCATTGTTGATATGCCCAAAGTAACATAACTCAGCTTTCCTAAAATGGCATTTCTCCTTATTTAACTTCAGCCTGGACTTTCTAATATTCTGCAACACACAGCTCAATCACTGATCATGTTCCTCCAATGTAAACCCATACACCAAGATGTCGTCCATGATGACTGCCATGCCCACATGGTCTCTTAGGAGAGAACTCATTTCTCTTTGAAAGATGGAAGGGGCAGAGGATATCCTGAAGGGGAGTCTGCAGAAGCAAGACAGACCTACCGGAGTAATGAAGGTAGTCAGTTTGCGGCACTTTGGATCTAGAGGTATCTGCCAGAAGCCGCTGGAAGCATCCAGTGTAGAGAAGAACTTTGCCACAGCCAATTTTTGAGCTATGTCTTCAAGTGTCGGCAGCACATACCTCTCTCTCTTCACCGCCTCACTCAGCCTTTTCAAGTCTACGCAGATGCGTACCTTCCCATTTTTCTTTGCAACAGGCACAATGGGGACACACCAGTCAGTTGCTTCAACAACCTCTTCAATAGCTCCCATATTCTTCATACGCAGAAGCTCCTTCTTAACTTGAGGCATGAGCGGGAACAGAATTCTACGGGGAGTGGTAATGCTGTATGGGACTGCGTCACCTTTAATTAATATACGGACTGGGTTGCAATTCAGTAGGCCCAATTCACCAAACATATTTTCTGAGATCTCATTCATTCTGGCTACTAGGCCCAAACCACAGGCTGCTTTTCTGCTCAAAACAATCTCTTCAATAGCTCCCATATTCTTCATACGCAGAAGCTCCTTCTTAACTTGAGGCATGAGCAGGAACGGAATTCTACAGGGAGTGGTAATGCTGAATGGGACTGCGTCACCTTTAATTGATATACGGACTGGGTTGCAATTCAGAAGGCCCAATTCACCAAACATATCTTCTGAGATCTCATTCACTCTGGCTACTAGGCTCAAACCACAGGCTACTTTTCTGCTCAAAAAAGTTGTTAACACACCGACCTCTAATCACATGCACCCACATGGTGAATTTTCTTTGCTTTTGCTTGCAGCTAGCAAGAAATGTCCCCGCACAATCATTGCGGTCACCAGGACTATGGGCTTTTGTTGTAACTTTCGCCAGCTGAGGCTGTCGAGGCAGTTTTATGAATGCTGCAATGGACATAACAGTGATGTCTGCTCCTGTGTCAATCTTAAAGGCAACTTTGGCTCCCATTACAGTAAGAGTAACCCTCCAATCTTCTTCTGAACCAGGCCGTTCAACAACAGACCTTACAAAGGATACTTCTTGACCCTCCTGGTCGCTATATACCTGCATCTCCTTAATATATTCAGTTTTACACACCACTTCAAAATGGCCCATTCGGTCACATTTTCTACATCTGTTGTCTTTAGCAGGGCATATGACACTCTGATCATGGGCACGGTTGCACCCTGTGCAGCGGGCATGCTGCACCCATCCACTTCTGGGCCAATCTGTTGCCCTTGGTCTATCACTCACACTGTGCCTTTCACTAGCAGCCCTCCTGAACTGCTGCACTTCATCCACAATACTCTCAGACCTCAGATCAGCACTTTACTTTTTCACCAGTTCACTCTGGTGGGCCATCCTAATAGCTCCATCTAATGTTATATTAGCCTCCAACTGTAGCTTCAGTGAGACTTCAGCATCTGCAATTACTATGACTATTCTGTCTCTGATTTTCTCCTCTTTAGCAAGACCAAACTCACAAAATTCAGTTAGTTAAAAAGGCTGCGCACAAATGACTCCACAGATTCTCCCACACGCTGGGCACGTTTGTGAAAACAGCTCTCTCATGAATCACATTTATTTTGGGCACAAAGTGGGCAATGAGTTTGTTCATAACTATGTCAAAGTAAAATTCTTCCCCTTCTTGGAAAGTAAAGGCATTGAACACTGGCTCCACATCTTTCCCCATAGAGTATAAACAAGAATTAACTTGTACTTCACCACTTTCCTTGTCCAGTTTGGAAGCAATCCTGAAGCACTGAAACCACTGATGTCATGTGGGCCAAGCTGCAGACTGAGAAAAATCAAAAGGCTCAGGTGGGGTAAACTTCAACATCGTCATCAATCAGGAAACAGAAGTGCAGGCAAGACACCATGTCATGAGATGCAGGACACAGAAGAGAGGGTATAACACTCTTTTCTGGAAGAGCATGTAAATATACATCTGGTACCATAGATCTCACTTAGTAACTGCGACATAGACAATAACGGACCTAAGCCCCGGCCCCATCTGGTGACGTCACTTCCCACTCTCATCACAGCAACTATGCAGATGTTGATGTTTGTAATAACAAATCTGAACATAGATATTTGCAAAATTGTAATAATGGAATGATTGTGAACGATTACACCATGTACATACTTTATGGTAATCATTGATTGTCATTTTTACTTTTATTATTTTTTTGCCTACATTTTTTACTACCAATTGAGAGTGATTGGAAAATAAAAGAATATTGGTTTTTAAAAAATACATTTTGTATTTGAAGTTTTTTTGCTGTGCATAGCGCTGTTTGTTTATAATCTATTACATATATTACATATGTATATACACTTTGGATCCCTTTCCACTCAAATACCTGAAAAGAAGAAAAACATTTTTTTAAAGAATTTTAATATCAATTATGTTTTTTTACTGGGCCAAGGAAACTAGTAATACAGCTTAGGAATATGGATTTTTAAATGTTCTCAAAGATAACTTCATGTCAAAATTATTAGAGGAGCCAACTAGGAATAAGCAGTGGCGTATTTAGGTTTTGTGCTGCCCTAAGCACCCCCCTCCAAGGTTTTAGGCCTTTTTTCCTCTTAATATTTTTTTGGGTCAGTGTGTAACATGTTTTTGTTTTTTTCATAACAATTAAACAGAAAATGGACTAGCAAAACACTTGCCTACAGGTGGGTTGAATTGCATGCATCTCATACCATTTTCTCCCTGAGAGAAGGGAGAGAAAAGAAGGGGAGGAGAGAAAGGGGAAGGAATGGAAAGAAGGAAGGGAGGGAGATAGAGAGAGAGAGAGAGAGAGAGAGAGAGAGAGAGAGAGAGAGAGAGAGAGAGAGAGAGAGAGAGAGATAAGAGAAAAGTGGGGAGGGAGAGGAGAAAAGGGAAAGGAAAGAAGGGAGGGAAAGAAAGAAGTGAAAAAAGGAAGGGAGGGAGTTGAGAGATAGAAGGGAGGGAGTTGAGAGAGAGAAGGAGTTGAGGGAGGAAGGGAGTTGAGGGAGGATGGGAGGGAGAAAGGGAAAGAAGGGAGAGAGGAAGGGAGGGAAAGAAGAATACACTTTGAAACTATCACTGCCCTTCACATGCAACAACATACAGTAATTACCATGATTAAAGTAATTAAACTTTTTAAGTGTCCGTTTACTATTTACTCCATGGGTTCATGAATGCAGAGAAAGCTAGCTATTAGTAGCTAATATACTATAGTGCTGAGAGTTTATGATTAGACATCACAAGCTAATCTAAGCAGAGCACAGACGCATCCAGTCTGTTAGTTATTAAGACCTGCAATAAGCACTGTGCTCGCAGACATACCACAGCTGACAAGGGGAGGAAGCATATCGGCACAAGGTCTTCTCCTCCAGCCTCACCTTGTAAGCATATCTCTGGGCAAGTTTCTCACCAATAATGCGTCCATTGCAAAAATTCCGGCGGCTCTAAATGAAGCAACGGTTTAAAGGAGCACTGCTTGTGAAGAGTGACCTTAATCAGTGCATGCTCCTTATCTTCTTTGCAAAAGCCTGCACTTTATTGCTCACTGTACTGTGTGCTGGCTTTTAGAGAGAGGATAGGGCAGATGTGCTGCCCCTCCCAAATCTGCCTCCCTAGGCACCGGCCTTGTTAGCCTAGGCCATAATACGCACCTGGGAATAAGGCTATATTGTATTTAGTGCTATTAAACAATATAGAAATAATATCAAACACAATAGTCAAAGAACATTTGGGTAGAAATGATCATAACATGGTCACATTTGAAATCATTTTCTATAAGCATTGTTATAAGGGTCCAACTAAGACTTTTAATTTTAAGAAGGCAATATTCAGTTATTTAAGGGAATGGTTAAATAACATAAATTGGTGCAACAATAAAAATACAGAGGATAAATGGATAACATTTAAAACTTTATTAAACTTTATTAACTAAATAGACACATCAACAAATACCGCAAGATTATAAAAGAAAAATAAATAAATCAAAGCCAATATGACTATATACAAATTTGTTAAGAGAAATTAGAAAAAAAATGGAGATTTTTTTAATTATTCAAAGAAAATAGTACAGACTCAACATTCCAAATATATAGGGAATGTAACAAAGCATGCACAAAGCAATCAAATTTTACAAAATTTAAAATTAAAGATTAATTGCAAAGGCTTCTAAGTCAAACCCAAAAAGTACATAAATGGCAAATATCTAAGAAGGAAAATATAGGTACATTAAAATGTATGAATGTTAGCAAGATTAACAGTGACAGGGTGAAGGCTGAGTTACTTATCCGGTTTTTTTCTTCAGTATACACAAGAGAGGAACCAATGGGAAATACTTTGAAACAAACTAGAACAAACAAGTTCATACCATTAACTGAGTTATCTCCATGAGATATCAGGAAAAAAAACGGATAATATTAAGGTAAATAAAACTCCAGGACCAGATGGAATACACCCAAGGGTTGTACAGGAATTTAGCACTGTTATAGCCAAACCTCTACTCCTAAATTTTCAAGACTCATTACTTCAGGCATACTATTCCAGGACTGGTGTAACACTGATGTGGTACTACTTTTTAAAAAGGGAAACAGGGCTGATCCAGGAAGTTATGTGTAAACAAAAAGATCATGTCAAACTAATCTAATTCGTTTCTACAAGGAAATAAGTAAACATATTGATAAAGGGAAATTAATTAATGTGATATACTTGGATTTTGCACAGGCATTTAAAACAGTTCTACATGAGAGATTAATGTACAAAATTAAGGTACTGGGAATTGCTGAACGTAGCTCATGGATAATTAACTGGAAAAAATACAGCGAGCAAAGAGTAGTAGTAAATGTATCATACTCAGATTGGAAAAAGTCCAATCAGTGGAGTGGGGATCAGTTCTTGGACCTATTCTTTTTAATATTTTTATTAATGATTTGGAGCAAGGATTACATAGCAACATCTCTATTTTTGCAGATGATACACATTTGGGTAAGATCATTAGGTCAGTACAGGATGAAATTTCTTTACAAGGCAATTTACAAGAAATATGATATTGGGTGGATAAATGAAAAATGAGATTTAATACTGGAAAATGTATCAGATACATTACAAATTGTGTGTTAGGGTAAAAAAGCAGCGTTAAGAGGTCCTAATGCTGCTTTTTTTACGCCCGCTGGTATTACGAGTCTTGAAGGTTTAGGGTCACCGCACACTTCTTTGGCCTTACCACAAAATGACTTACGCAAACTTAGTAAAGTCTTTTTTAAATGGGACTTCCATATCGCTGATATTACGAGTCTGTCCTGCGAGGCCAAAAAGTGATCGTTACACCCTACCCTGTCAAGAGTCCTAACGCATTTAAACGTCAGCTAGGTGGTTATTAAATAGTTAATAACTATTTAATAACTATTCTACCTAGTTAAAATAAATACAAACTTGCCTGTAAAATAAAAATAAACCCTAAGCTAGATACAATGTAACTATTAGTTATATTGTAGCTGGCTTAGCGTTTATTTTATAGGTACGTATTTAGTTTTAAATTGGAATAATTTAGTTAATGATAGAAATTTTATTTATATTTATTTAAATTATATTTAAGTTAGGGGGGTTAGGGCTAGGGTTAGACTTAGATTTAGGGGTTAATAACTTTAATATAGTGGCGGCAACGTTAGGGGCAGCAGATTAGTGGTTAATAAATGTAGGTAGGTGTCGGCGATGTTAGGGATGGCAGATTAAAGGTTAATAAAATTTAACTAGTTTTTGCGAGGCGGGAGTTCGGCGGTTTAGGGGTTAATATATTTATTATAGTGGCGGCGATGTCCGGTTCGGCAGATTAGGGGTTACATTTTTTTAAAAAGTGTTTGTGAAGTGGGGGGGGCCTCGGTTTAGGGGTTAATAGATAGTTTATGGGTGTTAGTGTACTTTTTAGCACTTTAGTTAAGAGTTTTATGCTACGGCGTTGTAGTGTAAAACTCTTAACTATTGACTTTTAAATGTGGTACCAGGCTTGACAGGAGAGGGCCTACCGCTCACTTTTTAGCAGACTCGTAATACCGGCGCTATGCAAGTCCCATTGAAAAAAGAGGATACGCAATTGATGTAAGTGGATTTGCGGTATTTCCGAGTCTGGCCCAAAAAGTGAG
Source organism: Bombina bombina (assembly GCF_027579735.1). Taxonomy (NCBI): domain Eukaryota; kingdom Metazoa; phylum Chordata; class Amphibia; order Anura; family Bombinatoridae; genus Bombina; species Bombina bombina. The sequence goes on from NC_069503.1 coordinate 780,060,535, forward strand.
CATTGAGCCTGTACCTGCAAGACTCGCAATACCAGCGGGCGTTAAAAAGCAGCATTGGGACAGGCCAATGCTGCTTTTTAAGCCTAACGCAAGACTCGTAATCTAGCCAATTTTTTTTTAAACATCCGAAACTCAAGGCCTTTCTGTTCAGTATTAGCTTTTCAACCCAATTAGCATCTGGCCAGGCTCCAAAAAGCATATTTCACTAGTCTTAGCATAAATCACCTGTTTTTTTAGCAACCACGTAATCACGTAAGATTTATTAGCCAATTAGCTCTCTGCTTTGTAAGGAACTGTAAGGGTATAAAAATGCATGTATATCAAAATGTGTTAGTTCTACTTTGCTGATTTTTGCTGAGACACTGTTGCAACAGTGTAATAAAGATCACCTCTCCTGAGGTTAGCCTTTGTTTGCTGAATTCCTGGTCTGCTTCTCTTATTTCTCCACCTGAGACAAACACAGTCACAACAGTTTCCTGTGACTCTGCTGGGACGTGCTTCAGATCGGCCTTCCGTGCCTCCCCAGCTGGGAACCAACATCTGCGCGCACCCATCTGATTCATGTCTGTAGCTTACCTACAGGAGATTTTGTCTTGTTGGCTGGCGAGTCCCGGGGCTGCAATAAGAGAGAACGTCCTGAGAAACAGACCACAAACAACGGACATGATCTATCACTTGGACCGGTCCATGAGTGTCTTTCTCCTTGTCTTTTGTGTTCATGTATGTGTAATATATGTTGTGGGTCTTTTACCCTGTTTTTATGTATATATTGGATCACTATTAAATGCAGTGGGACACCTTTCTGGCATTTAAACACCCTTAGGGTGCCAGCCCATTATAAAATAAAGTTTAAGGTGACAGGAGATTTTACAGAGGCAGGAATTGTCCGTTCGGTAACTGCAGGGGCTTGATTAGGGATTAAGAAACAGGAATATAATAATGGGATCCCAACTATCTAAAGTAGTAATTAATTGCCATCCACAATCTTCTGGTTGATGTACACTCTGGCCAGATTAACTACTTTTACCTTTTTAAGAATAGTAGGGTTGCGGACGTTAAAACCCAAATGCCATTACACCATCCACCTCCAGCATATGTGGAACCTGATGACCTTTTAGGTCTTGGTTATCCATTGCCCCATCATGGCCACCACCCATAGCACCATCCATAAGTAACCAGCCCCAAGTACCAGCACTGCCCTGACCTGGACTCACACCCCCACCCCTAGGGCCCCCTCCGCTAATACGGCCTGCACCCCCATTTCCAATGCCTGTTGTGGCTTCGGGGGCCTCTGCACCCGGAGCTTCTGCAGCTGCCCCGATAATAGACTGACTGGTCCTCAGTTCCAGGACCATCGGTCACCTACTGCCTCCTCATCCTCCTCCGGGGCTGTTTCAATCACCCCTGATGGTTTACAGGAGGAATACCTTATAGATTTTATGGAAGAAGCAGAACAGGAGACTGATCAGCCTGGGCTGAGGTCTGAACAAATACCTAAAAACGACAAAAAGACTAAGCTGAACACCAAAAAGCCTTTGAGTTGTTACACGTAAGTAGGCTGCTAGAGTAAGAAGTGAAAAAAAGCTCCAAGCCCCCTTGCATGTAATACCTGTCCCAACTGCAGATGGTAATGTAACCACCAATCACCTCATAAATTAGCAAAATACCACCCCAAAATTTAGAGATAACCCTGAGGGTGCTAGAAAAACATTTCAAACTATATTCCATATACACAGTAACTCATGGACAGACATTAATTTCCTTCTCTAGGCTCTGATGTCAGACGGGGAGAGACTGGAAGTCTTGTGCCATGCAGTAATTACCCTAGAAACCTTAGAACCTCCTAACTGGGGTCATCACCATTCTGTTGCTAGGTTGACCGCCACAATCCTCACTACTGATCCCAATGGTGTTAGATGAGCATTAGGCATTATGAAACAGGCCATCTTAGAAGGAATTAAAACAGCAGGTAGAAAAACTGGTAACTGGCAGAAGGTGACATCACTTATTCAGGTATTAGATGAACATCCCGCTGACTTCTACCAATCTCACTACAGTTCCCAATCGGCTGAGCTCCACGCACTTACACGTGCCTTTCAACTCTCAAAGGACAGGTCAGTAAGCATTTACACTGATAGTAAATACGCCTTTGGAATTGTACATGCCACTGGTCATCTATGGAAATTTAGGGGCTTTCTAACTTCTGCTGCAACCTAAATTGCCAATGCACCACAGGTTTCTGCACTCCTTGACTCTATCCATTTACCTACTTTGATCTTTGTCATGCATTGCAAGGCACACACCCACTACCAGGACCCCATTTCACTTGGTAACAGCTATGCTGATACAGTGGCTCAGCATGCAGCTTCTTTGCCACGTATCCTTCTCTCAGTCACCCCCACTCATAACCCTCAACCTCTTGACACTACATTGTCTTCACTCTATGCTTCCCTTCTTGAACAAACTGTTCGCCTCTGGACCACTCTGGGTCTTACCTGTGATTGCTTTAGCATCTGGTCCACTCCTGATGGACGCCCTACTCTTCCTCAAACACACCTGTCTCTTATGCTCTCTTTTCTACATAACCAAACACAGAGGGGTACCACATGGCTTGCTGAAACCTTTAACAGACACTGGTTTGCCCCCGGTATCCATCAAGCTGCCAAATGAGTGGTATTGAATTGTATTGAATTGTGTGAATGTTTGCAAATTGACATTTCTGATATGCCTCCCTGTAGGGGTTTCAAACATTTACTTGTGATAGTGGACCAACTTACTGGATGGGTCAAGGCCTTTCCTACTAGAACTGTGAAAGCCCAAGAAGTTGCCAAGTGGATGTTAAAATAACTCATACCCAGGTTTGGCCTCCCCAGAGTAATTGAATCTGACAGAGGAGTACATTTCACAAGTAATATTATTCAGCAACTGACTTTATCCTTAGACTTTAGTTGGCATCTCCATACCCCTTGGCATCCAGAAAGCTCAGGCCAAGTGGAAAGAATGAACCAAACCCTAAAACAGACTATTGTTAAAATTTGTTCTCAAGCAAACCTTAAATGGGTTGATGCTTTGCCCTTAGCACTGTTTGAGACTCGCACAAACCATAGGGGGACCCTCAAACTCTCACCATTTAAACTGTTGTTTGGTAGGCCACCTCTTTTGTTCAGTGCCAACACCTTACACATGCCTGACCTTGCGGTGGTTGATGTTCAACTAACTGCCTATCTTTTGCAACTGCAAAAGCAATTACATTCTCTCCACAAACACTCCTCTCTCTCTCAGCTTTTGCCATTGTATATGACTGCACACCCCTTCCAGTCAGGTGAATCCATCTTCATCAAAAGAAGACACTTCAGCCTCTCTGGAAAGGTCCCTTCCTGGTTTTGCTGACTACTCCAACAGCCATCAAAGTTGCCGAGGTCGACTCTTGGATCCAACAAAAGATTTATAGGGATCAAATAGGCAGAGGGCCCTGCCAAGAGTCACACTGCTGTAGTCAGCTCTTAAGAATGTGATCTACAAACAGCTGGACTCTTAGGCTTACATGCTAAGTGGGTTCAGGGGGTAGCAATGTAGGGGAGGAACTGGTATTCAGAAAGGTTATTGTAGGCTGTATACATCCCTGAACAGTAGAGTCTTTAGGGTGCTCTTGAAGCTTTCAAAACTAGGGGAGAGTCTTGTGGAGCGAGGCAGAGAGTTCCACAAGATTGGAGCCAGTCTGGAGAAGTCCTATAAATGGGAGTGTGAGGAGGTAACAAGAGAGGAGGAGAGTAGGAGGTCATGAGCAGAGCGAAGGAGACGGGAGGGAGAGTTTCTGGAGACAAGGTCTGAGATATAAGGGGGAGCAGTGCAGTTGAGGGCTTTGTATGTCAGAGTGAGAATTGCGTGTGAGCCTGGCAGAGGCATTCATTAAGTATTGTAAAGGAGCTAGGCGGCATCTGGAGAGACCATAGAGGACAGAGTTGCAGTAATCGAGGCGGGAAAGGATGAGAGAATGGATTAAAATCTTAGTTGTATCTTGTGTAAGGAAATGTCTTATTTAAGAGATTTTTTAAGGTGGAAGCGACAGGCTTTTGCCAAGGACTGAATGTGTGGAATGAAAGAAAGATCTGAGTAAAATGTGACCCCGAGACATCAGGCATGCGAGATAGGGGTAATGATGGAGTTCTCAACAGTTACAAAGAGATTGGGGGTGGAGATTTTGTAAGAAGGGGGGGGGGGAAATAAGGAGCTCAGTTTTGGAGAGATTTAGCTTGAGGTAGTGAGAGGACATTCAGGAAGAGATGTGAGAAAGACAGTTAGTGACACGGGTTAGCAAGGAAGGAGATAGGTCTGGTGAGAGAAGTAGATTTGGTTGTCATTGGCATTAACTGTGGGACTTTATTAGGGACACTAATGATGATGTGTAGATTTAGAAGAGAAGGGGACGAAGGACAGAGCCTTGCGGTACCGCAACAGAAAGTGGTGACAGGGCAGAGGAGGACCCAGAGAAGGCTACACTAAAGGTATGGTTTGACAGGTAGGAAGTGAACCACGAGAGGGCTTTGTCACAAAAGCCGAAGGATTGGAGGGTTTGGAGCAAAAGAGGGTGGTCAACAGTTTTAAAGGCTGTGGACAGATCAAGGAGGATAAGCAGAGAGAAGTGGCCTTTTGATTTTGTTGTAAGTAGGTTGTTGGTAACCTTAACAGTTGCTGTCTCTCTGGCGAGATGGGGACAAAATCCAGATTGCAGTGGGTCAAGGATGGAGTTTAATGTAAGGAAATGGGATTGGCATGCATATACTAGCTTTTTGAGAAGCTTTGAGGCAAGAGGGATTAGGGAAATAGGGTTGAATGGGTAGGTTGGATCAAGGGAAGTTATTTTTGAGGATAGGTGTGACCAGTGCATGTTTAAGAGATCAGGTAAATATACCGGTGCTGAGGGAGAGGTGGAAATTTTTTGCTGGTATAGGGGTAAGGGTAGAAGAGATGGAGTAGCTGTGAGTGGATTGGGTCAAGGGGACAGGTAGTGAGGTGAGAGCACAGTATAAGTGCTGAAACTTCTTCCTCAGTAACAGGGGAAAGAGAGTTAAGTTTATGGTTATGTGGGTTGTGGTTGATTGCGAGTATTTGAGGGGTGAGAGAATGGAAGTATGTTGAGAGCTGATTTAGTTTCTAATGGAGTTGATTTTGTTAATGAAGTGAGCAGACAGAGAAGTTGTATTAGGAGGTGGGGGTGGGCGGAGTAGAGTATTGAAATTGGAGAACAGACGTTTTGGGTTTGAAGAAAGAGTTGAGATAAGAGTAGAGAAGTAATGTTGCTTAAAGAGATTAAGGACAGAATAGTAAAAGTTGAAGATGAATTTGCAATGAAGAAAATCAGCTGAACTCCGAGATTTTGTCCAGTGCCGCTCAGTAGTACAGGAACATCTGCATAGGTACCGTGTCAGAGGAGTATGCCAGGGCTGAGGATAAGTGTGTGATTTCTGAGCTATGGTAAGAGGGGCCAGATTGTCAAGTACAGATGTAAGGGTGGAATTATAGTGGCAAATAGATTTGTCAGGGCAGGAAAAGGAAGAGAAGGATGAGAGGAGAGGTTTGAGGGATTTAGCAAGCTGTTGCTGATCTAAAGACATAATGCTTCTGTGAAGTTTGGTGTGAGGAGCAGAAGGAGGGATGATATGTTGCAAGTGAGGAGATGGTGGTCAGAAAGAGGAAAAGGGGAGTTTGTGATGTTTGAAATAGTGCATCGTGAGCTAAATATCAGGTCAAGGGAGTGACCGTCTTTGTGAGTGGGAGAGTCAGTCCATTGTGACAAACCGAAAGAGGAAGTGAGTTACAGAAGTTGTTTTGCAGAGGAGGCAGTGGGATTGCCAAGAGGGATGTTGAAGTCGCAAAGAATAAAGGCAGGGGTGTCTGATGAAAGAAAATAAGTTAGCCAGGCAGCCAAGTGATCTAAAAATTGAGTTCAAACCCTTCCTGGTTTGGAACTCAGACTAAACAGAAATAGTACATTCTCACTAACTGAATGAGTGAAACTGAAATGTTGGTGTATATTATTTATTTTGTCCTCCTTACTCATGTTATCATTGTCTCACTCCTCTGTTGGTATATTGAGTAACATTCTTCAGTATGTCTCCTTTGTTTTGTGTCACACTTTTGACCATGCTCTCTTACTCTTTTTTACAATATATGTCTCGTGTTCAGTGTGTTTGTCCTAACCCGTTTACTAACTACTCTTGTTCTGGTAACCTTGTATCTGTGGAAGTTCTCCCTCCCACTACTAACTTCCCCCAACAAGATTATACTTCAAGTTTGCAATAAAGGTCCTAAGGGTTTTGTTATCCAGTCTGTTTGCATAGCACCCACTGCTGAATGTGGTTTGAACAGTGGGTAGCTGAAAAAATCATCACCCCTTCTTACTTGGTGTCCAGGACCTTCCCTTTTAACTCCCTCTGTCACAGCCCCCACTGACCCCCATGATTCTTTCCCCCTTAATAATGATCTACCTAGAGCTCAATTGTCCTCAAAGGACTGTTCTTTGGGTGAATTGGGACTAAACTTACATGTTGTCCTACTCCAAACTATAGCCAATCACACTGATAGCAATTGCTATGTTTGTGTTCCCATTCCCACTCATCCTAAGGGGGGTGTTCTTCTCATGCGCATTAATGTTGATTTGTTTACCTTTGGTTTTTCTACTTTTATCTCTCAGGTACACCATTGTTCAACATATCAGGAAATTTTATCTTCTTGGAAGGCACCTCATATGGTACTATCTGCAGGGAAATTGGCCAAGGTACGGTATGGTTGGGTGCCTCCCTATGTGAGTATGTAATTTCCAAACAATTCTGTGATATGGCACAAGTGCTTCTAATCCCAAACAGCTCTTTGATACCTAAACAGTTATGTGATTGGGCATAAGTGTCCCTAGCCCAAATAGTTCTGTAATATTGCACAATTGCTTCTAATCCTAAACAGCTCTTTAATACCTAAACAGTTATGTGATTAGACATAAGTTCCCCTAAGCCAAACAGTTCTGTGATTGGGCATACGTGCCCCTAACCCAAACACTTTTGTGATTAGGCATAAGTGCCCCTAACTCAAACATTTCTGTGATATGGCACAAGTGCTTCTAATCCAAAACAGCTCTTTGATACCTAAACAGTTCTGTGATTGGGCATAAATTCCCCTAATCCAAGCAGTTCTGTCACATGGCATAAGTGCTTTTAACCTTACCCAACTCTGTGATAGAGCATAAGTGCTTTAAGCAATGAACATTTTTGTGATATGGCACAATTGCTTCTAATCCTAAACAGTTATGTGATTGGGCATAAGTGCCCCTTACCCAAACAGTTCTGTGATTGGGCATAATTACCCATATCCCAAACAGTTCTGTGAAATTGCACAATTGCTTCTAATCCAAAACTGCTCCTGATCCCTAAACAGTTATGTGATTGGGCATAAGTGCCCCTAACCCAAACAGTTTTGTGATATGGTACAAGTGCTTCAAATCCTAAACAGCCTTTTGATACATAAACAGTTACGTGATTGGGCATAAGTGCCCCTAACCCAAGCAGTTCTGTCACATGGTATAAGTGCTTTTAACCTTACCCAACTCTGTCATAGAGCATAAATGCTTTAAACTAGGAATATTTCTGTGATATTGCACAAGTGCTTCTAATTCTAAACAGCTCTTTGATACCTAAACAATTATGTGATTGGGTAGAAGTGCCCCTAACCCAAACAGTTCTGTGATTAGGCATAAGTACCCCTATCCCAAGCAGGGCTATGAAATTGCACAATTGCTTCTAATCCTAAACAGCTCTTTGATACCTAAACAGTTATGTGATTGGGCATAAGTGCCTCTATCCCAAACCTGTTCTGTGATATGGCACAAGTGCTTCTAATGGCAAACAGCTCTTTGATACCAAAACAGTTATGTAATTGGGCATAAGTGCCCTTAACCCAAACAGTTCTGTGATTGGGCATAAGTGCCCCTAACCCAAACAGTTCTGTGATTGGAGATACGTACCCCTACCCTAACATTTCTGCTATATGGAACAAGTGCTTCTATTCCTAAACAGCTCTTTGATACCTAAACAGTTATGTGATTGGGCATAAGTGCCCCTAACCCAAACAGTTCTGTGATTGGGCATAAGTGCCCCTAAGCCAAACAGTTCTGTGATTGGGCATAAGTATTCCTAACCTAATCAGTTCTGTGATATGACACACGTGCTTCTAATCCCAAACATCTCTGTGATTGGGCATAAGTTTCCCTAACCCAAGCAGTTCTTTCACATGGTATAAGTGCTTTTAACCTTAACCAACTCTGTGATAGAGCATACGTGCTTTAAACTAGGAACATTTCTGTGATATGGCACAAGTGCTTCTAATCCTAAACAGCTCTTTGATACCTAAACATTTATGTAATTGGGCATAAGTGTCCTTAACTCAACAGTTCTGTGATTGGGCATAAGTGCCCCTAACCCAAACAGTTCTGTGATTGGAGATACGTACCCCTACCCTAACATTTCTGCGATATGGAACAAGTGCTTCTATTACTAAACAGCTCTTTGATACCTAAACAGTTATGTGATTGGGCATAAGTGCCCCTAACCCAAACAGTTCTGTGATTGGGCATAAGTGCCCCTAAGCCAAACAGTTCTGTGATTGGGCATAAGTATTCCTAACCTAATCAGTTCTGTGATATGACACACGTGCTTCTAATCCCAAACATCTCTGTGATTGGGCATAAGTTTCCCTAACCCAAGCAGTTCTTTCACATGGTATAAGTGCTTTTAACCTTAACCAACTCTGTGATAGAGCATACGTGCTTTAAACTAGGAACATTTCTGTGATATGGCACAAGTGCTTCTAATCCTACACAGCTCTTTGATACCTAAACATTTATGTAATTGGGCATAAGTGTCCTTAACTCAACAGTTCTGTGATTGGGCATAAGTACCCCTATCTCAAACAGTTCTGTGAAATTGCACAATTGCTTCTAATCCTAAACATCTTCTTGATAGCAAAACAGTTATGTGATTGGGCATAAATACCCCTAACCCAAACAGTTCTGTAATATGGCACAAGCGCTTCTAATCCCAAACAGCTCTTTGATACCTAAACAGTTATGCGATTGGGCATAAGTATCCCGGACCCTAACCCAAATAGTTCTGTAATATTGCACAATTGCTTCTAATTCTAAACAGCTCTTTGATACTTAAACAGTTATGTGATTAGGCAAAAGTGCCCCTAACCCAAACAGTTCTGTGATTGGGCATACGTGCCCCTAATCTAATCAGTATGGTGATTATACATAAGTACCCCTAACCCAAACATTTCTGTGATATGGTACAAGTGCTTCTGTCGTGAGTGTGTTCGTCTCAGGTGGAGAAATAAGAGAAGCAGACCAGGAATTCAGGAAACAAAGGCTAACCTCAGGAGAGGTGATCTTTATTACACTGTTGCAACAGTGTCTCAGCAAAAATCAGCAAAGTAGAACTAACACATTTTCATAAACATGCATTTTTATACCCTTACAGTTCCTTACAAAGCAGAGAGCTAAGTGGCTAATAAATCTTACATGATTACGTGGTGGCTAACAAAAACAGGTGCTTTATGCTAAAACTAGGGAGATATGGTTTTTGGAGTCTGGCCAGATGCTAATTGGATTGAAAAGCTCATACTGGACGGGAAGGCCTTGAGTTTCAGATGTTTACAAAACAATGTAAAGGCTGCATAGTGGTGATGGGGAGAGACAAATATATTGAAGAGGCCTTGAGGCAGTTGACAGACACCCAGGTTTATAAGGAGCTTAGTTATAATCCCATGGAGCGGTTTGGGATTGAACTGAGACATCTTTTGGATTACGGATTGATGAAGGGACACATTGACCAAGAGACATTTGAATACTTGATGGTACAAAAACCTGTCATCCCTATTTTTCATCACCTCCCCAAGGTCCACAAGACCTTGGAGGAGGTGAAGGGTAGACCAATTGTCTCAGGCATAGGGGGGTAGTTATCAAGCCATCTACTTTTCTGGCTTCGCCGGCCCAATACGCCCGCCTAAGCTCGCCTCACATCGCCGCCGCGGACCTGAAAAAATACGCCTAAGTTATCAAATAAAGCTGTCAAAAAGCCGCGGGGCGATGAGCAGCGGACTGTGAGAGTTATCACTCATCCGATCTCGCTGCCCTTCGGCTTTTTCCCAGCTTTATTGCTAGCCTGTCACTAAGCACTCACACTAAACTACACTGTTCTACCCCCTATACCGGCGCCCCCGGAGCCTCCCGCAACTCAATAAAGTTACTAACCCCTAAACTGCCGCTCCTAGACCCCGCCGCAACTCTTATAAATGTATTAACCCCTAAACCGCTGCTCCTAGACCCTGCCGCAACTCTTATAAATGTATTAACCCCTAAACCGCCGCTCCCGGACACCGCTGCCACCTACAGTATACCTAGTATCCCCTATCCTGCCCCCCCTACGCCGTCGCCCTCTATTATAAAATTATTAACCCCTATCCTGCTGATCCCACACCTCTCCGCAACTAAATAAATAGTTTAACCCCTAAACCGCCGCTCCCTGAACCCGCCGCAACCTATATTAAACCTATTAACCCCTATCCTGCCCCCCCTACACCGTCGCCACCTATAATAAATTTATTAACCCCTATCCTGCCCCCCACTACACCGCCACTGTAATAAAATGATTAACCCCTAAACCTAAGTCTAACCCTAACCCTAACGCCCCCCTAACTTAAATATTAATTAAATAAATCTAAATAAATTAACTCTTATTAACTAAATGAATCCTATTTAAAACTGAATACTTACCTTTAAAATAAACCCTAATAGAGCTACAATATAAATAATAATTATATTCTAGCTATCTTAGGATTTATTTTTTATTTTACAGGTACCTTTCAATTTATTTTAACCAGGTACAATAGCTATTAAATAGTTATTAACTATTTAATAGCTACCTAGCTAAAATAAAGAGAAATGTACCTGTAAAATAAATCCTAACCTAAGTTATAATTACACCTAACACTACACTATACTTTAATAAATTATTCCTATTTAAAAATAAATACTTACCTGTAAAATAAACCTGAAGATAGCTACAATATAATTAATAATTATATTGTAGCTATCTTAAGATTTATATTTATTTTACAGGTAACTTTGTATTTATTTTAGCTAGTTAGAATAGTTATTAAATAGTTATTAACTATTTAATAACTACCTAGCTAAAAGAAATACAAAATTACCTGTAAAATAAATCCTAACCTAAATTACAATTAAACCTAATACTACACTATCATTAAATTAATTAAATAAACTACCTACAAATAACTACAATTAAATACAATTACATAAACTAACTAAAGTACAAAAAATAAAAAAAGCTAAGTTACAAAAAATAAAAAAATAAGTTACAAACATGTTTAAAATATTACAACAATTTTAAGCTACTTACACCTAATCTAAGCCCCCTAATAAAATAACAAACCCCCCCAAAATAAAAAAATGCCCTACCCTATTCTAAATTAAATAAATTTCAAAGCTCTTTTACCTTACCAGCCCTTAAAAGGGCAATTTGTGGGGGCATGCCCCAAAGAAAACAGCTCTTTTGCCTGTAAAAGAAAAATACAACCCCCCCAACATTAAAACCCACCACCCACATACCCCTATTCTAACCCAAACCCCCCTTACAAAAACCTAACACTAATCCCCTGAAGATCATCCTAGCTTTAGTTGTCTTCACTCAGCCGAGCCACCGATGGAACTGAAGAGGACATCCGGAGCGGAAGAAGTTAATCCTCCAAGCGGCGCTGAAGAAATCTTCCATCCGATGAAGTCATCATCCAGGCGGCGCTGAAGAAAAGTCTTCGATCCGGCTCATGTCATCTTCAAAGAGGCGCTGAAGAGGTCTTCTATCCGGGCGAAGTCATCTTCCAAGCTGGGTCTTGAATCTTCCTTCCGCCGACGCGGAACAACCTTCTTCACCGACGGACTACGACGAATGACGGCTCCTTTAAGGGACGTCATCCAAGATGGCGTCCCCTCAATTCCAATTGGCTGATAGGAATTAAGGTAGGAAAAATCTGATTGGCTGATGGAATCAGCCAATCAGATTGAGCTTGCATTCTATTGACTGTTCTGATCAGCCAATAGAATGCGAGCTCAATCTGATTGGCTGATTGGATCAGCCAATCGGATTGAACTTGAATCTGATTGGCTGATTCCATCAGCCAATCAGAATTTTCCTACCTTAATTCCGATTGGCTGATAGAATCCTATCAGCCAATCGGAATTGAGGGGACGCCATCTTGGATGACGTCCCTTAAAGGAGCCGTCATTCGTCGTAGTCCGTCGGTGAAGAAGGTGGTTCCGCGTCGGCGGAAGGAAGATTCAAGACCCGGCTTGGAAGATGACTTCGCCCGGATAGAAGACCTCTTCAGCGCCTCTTTGAAGATGACATCGGCCGGATCGAAGACTTTTCTTCAGCGCCGCCTGGATGATGACTTCATCGGATGGAAGATTTCTTCAGCGCCGCTTGGAGGATTAACTTCTTCCGCTCCGGATGTCCTCTTCAGTTCCATCGGTGGCTCGGCTGAGTGAAGACAACTAAAGGTAGGATGATCTTCAGGGGATTAGTGTTAGTTTTTTGTAAGGGGGGTTTGGGTTAGATTAGGGGTATGTGGGTGGTGGGTTTTAATGTTGGGGGGGGTTGTATTTTTCTTTTACAGGCAAAAGAGCTGTTTTCTTTGGGGCATGCCCCCACAAATGGCCCTTTTAAGGGCTGGTAAGGTAAAAGAGCTTTGAAATTTATTTAATTTAGAATAGGGTAGGGCATTTTTTTATTTTGGGGGGGTTTGTTATTTTATTAGGGGGATTAGATTAGGTGTAAGTAGCTTAAAATTGTTGTAATATTTTTAACATGTTTGTAACTTTTTTTTTTTTTTTTTGTAACTTAGCTTTTTTTATTTTTTGTACTTTAGTTAGTTTATGTAATTGTATTTAATTGTAGTTATTTGTAGGTAGTTTATTTAATTAATTTAATGATAGTGTAGTATTAGGTTTAATTGTAACTTAAGTTAGGATTTATTTTACAGGTAATTTTGTATTTCTTTTAGCTAGGTAGTTATTAAATAGTTAATAACTATTTAATAACTATTCTAACTAGCTAAAATAAATACAAAGTTACCTGTAAAATAAATATAAATCCTAAGATAGCTACAATATAATTATTATTTATATTGTAGCTATCTTCGGGTTTATTTTACAGGTAAGTATTTATTTTTAAATGGGATTAATTTATTAAAGTATAGTGTAGTGTTAGGTGTAATTGTAACTTAGGTTAGGATTTATTTAACAGGTACATTTCTCTTTATTTTAGCTAGGTAAGCTATTAAATAGTTAATAACTATTTAATAGCTATTGTACCTAGTTAAAATAAATTGAAAGGTACCTGTAAAATAAATATAAATCCTAAGATAGCTAGAATATAATTATTATTTATATTGTAGCTATATTAGGGTTTATTTTAAAGGTATTTAGTTTTAAACAGGATTCATTTAGTTAATAAGAGCTAATTTATTTAGATTTATTTAATTAATATTTAAGTTAGGGGGGCGTTAGGGTTAGGGTTAGACTTAGGTTTAGGGGTTAATAATTTTATTACAGTGGCGGCGGCCTAGTGGGGGGCAGGATAGGGGTTAATAAATTTATTATAGGTGGCGACGGTGTAGGGGGGGGCAGATTAGGGGTTAATAAATTTATTATAGGTGGCGACGGTGTAGGGGGGGCAGGATAGGGGTTAATAAATTTATTATAGGTGGCGACATTGTAGGGGGGGCAAATTAGGGGTTAATACATTTAATATAGGTTGCGGCGGGTTCAGGGAGCGGCGGTTTAGGGGTTAATACATTTATTATAGTTGCGGTGGGCTCCGGGAGCGGCGGTTTAGGGGTTAATATGTATAGAGTAGCTTGCGGTGGGCTCCGGGAGCGGCGGTTTAGGGGGTAATAACTTTATTTAGTTGCGGCGGTGTAGGGGGGGACAGATTAGTGGTGTTTAGACTCGGGGTACATGTTAGGGTGTTAGGTGTAGACAGCTCCCATAGAAATCAATGGGATGTCTGTCAGCAGCGAACTTGTACTTTCGCTATGGTCAGACTCCCATTGATTCCTATGGGATCCGCCGCCTCCAGGGGTGGCGGATTGAAAACCAGGTACGCTGGGCCGTAAAAGTGCCGAGCGTACCTGCTAGTTTTTTGATAACTAGCAAAAGTAGTGAGAATGTGCCGCACTTGTGTGCGGAACATCTGGAGTGACGTAAGAATCGATCTGTGTCGGACTGAGTCCGACGGATCGATGCTTACGTCACAAAATTCTACTTTTGCCGGTCTCGAGCCTTTGATAACTAAGGCGTATCAGCCTCGCCACAAATACGATGCGGAATTCCAGCGTATTTGAGGTTGACGGCTTGATAACTAGGCCCCATAGGGTCACTTTTTGAAAAACTCTCAGGTTGGATTGAGTCCCTTCTGCAACCAGTCATTCACCTTTTGCCATCTTATCTGAAAGATACTACACATCTTATAAGGGCTATGGATAGTGTCATATGGGAGGAAAATTGTACATGGTTAACAGTTGATGTGGTCGGCCTCTATTCGGCTATTCCCCATGAATTTGGCATTGAAGCCGTAGGTTATATGCTACGACATTTCAGCAACTATCATGAGGATCTGATTGAGTTTGTGGTCGAGGCCCTTACTTTCCTCCTGACACATAACTATTTCAAGTTTGAGCGTACCTTTTATCTCCAAAGACGTGGGACAGCGATGGGGGCCAAGTTTGCCCCATCATACGCCAACCTTTTTATGGGTTGGTGGGAGCTGTCCCACGTCTTTGGAGATAACAACCCATTTAGAGATAGGATCAGATCTTATAAGCGTTTTATAGATGATCTCCTTTTTATCTGGGTGGGGGAGACTACTGAAGTGCAGGATTTTCTGACTTACCTCAATTCTAATGGGGTGGGTTTGGAATTCACTGCCCAAACAGGAACAAATACAATACCATATTTGGATGTGGAACTTAGGGGGGATACTCTAAGTGGTAAGGTCTCTACTTCCCTATATCGCAAACCAATCACATCCAACTCCTTGCTCCATGCTAGGAGTAACCATCCCCGTCACACGGGGTTTGGGGTGGCCAAGGGGCAGTTCATGAGAATTAAGCGGAACTGCTCCTTGGAAGAAGATTTTGCAAAGGAGAGTGAGACACTGAAGTGTCTCCTTTCCGAGAGAGGTTACTCACGCAAAACCATCAATAGAGCCCATTTGGAGGTGACCAGAATGAATAGAAGTGAGATATTGAGGGGTAATACTAGACCAAGGAGTGGCTATGATTCAAGCAGACCAACTCTGGTCACTACCTACAGCCCGCAGTTTAAGGATATCACCAGTATTGTCAGTAAACATCTACCAATACTTACAGCCGAGGATAGTCTGAAGGACTATGTGTCCAGAGGATGTAACTTTGTGTCTAAGAGAGCATGCACAATAGGCAACTTGGTGGCACCCAGTCTATTAAGGGACAAAGAGAGGACCAACAGCAGTTGGCTAAGTGTAAAAGGGCATTTTAAATGCCATTTCTCAAAATGCATAGCCTGTCAGCATAGCAGAGTTACGTCCACCTTTCAGTCAGCAACAACAAATCGGGTATTCAATTTGGCAAATTGCACAAATTGTAGAACCCCTTTTGTTGTATACTTGGTAGATTGTTCCCAGTGCAATGGGCAGTATATAGGGTGTACAACAAGGGAGGTTCGCTCCAGGATCAGAGAACATTTAAATGACATCTCTCATGATAAAGACAGCTCAGGCCTCTCACAACATTTTATCTCTGTGCATGGGGGCGATGTTACTTCGCTCTCATGGCAGGTTATAGAATGTGTTCGAAACCCCCCTAGAGGGGGAGATAGAGCAGCACGCCTGATGCTGCGTGAAGCCTTTTGGATCTTCAAAATGAAGACAAGAAGACCACAGGGCTTCAACATAGAGGGGGATGTTATAAACTTTTGGATAAAATAGCAGTTCAGTTCTTAGAATAAATTTCTTAGGATCCTCTTATTAATCAGTGTTGCAGCATTAGCCTACCTATAATATATATATACACCGTTTGAGATATGAAACTCTAGGAAACTCAGTGACATACTTATTGTAAACAATAGGGGGTAATTGTGCTATAAATACAAACCAGTGTTATCGGGCAATGTAACTGATAATGAGTTTAATGTCATTAGCCATCAGTGTTTTTACTGATATACATAGGCTTTAAGTAAGCTAAGACTATATATATATATATATATATATATATATATATATATATATATATATATTTACGGTATATATATATATATATATGGAAATATAAATAAGTTTATATGTTACAGCTTAATAAGGTTTTTTCTAAACAACTAAGGGGGTAGAGCTCATATAATAGCAACAAGCAGCTGAACAATAAGGGGTTAATTATAACAGACTGAGGAACCAATAGGGAATCACTTTCAGGTTTAAGAGGCAGGAAGTAGGGGTAGCCGGTCATGTTCATGATTAAGGAATTGACCGAAACATGTAGGACAGTCTGGTTCCTGAAAATGTTCTGCCTATTCTTTTGATTTTAACAACTCTGTTGCCTAACAAGAGATTTTACATCTATGTATGGATATTAAAAACTTATGCTAACTTTAGAGGATTGCAGTGCATTTCTTTCGTTTGAATGTAAAGCAAAGCCAGATCAAAGATATATGTTTGTGTAACTTGTTAGGCTAGAAGTAAATTGCTGAAAAAATACAGACAAATATATAACAGGATGTAAGTAAGAGAAGACACCTGCAGTATCGGAGTATGTAAATAACATAGGCAGCTCATTATATTCCCCCCTTTGAACGTCAGAGTGCCGCGATCACAAAAAGCCAATGTGATTCAAGGTGATTTGATAATGACAATGCTATTATTACATTGGTCCTCCCTTCCGAGATGGTTCAAAGGGCTAAAAGAGGGTAAGCAGAAACAAGGTCGGATTGAAGTTATTAGGTAGGAGACAATTTCGCTATTCCCAGGTGCTTGTCACCATCGGGTGGAGTAGGCAACTACCTAAACCTTCCTATGTATATGTGAGGTGTGTGGCATGGCATAGTGCTGAAACATTCCCAATATTTTTGCAGAGTTGATGGTGAATTGTGGTTTGTCAGGCAGTATCATGGCAGGGTTGGGAGGTGAAGGAATTCTGCAACTGTGAAGGAGATAAGGAGAAGGTAAGTATAAGGTAGGAAAAAAGAAAGCAAAAAAAAAAAACAACACAGAAAGGAATTCAAGAGATAGGAACCACCAGGAAGGGAAAAAGGAGTCATGTATGGGTATAAAGGCTATGACCAGGGTGTCCATCAAAGTTGATGATGGTCTGTGGACTGTCCGTGGCCGAGTTTCAAGTGTAGCAAAGTTCTAGACGATCCTAGGGATGTAGTGCAGCCTGTATAGGGATAAGACAGGGAAATTTAGGCCACAGCTGGTGGTTCGACAGTAACATGGTAGGGTCAAGAGGTCAGAAGAGACATAGAGGAGAAGAGAAATAGGGAAACTCAGAAGAAATAAGGGTGAAGAGAGGTCTCAACATGGTGGGGAGACTCAATATGGAAAAATGAGTACAAATATTTGGGGAAGAACGAGACAAAGAGAAAACTTTCTTGCATGTAGAGATTGAAACAGGTACACATTGTATACAGCAACACATCAAGATAAGGCATACTATATTAACAATGCCATACAGAAAAAGGGAGCGTAACCATCCTAAATTAGGTAGCCAATCAAAGAGATGGTTAAAAATACCTCCAAGGCCAAATTTGTCATCAATTATATCTTGGACGTCCTGGGAGAGGGACCTAATAACTGTGAGATGGTGACTCAGATTAAGTGATTGATCAGTAACATAGGTACAAAATTCTACACCCCCCCCCCCTCCCCGTGAAGCCAGGAGGTAATCAAGAGTCATCCTATTCTGCAATGTAAGTCGTCTAAGCTGCTTCAACTCTTGGGCCACACTCTGAACAACTCGTGCACTCTCATTCATGAATGTCTGTAGAATCACAGATAACATAATGTCCTGATGATTTAGATTGACACCAACAGCTGAAGGATAGCCTGACCAGTAGAATCTCCAGCATGCTGTCCGACAAGGGGGAGCAGGGAGCTTTCAGATTCACTTTTATTGCAAATTGGGCCTGTTGGCAGTGTGGAAACAACACAGACAGCTGGGGTTACCAAACCCAGGAAGCAGATGGCTATATAGTTATCAGGGAGGACTGACACTGCTGTCTTTCCACATATCTAATACAACCCAGTGGGTGGTCTGCTGAGGAAAGATTGTACAAGGAATGGGGAAACACAAGTACAATTGGGGCCCTGGAGGAAACAAAAAAGTTCAGTGAGATTATGATTCACAGTTAGGATCATTCCAGAGGAATTTACCAACTGGAAATTAGTGCCATTACTGGAAATTACATACTCACATAGGGAGGCACCCAACCGTACCGTACCTTGGCCAATTTCCCTGTAGAAAGTACCATATGAGGTGCCTCCCAAGAAGATAAAATTGCCTGATAGGTTGAACAAAGGTGTACCTGGAGAGATAAACGTTTGGGTTAGAGGCACTTATGCCCAATCACATAACTGTTTAGGTATCAAAGAGCTGTTTAGGAATAGAAGCACTTGTTCCATATTGCAGAAATGTTAGGGTAGGGGTACGTATCTCCAATCACAGAACTGTTTGGGTTAGGGGCACTTATGCCCAATCACAGAACTGTTTGGGTTAAGGGCACTTATGCCCAATTACATAACTGTTTTGGTATCAAAGAGCTGTTTGCCATTAGAAGCACTTGTGCCATATCACAGAACTGTTTGGGTTAGGGGCACTTATACCCAATCACATAATTGTTTAGGTATCAAAGAGCTGTTTAGGATTAGAAGCACTTGTGCCATATCACAGAAATATTCCAAGTTTAAAGCACTTATGCTCTATCACAGAGTTGGGTAAGGTTAAAAGCACTTATACCATGTGACAGAACTGTTTGGGTTAGGGGCACTTATGCCCAATCACGTAACTGTTTATGTATCAAAAAGCTGTTTAGGATTTGAAGCACTTGTACCATATCACAAAACTGTTTGGGTTAGGGGCACTTATGCCCTATCACATAACTGTTTAGGTATCTGGAGCAGTTTAGGATTAGAAGCAATTGTGCAATTTCACAGAACTGTTTGGGATATGGGTACTTATGCCCAATCACAGAACTGTTTGGGTAAGGGGCACTTATGCCCAATCACATAACTGTTTAGGATTAAAAGCAATTGTGCCATATCATAAAAATGTTCATTGCTTAAAGCACTTATGCTCTATCACAGAGTTGGGTAAGGTTAAAATAACTTATACCATGTGTCAGAACTGCTTGGATTAGGGGAATTTATGCCCAATCACATAACTGTTTAGGTATCAAAGAGCTGTTTTGGATTAGAAGCACTTGTGCCATATCACAGAAATGTTTGAGTTAGGGGCACTTATGCCTAATCACAAAAGTGTTTGGGTTAGGGGCACGTATGCCCAATCACAGAACTGTTTGGCTTAGGGGAATTTATGTCTAATCACATAACTGTTTAGGTATTAAAGAGCTGTTTAGGATTAGAACCAAATGTGCAATATTACAGAACTATTTGGGCTAGGGACACTTATGCCCAATCACATAACTGTTTAGGTATCAAAGAGCTGTTTGGGATTAGAAGCACTTGTGCCATATCACATAACTGTTTGGGTTAGGGGCACTTATGCCCAATCACATAAATGTTTAGGTATCAAGAAGCTGTTTAGGATTAGAAGCAATTGTGCAATTTCACAGAACTGTTTGGGATAGGGGTACTTAGGCCCAATCACAGAACTGTTTGGGTTAGGGGTACTAATGCCCTATCACATAACTGTTTAGGTTAGGGGCACTTGTGCCCAACCACATACCTGTTTGGGCTAGGGACACTTATGCACAATCACATAACTGTTACGTATCAAAGAGCTGTTTAGGATTAGAAGTACTTGTGCCATATCACAGAAATGTTTGGGTTAGGCGTACATATTTTAAATTGCAGAACTGTTTGGGTTAGGGCACTTATGCCAAATGACAGAACTGTTTAGGTATCAAAGAGCTGTTTAGGATTTGAAGCACTTGTGCCATTTTACAGAAATGTTTGGGTTAGGGGTACTTATGCCCAATCACAGAACTGTTTGGGTTAGGGTCACGTTTGACCAATCACATAACTATTTAAGTATCAAACAGCTGTTTAGGATTAGAAGCACCAGTGCCATATTACAGAAATGTCCCTAGTTTAAAGCACTTATTCTCTATCACACAGTTGGTTAAGGTTTAAAAGTACTTATACCATGTGAAAGAACTGCTTGGGTTAGGGGCACTTATGCTCAGTCAGAGAACTGTTAAGGTTAGAGCCACTTATGCCCAATCACAGAGCTATTTGGGTTAGAGCCACTTATGCCGTATAACAGAACTGATTGGGTTAGAAGCAGTTTTGCCCAATTACAGAGCTGTTTGGGTTAGAGGCACTTATGCCATATCACATAACTATTTATGTATCAAAGAGCTGTTTCGGATTAGAAGCACTTTTGCCATATTACAGATATGTTTGGGTTAGGGGTACTTATGCCCAATAACAGAAATGTTTGGGTTAGGGGCACTTATGCCAAATCACAGAACTGTTTGGGTTAGGGGAACTTATGCCCAATTAAATAACTGTTTAGGTAACAAAGAGCTGTTTGGGATTAGATGCACTTGTGCCATATCACAGAACTGTTTGGGTTAGTGGCACTTATGGCTAATCACATAACTGTTTAGGTATCAAGAAGCTGTTTAGAATTAGAAGCAATTGTGCAATTTCACAGAACTGTTTGGGATAGGGGTACTTATGCCCAATCACAGAACTGTTTGAATTAGGGGCATTTATGCCCAATTACTGAAATGTTTGAGTTAGGGGCACTTATGCCCAATAACAGAACAGTTTGGGTTAGGGGTACTAATGTCCAATCACATAACTGGTTAGGTTAGGGGCACTTGTGCCCAACCACATTACTGTTTGGGTTAGGGTCACTTATGCCCAATCACATAACTGTTACGTATCAAAGAGCTGTTTAGGATTAGAAGCACTTGTGCCATATCACAGAAATGTTTGGGTTAGGGGTACGTATTTTGAATTGCAGAACTGTTTGGGTTAGGGCACTTATGCCAAATGACAGAACTGTTTAGGTATCAAAGAGCTGCTTAGGATTAGAAGCACTTGTGCCATTTCACAGAAATGTTTGGGTTAGGGGTACTTATGCCCAATTACAGAACTGTTTGGTTAGGGTCACTTATGCCCAATCACGGAGCTGTTTGAGTTAGAGGCACTTATGCCATATCACAGAATTTATTGGATTAAGGGCACTTTTGCCCAATCACAGAGCTATTTGGGTTCGAGGCACTTATGTCATATCACATAACTATATAGGTATCAAAGAGCTGTTTAGGATTAGAAGCACTTGTGCCATATCAAAAAAGTTTGGGTTAGGGGTACTTATGCCCAATCACCAAACTGTTTGGGTTAGGGGCACTTATGCCCATTCATAGAACTTTTTAGGTAACAAAGAGCTGTTTAGGATTAAAAGCAATTGTGCAATATTACTGAGCTGTTTGGGTTAGGGGTCCTTATGCCCAATCACAGAACTGTTTGGGTTAGGGGCACTTTTGCCCAATCACATAACTATTTAGGTATCAAAGAGCTGTTTAGGATTAAAAGCACTTGTGCGATATCACAGAAATGTTCCTAGTTTAAAGCACTTATTCTCTATCACAGAGTTGGTTAAGGTTAAAAGCACTTATACCATGTGAAAGAACTACTTGGGTTAGGGGCACTTATGCTCAATCAGAGAACTGTTAAAGTTAGAGCCACTTATGCCCAATCACAGAGCTGTTTGGGTTAGAGCCACTTATGCCATATAACAGAACTGATTGGGTTAGGGGCACTTTTGCCCAATCACAGAGCTGTTTGGGTTAGAGGCACTTATGCCATATCACATAACTTTTTAAGTTAGGGGCACTTCTGCCTGTTAGGTGTTTCCCCAGGGGGGTAAGTGTCAGGTCAGGCCGAAGCCACAGGGCCAGTGTACCACCTGAGGCATATGTAGATTATCTGATAAGGGTCCCTTAGAATGACTCAGACCACGCAGCATTATGATCTAAAGCCAATCATGTTTATTGAACAGTGTAAGCAGTTCTTATAGTGTACAGTACCAGCATATAGGGTTAAGGGGATGACACGTTTGAACCACGTCATCTCGTACCATATTTCATGAACAAAAGAATCTTACAAAAATACATGAGAAACAGAAGAGTATGAAGGAGTGTTTCTTATGACAGTAGCAAAAATATATCTGTGCGCATATTTCAGCCTAAAGCAAGGTCGTTTGGCCATCTTACCTAGATAACAGCCTTCCAGGCGCCTTGCCAGGAACCTTCTACAAGGCCAGTAATACTAATACAATTTTACTAACATCAGCATATTTCTCACTACATAATAACCCAGTATAATAAAGTCTATTCATTACAAAATGGATGCTAATCATCACAAGATGGCTGCGGGGAACAAGATGGCTGCTGTCATATTCATATTCATATGTCATATTCATATTACCCCTAACACTGCCCAATTACATAACTGTTTGGGTAAGGGGCACTTATACCCAATCACAGAACTGTTACGTATCAAAAAGCTGTTTAGGATTAGAAGCACGTTAGCCATATCACAGAAATGTTTGGGTTAGGGGTACTTATGTTGAATTACAGAACTGTTTGGGTTAGGGGCACTTTTGGCCAATCACATAACTATTTAAGTATCAAACAGCTGTTTAGGATTAGAAGCACTTGTGCCATATCACAGAAATGTCCCTAGTTTAAAGCACTTATTCTCTATCACAGAGTTGGTTAAGGTTTAAAAGCACTTATACCATGTAAAAGAACTGCGTGGGTTAGGGGCACTTATGCTCAGTCAGAGCACTGTTAAGGTTAGAGCCACTTATGCCCAATCACAGAGCTATTTGAGTTAGAGCCACTTATGCCATATAACAGAACTGATTGGGTTAGAGGCAGTTTTGCCCAATTACAGAGCAGTTTGGGTTAGAGGCACTTATGCCATATCACATAACTATTTAGGTATCAAAGAGATGTTTCAGATTAGAAGCACTTGTGCCATATCACAGATATGTTTGGGTTAGGGGTACTTATGCCCAATCACAGAACTGTTTGGGTTAGGGGCACTTATGACAAATCACAGAACTGTTTGGGTTAGGAGAACTTATGCCTAATCACATAACTGTTTAGGTATCAAAGAGCTGTTTAGGATTAGAAGCAATTGTGCAATATTACAGAACTATTTGGACTAGGGACACGTTTGTCCAATTACATAACTGTTTAGGTATCAAAGAGCTGTTTGGGATTAGAAGCACTTGTGCCATATCAAAGAACTGTTTGGTTTAGTGGCACTTATGACTAATCACATAACTGTTTAGGTATCAAGAAGCTGTTTAGGATTAGAAGCAATTGTGCAATTTCACAGAACTGTTTGGGATAGGGGTACTTATGCCCAATCACAGAACTGTTTGAGTTAGGGGCACTTATGCCCAATCACAGAACTGTTTGGGTTAGGGGTACTAATGCCCAATCACATAACTGTTTAGGTTAGGGGCACTTGTGCCCAACCACATACCTGTTTGGGTTAGGGACACTTATGCACAATCACATAACTGTTACGTATCAAAGAGCTGTTTAGAATTAGAAGCACTTGTGCCATATCACAGAAATGTTTGGGTTAGGCGCACGTATTTTGAATTGCAGAACTGTTTGGGTTAGGGCACTTATGCCAAATGACAGAACTGTTTAGGTATCAAAGAGCTGTTTAGGATTTGAAGCACTTGTGCCATTTTACAGAAATGTTTGGGTTAGGGGTACTTATGCCCAATCACAGAACTGTTTGGGTTAGGGTCACGTTTGACCAATCACATAACTATTTAAGTATCAAACAGCTGTTTAGGATTAGAAGCACCAGTGCCATATCACAGAAATGTCCCTAGTTTAAAGCACTTATTCTCTATCACACAGTTGGTTAAGGTTTAAAAGTACTTATACCATGTGAAAGAACTGCTTGGGTTAGGGGCACTTATGCTCAGTCAGAGAACTGTTAAGGTTAGAGCCACTTATGCCCAATCACAGAGCTATTTGGGTTAGAGCCACGTATGCCATATAACAAAACTGATTGGGTTAGAGGCAGTTTTGCCCAATTACAGAGCTGTTTGGGTTAGAGGCACTTATGCCATATCACATAACTATTTAGGTATCAAAGAGCTGTTTCGGATTAGAAGCACTTGTGCCATATCACAGATATGTTTGGGTTAGGGGTACTTATGCCCAATCACAGAACTGTTTGGGTTAGGGGCACTTATGCCAAATCACAGAACTGTTTGGGTTAGGGGAACTTATGCCCAATTACATAACTGTTTAGGTATCAAATAGCTGTTTGGGATTAGAAGCACTTGTGCCATATCACAGAAATGTTTGAGTTAGGGGCACTTATGCCTAATCACAAAAGTGTTTGGGTTAGGGGCACGTATGCCCAATCACAGAACTGTTTGGCTTAGGGGAATTTATGTCTAATCACATAACTGTTTAGGTATTAAAGAGCTGTTTAGGATTAGAACCAAATGTGCAATATTACAGAACTATTTGGGCTAGGGACACTTATGCCCAATCACATAACTGTTTAGGTATCAAAGAGCTGTTTGGGATTAGAAGCACTTGTGCCATATCACATAACTGTTTGGGTTAGGGGCACTTATGCCCAATCACATAAATGTTTAGGTATCAAGAAGCTGTTTAGGATTAGAAGCAATTGTGCAATTTCACAGAACTGTTTGGGATAGGGGTACTTATGCCCAATTACAGAACTGTTTGAGTTAGGGGTACGTATGCCCAATCACAGAACTGTTTGGGTTAGGGGTACTAATGCCCAATCACATAACTGTTTAGGTTAGGGTCACTTGTACCCAACCACATACCTGTTTGGGTTAGGGTCACTTATGCCCAATCACATAACGTATCAAAGAGCTGTTTAGGATTAGAAGCACTTGTGCCATATCACAGAAATGTTTGGATTAGGGGTACTTATGTTGAATCACAGAACTGTTTGGGTTAGGGCACTTATGCCCAATGACAGAACTGTTTATGTATCAAAGAGCTGTTTAGGATTAGAACCAAATGTGCAATATTACAGAACTATTTGGGCTAGGGACACTTATGCCCAATCACATAACTGTTTAGGTATCAAAGAGCTGTTTGGGATTAGAAGCACTTGTGCCATATCACATAACTGTTTGGGTTAGGGGCACTTATGCCCAATCACATAAATGTTTAGCTATCAAGAAGCTGTTTAGGATTAGAAGCAATTGTGCAATTTCACAGAACTGTTTGGGATAGGGGTATTTATGCCCAATCACAGAACTGTCTGAGTTAGGGGCACTTATGCCCAATCACAGAACTGTTTGGGTTAGGGTTACTAATGCCCAATCACATAACTGTTTAGGTTAGGGGCACTTGTGCCCAACCACATTACTGTTTGGGTTAGGGTCACTTATGCCCAATCACATAACTGTGACGTATCAAAGAGCTGTTTAGGATTAGAAGCACTTGTGCCATATCACAGAAATGTTTGGGTTAGGGGTACGTATTCTGAATTGCAGAACTGTTTGGGTTAGGGCACTTATGCCAGATGACAAAACTGTTTAGGTATCAAAGAGCTGTTTAGGATTAGAAGCACTTGTGCCATTTCACAGAAATGTTTGGGTTAGGGGTACTTATGCCCAATTACAGAACTGTTTGGTTAGGGTCACTTATGCCCAATCATGGAGCTGTTTGGGTTAGAGGCACTTATGCCATATCACAGAACTTATTGGATTAAGGGCACTTTTGCCCAATCACAGAGCTATTTGGGTTAGAGGCACTTATGTCATATCACATAACTACATAGGTATCAAAGAGCTGTTTAGGATTAGAAGCACTTGTGCCATATCAAAAAAAGTTTTGGTTAGGGGTACTTTTGCCCAATCACCAAACTGTTTGGGTTAGGGGCACTAATGCCCAATCATAGAACTGTTGGGGTTAGGGGAACTTGTGCCCAGTCACATAACTGTTTAGGTAACAAAGAGCTGTTTAGGATTAAAAGCAATTGTGCAATATTACTGAGCTGTTAGGGGTACTTATGCCCAATCACAGAACTGTTTGGGTTAGGGCACTTTTGCTCAATCACATAACTATTTAGGTATCAAAGAGCTGTTTAGGATTAAAAGCACTTGTGCCATATCACAGAAATGTTCCTAGTTTAAAGCACTTATTCTCTATCACAGAGTTGGTTAAGGTTAAAAGCACTTATACCATGTGAAAGAACTACTTGGGTTAGGGGCACTTATGCTCAATCAGAATTGTTAAAGTTAGAGCCACTTATGCCCAATCAAAGAGCTGTTTGGGTTAGAGCCACTTATGCCATATAACAGAACTGATTGGGTTAGGGGCACTTTTGCCCAATCACAGAGCTGTTTGGGTTAGAGGCACTTATGCCATATCACATAACATTTTAAGTTAGGGGCACTTTTGCCCAATTACATAACTGTTTGGGTAAGGGGCACTTATACCCAATCACAGAACTGTTACGTATCAAAAAGCTGTTTAGGATTAGAAACACGTGTGCCATATCACAGAAATGTTTGGGTTAGGGGTACTTATGTTGAATTACAGAACTGTTTGGGTTAGGGGCACTTATGCCCAATCACAGAACTGTTTGGCTTAGGGGAATTTATGTCTAATCACATAACTGTTTAGGTATTAAAGAGCTGTTTAGGATTAGAACCAAATGTGCAATATTACAGAACTATTTGGGCTAGGGACACTTATGCCCAATCACATAACTGTTTAGGTATCAAAGAGCTGTTTGGGATTAGAAGCACTTGTGCCATATCACATAACTGTTTGGGTTAGGGGCACTTATGCCCAATCACATAAATGTTTAGGTATCAAGAAGCTGTTTAGGATTAGAAGCAATTGTGCAATTTCACAGAACTGTTTGGGATAGGGGTACTAATGCCCAATCACAGAACTGTTTGAGTTAGGGGTACGTATGCCCAATCACAGAACTGTTTGGGTTAGGGGTACTAATGCCCAATCACATAACTGTTTAGGTTAGGGTCACTTGTGCCCAACCACATACCTGTTTGGGTTAGGGTCACTTATGCCCAATCACATAACGTATCAAAGAGCTGTTTAGGATTAGAAGCACTTGTGCCATATCACAGAAATGTTTGGATTAGGGGTACTTATGTTGAATCACAGAACTGTTTGGGTTAGGGCACTTATGCCCAATGACAGAACTGTTTATGTATCAAAGAGCTGTTTAGGATTAGAACCAAATGTGCAATATTACAGAACTATTTGGGCTAGGGACACTTATGCCCAATCACATAACTGTTTAGGTATCAAAGAGCTGTTTGGGATTAGAAGCACTTGTGCCATATCACATAACTGTTTGGGTTAGGGGCACTTATGCCCAATCACATAAATGTTTAGCTATCAAGAAGCTGTTTAGGATTAGAAGCAATTGTGCAATTTCACAGAACTGTTTGGGATAGGGGTATTTATGCCCAATCACAGAACTGTCTGAGTTAGGGGCACTTATGCCCAATCACAGAACTGTTTGGGTTAGGGGTACTAATGCCCAATCACATAACTGTTTAGGTTAGGGGCACTTGTGCCCAACCACATTACTGTTTGGGTTAGGGTCACTTATGCCCAATCACATAACTGTGACGTATCAAAGAGCTGTTTAGGATTAGAAGCACTTGTGCCATATCACAGAAATGTTTGGGTTAGGGGTACGTATTCTGAATTGCAGAACTGTTTGGGTTAGGGCACTTATGCCAGATGACAGAACTGTTTAGGTATCAAAGAGCTGTTTAGGATTAGAAGCACTTGTGCCATTTCACAGAAATGTTTGGGTTAGGGGTACTTATGCCCAATTACAGAACTGTTTGGTTAGGGTCACTTATGCGGAATCATGGAGCTGTTTGGGTTAGAGGCACTTATGCCATATCACAGAACTTATTGGATTAAGGGCACTTTTGCCCAATCACAGAGCTATTTGGGTTAGAGGCACTTATGTCATATCACATAACTACATAGGTATCAAAGAGCTGTTTAGGATTAGAAGCACTTGTGCCATATCAAAAAAAGTTTTGGTTAGGGGTACTTTTGCCCAATCACCAAACTGTTTGGGTTAGGGGCACTAATGCCCAATCATAGAACTGTTGGGGTTAGGGGAACTTGTGCCCAGTCACATAACTGTTTAGGTAACAAAGAGCTGTTTAGGATTAAAATCAATTGTGCAATATTACTGAGCTGTTTGGGTTAGGGGTACTTATGCCCAATCACAGAACTGTTTGGGTTAGGGCACTTTTGCCCAATCACATAACTATTTAGGTATCAAAGAGCTGTTTAGGATTAAAAGCACTTGTGCCATATCACAGAAATGTTCCTAGTTTAAAGCACTTATTCTCTATCACAGAGTTGGTTAAGGTTAAAAGCACTTATACCATGTGAAAGAACTACTTGGGTTAGGGGCACTTATGCTCAATCAGAATTGTTAAAGTTAGAGCCACTTATGCCCAATCAAAGAGCTGTTTGGGTTAGAGCCACTTATGCCATATAACAGAACTGATTGGGTTAGGGGCACTTTTGCCCAATCACAGAGCTGTTTGGGTTAGAGGCACTTATGCCATATCACATAACATTTTAAGTTAGGGGCACTTTTGCCCAATTACATAACTGTTTGGGTAATGGGCACTTATACCCAATCACAGAACTGTTACGTATCAAAAAGCTGTTTAGGATTAGAAACACGTGTGCCATATCACAGAAATGTTTGGGTTAGGGGTACTTATGTTGAATTACAGAACTGTTTGGGTTAGGGGCACTTATGCCCAATCACAGAACTCTTTGGGTTAGGGCACTTACGCCCAATCACATAACTGTTTAGGTATCAAAGAGCTGTTTCGGATTAGAAGCACTTGTGCCATTTCACAGAACTGTTTGGGTTAGGGGTACTTATGTCCAATCACAGAACTGTTTGGGTTGGGTGTACTTATGCCCAATCAAATAACTGTTTGGATTAGGGGCACTTTTGTCCAATCGCATAACTGTTTAGGTATCAAAGAGCTGTTTAGGATTAGAAGCACTTGTGCCATATCAGAGAAATGTTTGGGTTGGGGTACTTATGTTCAATCACAGAACTGTTTGGATTAGGGGCACTTATTCCCAATCACATAACTGTTTAGGTATCAAAGAGCTGTTTAGGATTAGAAGCACTTGTGCCATATCACATAAATGTTTGGGTTAGGGGTACTTATGTTCAATCAGAGAACTGTTTGGGTTAGGGGCACTGATGCCCAATCACATAACTGTTTAGGTATCAAAGAGCTGTTTAGGTTTAGAAGCACTTTAAAAACCATTTCACAGAACTGTTTAGAGTTAAAAGCACTTATGCTCTATCACAGAGTTGGGTAAGGTTATAAGAATTTATAACATATGACAGAACCTTTTAGGTTTGGAATAATTTAAGTCACATCACAGAGCTTTGTAGGATTTGAAGCTTTTATACCATGCCACATAGCTGTTTAGAGTTAAAAGTACACATGGTTTATCAAAGGACTATTTAGGGTTATAAACAGTTATACCATATCACAAAGCCATTTAGGGTTAGGGAACAATCAAGCCTTAGCCTAGAACTGTTTAGGATTAGAAAGCATTTATGCTATATCACAAATCTTTTTTATAGTTAGAAGCACTTATGGTATATTACAGCACTATTAATAGTTAGATGCGCATTTTACTATATCTCAAAGATTTCAAGTGTAGCAAAGTTCTAGACGATCCTAGGGATGTAGTGCAGCCTGTATAGGGATAAGACAGGGAAATTTAGGCCACAGCTGGTGGTTCGACAGTAACATGGTAGGGTCAAGAGGTCAGAAGAGACATAGAGGAGAAGAGAAATAGGGAAACTCAGAAGAAATAAGGGTGAAGAGAGGTCTCAACATGGTGGGGAGACTCAATATGGAAAAATGAGTACAAATATTTGGGGAAGAACGAGACAAAGAGAAAACTTTCTTGCATGTAGAGATTGAAACAGGTACACATTGTATACAGCAACACATCAAGATAAGGCATACTATATTAACAATGCCATACAGAAAAAGGGAGCGTAACCATCCTAAATTAGGTAGCCAATCAAAGAGATGGTTAAAAATACCTCCAAGGCCAAATTTGTCATCAATTATATCTTGGACGTCCTGGGAGAGGGACCTAATAACTGTGAGATGGTGACTCAGATTAAGTGATTGATCAGTAACATAGGTACAAAATTCTACACCCCCCCCCCTCCCCATGAAGCCAGGAGGTAATCAAGAGTCATCCTATTCTGCAATGTAAGTCGTCTAAGCTGCTTCAACTCTTGGGCCACACTCTGAACAACTCGTGCACTCTCATTCATGAAAGTCTGTAGAATCACAGATAACATAATGTCCTGATGATTTAGATTGACACCAACAGCTGAAGGATAGCCTGACCAGTAGAATCTCCAGCATGCTGTCCGACAAGGGGGAGCAGGGAGCTTTCAGATTCACGTTTATTGCAAATTGGGCCTGTAGGCAGTGTGGAAACAACACAGACAGCTGGGGTTACCAAACCCAGGAAGCAGATGGCTGTATAGTTATCAGGGAGGACTGACACTGCTGTCTTTCCACATATCTAATACAACCCAGTGGGTGGTCTGCTGAGGAAAGATTGTACAAGGAATGGGGAAAAACAAGTACAATTGGGGCCCTGGAGGAAACAAAAAAGTTCAGTGAGATTATGATTCACAGTTAGGATCATTCCAGAGGAATTTACCAACTGGAAATTAGTGCCATTACTGGAAATTACATACTCACATAGGGAGGCACCCAACCGTACCGTACCTTGGCCAATTTCCCTGTAGAAAGTACCATATGAGGTGCCTCCCAAGAAGATAAAATTGCCTGATAGGTTGAACAAAGGTGTACCTGGAGAGATAAACGTTTGGGTTAGAGGCACTTATGCCCAATCACATAACTGTTTAGGTATCAAAGAGCTGTTTAGGAATAGAAGCACTTGTTCCATATCGCAGAAATGTTAGGGTAGGGGTACGTATCTCCAATCACAGAACTGTTTGGGTTAGGGGCACTTATGCCCAATCACAGAACTGTTTGGGTTAAGGGCACTTATGCCCAATTACATAACTGTTTTGTTATCAAAGAGCTGTTTGCCATTAGAAGCACTTGTGCCATATCACAGAACTGTTTGGGATAGAGGCACTTATGCCCAATCACATAACTGTTTAGGTATCAAAGAGCTGTTTAGGATTAGAAGCAATTGTGCAATTTCACAGCCCTGTTTGGGATAGGGGTACTTATGCCTAATCACAGAACTGTTTGGGTTAGGGGCACTTATACCCAATCACATAATTGTTTAGGTATCAAAGAGCTGTTTAGGATTAGAAGCACTTGTGCCATATCACAGAAATATTCCAAGTTTAAAGCACTTATGCTCTATCACAGAGTTGGGTAAGGTTAAAAGCACTTATACCATGTGACAGAACTGCTTGGGTTAGGGGCACTTATGCCCAATCACGTAACTGTTTATGTATCAAAAAGCTGTTTAGGATTTGAAGCACTTGTACCATATCACAAAACTGTTTGGGTTAGGGGCACTTATGCCCAATCACATAACTGTTTAGGTATCAGGAGCAGTTTAGGATTAGAAGCAATTGTGCAATTTCACAGAACTGTTTGGGATATGGGTACTTATGCCCAATCACAGAACTGTTTGGGTAAGAGGCACGTATGCCCAATCACATAACTGTTTAGGATTAGAAGCAATTGTGCCATATCACAAAAAATGTTCATTGCTTAAAGCACTGTCAGGGTTTTACCATTCTGTACCTTTAACTTCTAATTACCATATATATATGCTATTTAAGGCTCCACCTAGTGTTGAACGTTGCTTGGTAATTTGTTCAGTCACTCACTGTTCCTGAACACTACACACCCAGCTATTCCCTCCTGTCTAAGTTGGGATTTCCTTCTACTGATACTAATTTCCAGTTCCTCAAGACTTGCGGAATTGCAGCACCTCACCTCTGATCCTGTCTCTCACGCTGCTGCTTGCTTCCTGTACACTCGCATGCTGGTCCGTTGGCGTGTGACGTCACGCCCGACTTGTCTCTGTGTGAAACAGTAGCTGCCACACACACTCACTGAATCTCAGCACACGCTGTCTGCATTGCCTCTTCGGTAATACCGCTCTGCTCCACTCTGAGGATACTAATTGGGAAGCCGGTTTGTATATTCTACCATCAGGATTTACCGGTCTGTATTACCAATGTACAAATAAGGATATCTTGCCTCTCATGTCATTTGTTTCTGCTTTGCCTCAAGTAATCAAGTTTACCTGCCATACCAAGCTATTAACCAGCTTATTTCATGTACTAACTTTGAAATCAATTCTTCCGTTTGTGATTCATTTCATTTACTTGCATAGTGACTTCTGCAAATCTAACATTATGCTTCAAGGTACTGCTTCCTCTAGCATCAACAACTGCTGTACTTTTTGTGCTTAAACTGACTTTAACCCAGCAACTACTTATTACTGCAAATCTTATATCCGGCTGTAAATGACCAATGAACCTACCTTGCACAACTATAACTAAAGAGTGTGTGTGTGTGTGTGTGCAAGCTATGTAAATATTTTATATGTCTGTGATGCGAGTCTGCAACTATTTTGGAAAGTGAATAAGTTTTTCTCTAAACTTTGGAATTGGAGTTATCCTACATTACATACTATATTGTTGTTTAGCTCATTCCATTTCTCTTGTATACCATCTTCACACTGTATCCTACAGTAGTGACCCTCAGATCTATGAGCATAACAGGGTTCCACAAGTTAGATCTTAGTGAACCTGAGGTAAGGTGTGAGACTGAGTGGTCCTGCAAAAAAAAAAGGGTACTAGTTCATACTTAAACATAACATATTACCAAGCCATATAAAAAAAAACTAGTACCTTGTTAAATGGATATAACAGAGCTTTACAATAGGGTTGGCTCCCTAGCTCAAAGTATGGATCACATGATACAGGGACTAAGGGAGATACAATTGGAGAACCAAAACATCAGAAAATTCATTAATGACCATCTTGCCAGTAAGCCTCCCGTAGCTGAAACCTCAGCTGAACCTTTAATTAGCCCTCCTGAAAAATTCTCTGGGGAGAGAGCTTTGTTTAGGGATTTCAAGAACTCTTGTACACTGATGTTTACTTTGAAACCTAAATCATACCCGACAGATAGGGTCAGGGTATTAACAGTTATCTCATTCTTACGTGGTGAGGCCAGGTCTTGGGCTAATGCCTTTTATGAGAATGATGATCCCATCTTAAATTCTCTCGATGCTTTCTTTTCTGCTATGTCTCTGCTTTATGAGGATCACAATAAACAGAACACAGCAGAAACAGCTATCAGGTCCTTACGTCAAGGGAAAAGAGTCGTGGAAGAATATATCACGGATTTCAAACGTTGGGCACCGGACACTCAGTGGAACACTCCAGCTTTAAGGAATCAATACCGGTTAGGTCTCAGTGAAGCAATAAAAGATGAGCTTGCACGTGGTATCATTCCTGGTGATTTAGAAGCTCTCATGACACTCAGCATAGGTATGGACCGAAGGTTAAGGGAAAGAAAATCTGAAAGATCCTTTACTGATGCAAGCTATAGAAGAATATCCACTTATCATGCTACACCTTCAACCTTACCAACAAGGTCCTCTGATGAACCTATGGATATAGCAGTGATTCGTGGTCCTCTAAAACCCGAAGAAAAAGCTAGGCGCAAATTACTAAATCTTTGTGCTGATAAAGATCACACTGTTAAGGATTGTCCATTACTTCTTCGCCAAAAGAAGGGTAAGACACCTCCTAGTTATCATATAATCAATATGGTACATGATTTCAATTCTCATTTGTCCCTTCCTCTCTCCCTACAGTGGCATCATCGGAAGATAGACGTACAGGCCGTAGTTGACTCTGGCGCATCTGGGAATTTTGTAGATATTTCGTTTGTTGTTAAAAATAAGATCCCACTAATAAAAAAGAGTGTTTCACTTGCTATACGTTTGGTTGATGGCTCTCTATTCAGTCCAGGTCCCATAACACATCACACCATTCCCATTACTGTGATAGCAAAGTCTGGTCATATTGAGCAGTTGTCTTTCGATGTACTTCCCACTTCAGTTTATCCTATGATACTTGGCTTAAACTGGTTAATAAGACATAACCCCACTATCTCTTGGTGTGAAGGTTCTGTGATCTTTGATTCTGCATTTTGTAAACATTCATGTTTTACCAAACACTCTTTATACCATTTATCTGTCCATAGCTTACCCAATTGTTATAAAGAATTTAGTGACGTTTTTGATAAGGTTGAGGCAGACACACAACCACCACACAGGTCTTATGATTGTCCTATTGATCTCATACCAGACAGCACCATACCTATCGGTCATATATATCCACTTTCAGAGCCAGAATTAGCTCATTTGAAAGACTATCTGGATGATAACTTCAAAAAAGGCTTCATTAGACCCTCCACATCCTCCGTTGGAGCATCTATGTTTTTTGTTAAGAATAAGGATGGTAGCCTCCGTCCAATCATTGACTATAGGCAACTTAACAAATGTAAAAAAAAAAAACAGATACCCCCTGCCTCTCATTCCTGAACTAATTGAACGGTTACGTGGTGCTGTTATTTATACAAAACTGGATCTTAGAGGTGCCTACAATTTGATTAGGATGAGAGCAGGGGATGAGTGGTTAACAGCCTTCCGTACACGTTACGGCCTTTATGAATACACTGTGATGCCGTTTGGCTTATGCAACGCTCCGGCGACATTTCAGTGTTTCATAAATGATGTGTTTCATGATCTCTTAGATGTTTGTATTGTCATCTATCTGGACGACATTCTTATATTTTCAGAGTCATACGAAAAACATGTGTCTCATGTGAAGCAGGTTTTATTACGATTAAGAGTCCACCGTCTTTTCGCTAAGCTTGAAAAGTGTATATTCAATACAGATACGATTTCCTTTTTAGGATACAACATATCACCTTTAGGTATCTCCATGGAATCTAACAAGGTGGATGCTATAACCAATTGGCCTGTTCCCCGTAATAAGAAAGAAATCCAGAGATTTTTAGGGTTTGCGAACTTTTATCGCAAATTCATTAAAGGGTTTTCACATATTGTTCAACCATTGACTTACTTAACACGTAAACATATAAAATTTGTTTGGAATCAGTCAGCAGAAGATTCTTTCATTAGCCTGAAACAGAAATTTATTACAGCTCCAATTCTACAGTTCCCAGATCCCAGTTGTCAATATACCCTGGAGGTTGATGCTTCCGAGTATGCTCTTGGGGCAATCCTTTCTCAAAGAAAGTCTCCTACGGAACCTCTTCACCCAATATCTTACTACTCCAGAGTAATGACCTCTGCAGAAATGAATTATGGTATTGGTGATAAGGAGCTTCTTGCTATCAAATCCGCTCTAGAGTTCTGGAGACATCTTCTGGAAGGAACACAGCACCCTATTCTGATATACACTGACCATCGGAATCTTGAATTTCTGAGATCCAACAAAACCTTGACTTCACGTCAAGTCAGGTGGAGTCTTTTCTTTTCACGATTTGATTATATCATAACATATAGACCCGGCTCCAAAAATCTCAAGGCAGACTCTCTTTCTCGAAAGGATCCGAAACCTTTGCATATAGAAACACCAGAATCTATCATACCCTCAGATAGAATAATCTGTTTGACTACCAGCTTCAAAACCACCTTAAAACAACATCTGTCACAGGACTCTTCTTTACAGCAACTGGGTTTAAGCAAACATCCGGATGGTTTGTACTACCATGAGAGTCTACTGTATATACCTGAAGTTCTCAGAGAAGAGATTGTTGGTTATGCTCATGACTCACTCCTAGCAGGTCATCCTGGAGTTCATAAGACTTTGCATTTATTAAAGAGAGATTATTGGTGGCCCAAAATGATGGACACAGTCACTCGATACGTACAAAGCTGTCCCACATGTACCACCAAGAAACACCCACATAATCGCCCTTATGGATACCTTCTTTCGCTTCCGATCCCAGACAGACCTTGGACAGATATCGCCATGGATTACATAGTGGACTTACCATCTTCATCAAATTACAACACCATATTAGTAGTGATTGATTTGTTTTCTAAAATGGCTCATTTTATCCCCCACAGGGGTCTTCCAACGGCTTCAGAAACTGCCTCTTTATTCCTAAACAACATAGTGAAACTTCATGGACTGCCCAAATCTGTCACTACCGATAGGGGGTCACAATTCACATCTAGGTTTTGGACCCAGCTATGTCGTGCCCTCAATATCTGTAAAAGACTTAGCTCAGCCTATCATCCCCAGACGAATGGGCAAACGGAGAGAACTAATCAGTCACTTGAGCAGTATCTCCGCTGCTACTGTACCTTGGAACAAGATATTTGGCACTCACTTCTGGCCACTGCCGAATTTGCTCACAACAACTCACTACACTCCTCTATGAGAACCACACCATTTTACGTTTCATCCAACATACCATCCTACCTGTACGTCTGATTCTACACTACCAATGGTAAACGATACAGTCAATTCAATTGCTAATGGTTTTGCCTCCTTAAAAACAGTTCTACAGCAGGTACAAACCACCCAGAAACATCATTATGATTTACGCAGATCTAAACCTCCGGATTATGCGGTTGGGGACAAGGTCTGGCTTAGTACAAAAAACCTACGTTTGAAGATCCCTAGTAAAAAATTAGGTGCTTTGTATTTGGGACCGTATGAGATTATTAAAGTGATCAATCCTAATGCTGTGACTCTTCAATTACCATCTACTCTGAAGATACATCCAACGTTCCATGTGTCCTTGTTAAAGCCCTACTCCTTGGTCAGGGGTAACCTACAGGGTTCTTCTGTTGTTCCTCAAGTGAATGATGATGTTGAATATGAAATTGATTCTATCTTGGACTCCAGATACCTTCATGATCAGCTCAAGTACTCGGTGAGATGGAAGGGTTATGCTCCTGAGGAGGATTCGTGGGAGCCGTCCTCTAACTTCTCCGCCCCCCAACTTCTCTCTTTGTACCACCGGAGGAATCCTGACCGTCCTGGTCCTTGATCTGCGGAGCGGCTCCTTGAGGGGGGAGTTCTGTCAGGGTTTTACCATTCTGTACCTTTAACTTCTAATTACCATACTGCTATTTAAGGCTCCACCTAGTGTTGAACGTTGCTTGGTAATTTGTTCAGTCACTCACTGTTCCTGAACACTACACACCCAGCTATTCCCTCCTGTCTAAGTTGGGATTTCCTTCTACTGATACTAATTTCCAGTTCCTCAAGACTTGCGGAATTGCAGCACCTCACCTCTGTTCCTGTCTCTCACGCTGCTGCTTGCTTCCTGTACACTCGCATGCTGGTCCGTTGGCGTGTGACGTCACGCCCGACTTGTCTCTGTGTGAAACAGTAGCTGCCACACACACTCACTGAATCTCAGCACACGCTGTCTGCATTGCCTCTTCGGTAATACCGCTCTGCTCCACTCTGAGGATACTAATTGGGAAGTCGGTTTGTATATTCTACCATCAGGATTTACCGGTCTGTATTACCAATGTACAAATAAGGATATTTTGCCTCTCATGTCATTTGTTTCTGCTTTGCCTCAAGTAATCAAGTTTACCTGCCATACCAAGCTATTAACCAGCTTATTTCATGTACTAACTTTGAAATCAATTCTTCCGTTTGTGATTCATTTCATTTACTTGCATAGTGACTTCTGTAAATCTAACATTATGCTTCAAGGTACTGCTTCCTCTAGCATCAACAACTGCTGTACTTTTTGTGCTTAAACTGACTTTAACCCAGCAACTACTTATTACTGCAAATCTTATATCCGGCTGTAAATGACCAATGAACCTACCTTGCACAACTATAACTAAAGAGTGTGTGTGTGTGTGTGTGCAAGCTATGTAAATATTTTATATGTCTGTGATGCGAGTCTGCAACTATTTTGGAAAGTGAATAAGTTTTTCTCTAAACTTTGGAATTGGAGTTATCCTACATTACATACTATATTGTTGTTTAGCTCATTCCATTTCTCTTGTATACCATCTTCACACTGTATCCTACAGTAGTGACCCTCAGATCTATGAGCATAACAGGGTTCCACAAGTTAGATCTTAGTGAACCCGAGGTAAGGTGTGAGACTGAGTGGTCCTGCAAAAAAACAAGGGTACTAGTTCATACTTAAACATAACAAGCACTTATGCTCTATCACAGAGTTGGGTAAGGTTAAAATAACTTATACCATGTGTCAGAACTGCTTGGATTAGGGGAATTTATGCCCAATCACATAACTGTTTAGGTATCAAAGAGCTGTTTTGGATTAGAAGCACTTGTGCCATATCACAGAAATGTTTGAGTTAGGGGCACTTATGCCTAATCACAAAACTGTTTGGGTTAGAGGCACGTATGCCTAATCACAGAACTGTTTGGCTTAGGGGAACTTATGTCTAATCACATAACTGTTTAGGTATTAAAGAGCTGTTTAGGATTAGAACCAATTGTGCAATATTACAGAACTATTTGGGCTAGGGACACTTATGCCCAATCACATAACTGTTTAGGTATCAAAGAGCTGTTTGGGATAAGAAGCACTTGTGCCATATCACAGAACTGTTTGGGTTAGGGGTACTTATGCCCAATCACATAAATGTTTAGGTATCAAGAAGATGTTTAGGATTAGAAGCAATTGTGCAATTTCACAGAACTGTTTGGGATAGGGGTACTTATGCCCAATC
Organism: Bombina bombina; assembly: GCF_027579735.1. Taxonomy (NCBI): domain Eukaryota; kingdom Metazoa; phylum Chordata; class Amphibia; order Anura; family Bombinatoridae; genus Bombina; species Bombina bombina. The sequence continues at coordinate 780,099,716 of NC_069503.1, forward strand.
ACAGAACTGTTTGAGTTAGGGGTACGTATGCCCAATCACAGAACTGTTTGGGTTAGGGGTACTAATGCCCAATCACATAACTGTTTAGGTTAGGGTCACTTGTGCCCAACCACATACCTGTTTGGGTTAGGGTCACTTATGCCCAATCACATAACGTATCAAAGAGCTGTTTAGGATTAGAAGCACTTGTGCCATATCACAGAAATGTTTGGATTAGGGGTACTTATGTTGAATCACAGAACTGTTTGGGTTAGGGCACTTATGCCCAATGAGAGAACTGTTTATGTATCAAAGAGCTATTTAGGATTAGAAGCACTTTGGTCATTTCAAAGAAATGTTTGGGTTAGGGGTACTTATGCCCAATTACAGAACTGTTTGGGTTAAGGGCACTTATGCCCAATCACGGAGCTGTTTGTGTTATAGGCACTTATGCCATATCACAGAACTGATTGGATTAAGTGCCCCTTTGCCCAATCACAGAGCTGTTTGGGTTAGAGGCACTTATGTCATATCACATAACTATATAGGTATCAAAGAGCTGTTTAGGATTAGAAGCACTTGTGCTGTATCACAGAAATGTCCCTAGTTTAAAGCACTTATTCTCTATCACAGAGTTGGTTAAGGATTAAAAGCACTTATACCATGTAAAAGAACTGCTTGGGTTAGGGGCACTTATGCTCAGTCAGAGCACTGTTAAGGTTAGAGCCACTTATGCCCAATCACAGAGCTATTTGGGTTAGAGCCACTTATGACATATAACAGAACTGATTGGGTTAGAGGCAGTTTTGCCCAATTACAGAGCTGTTTGGGTTAGAGGCACTTATGCCATATCACATAACTATTTAGGTATCAAAGAGCTGTTTCGGATTAGAAGCACTTGTGCCATATCACAGATATGTTTGGGTTAGGGGTACTTATGCCCAATCACAGAACTGTTTGGGTTAGGGGCACTTATGCCAAATCACAGAACTGTTTGGGTTAGGGGAACTTATGCCTAATCACATAACTGTTTTGGTATCAAAGAGCTGTTTAGGATTAGAAGCAATTGTGCAATATTACAGAACTATTTGGGCTAGGGACACGTTTGTCCAATTACATAACTGTTTAGGTATCAAAGAGCTGTTTGGGATTAGAAGCACTTGTGCCATATCACAGAACTGTTTGGTTTAGTGGCACTTATGACTAATCACATAACTGTTTAGGTATCAAGAAGCTGTTTAGGATTAGAAGCAATTGTGCAATTTCACAGAACTGTTTGGAATAGGGGTATTTATGCCCAATCACAGAACTGTTTGAGTTAGGGGCACTTATGCCCAATCACAGAACTGTTTGGGTTAGGGGTACTAATGCCCAATCACATAACTGTTTAGGTTAGGGGCACTTGTGCCCAACCACATACCTGTTTGGGTTAGGGACACTTATGCACAATCACATAACTGTTACGTATCAAAGAGCTGTTTAGGATTAGAAGCACTTGCGCCATATCACAGAAATGTTTGGGTTAGGCGTACATATTTTAAATTGCAGAACTGTTTGGGTTAGGGCACTTATGCCAAATGACAGAACTGTTTAGGTATCAAAGAGCTGTTTAGGATTTGAAGCACTTGTGCCATTTCACAGAAATGTTTGGGTTAGGGGTACTTATGCCCAATCACAGAACTGTTTGGGTTAGGGTCACGTTTGACCAATCACATAACTATTTAAGTATCAAACAGCTGTTTAGGATTAGAAGCACTAGTGCCATATCACAGAAATGTCCCTAGTTTAAAGCACTTATTCTCTATCACACAGTTGGTTAAGGTTTAAAAGTACTTATACCATGTGAAAGAACTGCTTGCGTTAGGGGCACTTATGCTCAGTCAGAGAACTGTTAAGGTTAGAGCCACTTATGCCCAATCACAGAGCTATTTGGGTTAGAGCCACTTATGCCATATAACAGAACTGATTGGGTTAGAAGCAGTTTTGCCCAATTACAGAGCTGTTTGGGTTAGAGGCACTTATGCCATATCACATAACTATTTAGGTATCAAAGAGCTGTTTCGGATTAGAAGCACTTTTGCCATATCACAGATATGTTTGGGTTAGGGGTACTTATGCCCAATGGCAGAAATGTTTGGGTTAGGGGCACTTATGCCAAATCACAGAACTGTTTGGGTTAGGGGAACTTATGCCCAATTAAATAACTGTTTAGGTATCAAAGAGCTGTTTGGGATTAGATGCACTTGTGCCATATCACAGAACTGTTTGGGTTAGTGGCACTTATTGCTAATCACATAACTGTTTAGGTATCAAGAAGCTGTTTAGAATTAGAAGCAATTGTGCAATTTCACAGAACTGTTTGGGATAGGGTTACTTATGCCCAATCACAGAACTGTTTGAGTTAGGGGCATTTATGCCCAATTACTAAAATGTTTGAGTTAGGGGCACTTATGCCCAATAACAGAACAGTTTGGGTTAGGGGTACTAATGTCCAATCACATAACTGTTTAGGTTAGGGGCACTTGTGCCCAACCACATTACTGTTTGGGTTAGGGTCACTTATGCCCAATCACATAACTGTTACGTATCAAAGAGCTGTTTAGGATTAGAAGCACTTGTGCCATATCACAGAAATGTTTGGGTTAGGGGTACGTATTTTGAATTGCAGAACAGTTTGGGTTAGGGCACTTATGCCAAATGACAGAACTGTTTAGGTATCAATGAGCTGTTTAGGATTAGAAGCACTTGCGCCATTTCACAGAAATGTTTGGGTTAGGGGTACTTATGCCCAATTACAGAACTGTTTGGTTAGGGTCACTTATGCCCAATCACGGAGCTGTTTGGGTTAGAGGCACTTATGCCATATCACAGAATTTATTGGATTAAGGGCACTTTTGCCCAATCACAGAGCTATTTGGGTTAGAGGCACTTATGTCATATCACATAACTATATAGGTATCAAAGAGCTGTTTAGGATTAGAAGCATTTGTGCCATATCAAAAAAGTTTGGGTTAGGGGTACTTATGCCCAATCACCAAACTGTTTGGGTTAGGGGCACTTATGCCCATTCATAGAACTTTTTAGGTAACAAAGAGCTGTTTAGGATTAAAAGCAATTGTTCAATATTACTGAGCTGTTTGGGTTAGGGGTCCTTATGCCCAATCACAGAACTGTTTGGGTTAGGGGCACTTTTGCCCAATCACATAACTATTTAGGTATCAAAGAGCTGTTTAGGATTAAAAGCACTTGTGCGATATCACAGAAATGTTCCTAGTTTAAAGCACTTATTCTCTATCACAGAGTTGGTTAAGGTTAAAAGCACTTATACCATGTGAAAGAACTACTTGGGTTAGGGGCACTTATGCTCAATCAGAGAACTGTTAAAGTTAGAGCCACTTATGCCCAATCACAGAGCTGTTTGGGTTAGAGCCACTTATGCCATATAACAGAACTGATTGGGTTAGGGGCACTTTTGCCCAAACACAGAGCTGTTTGGGTTAGAGGCACTTATGCCATATCACATAACTTTTTAAGTTAGGGGCACTTCTGCCTGTTAGGTGTTTCCCCAGGGGGGTAAGTGTCAGGTCAGGCCGAAGCCACAGGGCCAGTGTACCACCTGAGGCATATGTAGATTATCTGATAAGGGTCCCTTAGAATGACTCAGAACACGCAGCATTATGATCTAAAGCCAATCATGTTTATTGAACAGTGTAAGCAGTTCTTATAGTGTACAGTACCAGCATATAGGGTTAAGGGGATGACACGTTTGAACCACGTCATCTCGTACCATATTTCATGAACAAAAGAAGCTTACAAAAATACATGAGAAACAGAAGAGTATGAAGGAGTGTTTCTTATGACAGTAGCAAAAATATATCTGTGCGCATATTTCAGCCTAAAGCAAGGTCGTTTGGCCATCTTACCTAGATAACAGCCTACCAGGCGCCTTGCCAGGAACCTTCTACAAGGCCAGCAATACTAATACAATTTTACTAACATCAGCATATTTCTCACTACATAATAACCCAGTATAATAAAGTCTATTCATTACAAAATGGATGCTAATCATCACAAGATGGCTGCGGGGAACAAGATGGCTGCCGTCAGGTTCATATTACCCCTAACACTGCCCAATTACATAACTGTTTGGGTAAGGGGCACTTATACCCAATCACAGAACTGTTACGTATCAAAAAGCTGTTTAGGATTAGAAGCACGTTTGCCATATCACAGAAATGTTTGGGTTAGGGGTACTTATGTTGAATTACAGAACTGTTTGAGTTAGGGGCACTTATGCCCAATCACAGAACTGTTTGGGTTAGGGGCACTTTTGGCCAATCACATAACTATTTAAGTATCAAACAGCTGTTTAGGATTAGAAGCACTTGTGCCATATCACAGAAATGTCCCTAGTTTAAAGCACTTATTCTCTATCACAGAGTTGGTTAAGGTTTAAAAGCACTTATACCATGTAAAAGAACTGCTTGGGTTAGGGGCACTTATGCTCAGTCAGATCACTGTTAAGGTTAGAGCCACTTATGCCCAATCACAGAGCTATTTGGGTTAGAGCCACTTATGCCATATAACAGAACTGATTGGGTTAAAGGCAGTTTTGCCCAATTACAGAGCAGTTTGGGTTAGAGGCACTTATGCCATATCACATAACTATTTAGGTATCAAAGAGCTGTTTCGGATTAGAAGCACTTGTGCCATATCACAGATATGTTTGGGTTAGGGGTACTTATGCCCAATCACAGAACTGTTTGGGCTAGGGGCACTTATGCCAAATCACAGAACTGTTTGGGTTAGGAGAACTTATGCCTAATCACATAACTGTTTAGGTATCAAAGAGCTGTTTAGGATTAGAAGCAATTGTGCAATATTACAGAACTATTTGGGCTAGGGACACGTTTGTCCAATTACATAACTGTTTAGGTATCAAAGAGCTGTTTGGGATTAGAAGCACTTGTGCCATATCACAGAACTGTTTGGTTTAGTGGCACTTATGACTAATCACATAACTGTTTAGGTATCAAGAAGCTGTTTAGGATTAGAAGCAATTGTGCAATTTCACAGAACTGTTTGGGATAGGGGTACTTATGCCCAATCACAGAACTGTTTGAGTTAGGGGCACTTATGCCCAATCACAGAACTTTTTGGGTTAGGGGTACTAATGCCCAATCACATAACTGTTTAGGTTAGGGGCACTTGTGCCCAACCACATACCTGTTTGGGCTAGGGACGCTTATGCACAATCACATAACTGTTACGTATCAAAGAGCTGTTTAGAATTAGAAGCACTTGTGCCATATCACAGAAATGTTTGGGTTAGGCGCACGTATTTTGAATTGCAGAACTGTTTGAGTTAGGGCACTTATGCCAGATGACAGAACTGTTTAGGTATCAAAGAGCTGTTTAGGATTTGAAGCACTTGTGCCATTTCACAGAAATGTTTGGATTAGGGGTACTTATGCCCAATCACAGAACTGTTTGGGTTAGGGTCACGTTTGACCAATCACATAACTATTTAAGTATCAAACAGCTGTTTAGGATTAGAAGCACTAGTGCCATATCACAGAAATGTCCCTAGTTTAAAGCACTTATTCTCTATCACAGAGTAGGTTAAGGTTTAAAAGCACTTATACCATGTGAAAGAACTGCTTGGGTTAGGGGCACTTATGCTCAGTCAGAGAACTGTTAAGGTTAGAGCCACTTATGCCCAATCACAGAGCTATTTGGGTTAGAACCACGTATGCCATATAACAGAACTGATTGGGTTAGAGGCAGTTTTTCCCAATTACAGAGCTGTTTGGGTTAGAGGCACTTATGCCATATCACATAACTATTTAGGTATCAAAGAGCTGTTTCGGATTAGAAGCACTTGTGCCATATCACAGAACTGTTTGGGTTAGGGGCACTTATGCCAAATCACAGAACTGTTTGGGTTAGGAGAACTTATGCCTAATCACATAACTGTTTAGGTATCAAAGAGCTGTTTAGGATTAGAAGCAATTGTGCAATATTACAGAACTATTTGGGCTAGGGACACGTTTGTCCAATTACATAACTGTTTAGGTATCAAAGAGCTGTTTGGGATTAGAAGCACTTGTGCCATATCACAGAACTGTTTGGTTTAGTGGCACTTATGACTAATCACATAACTGTTTAGGTATCAAGAAGCTGTTTAGGATTAGAAGCAATTGTGCAATTTCACAGAACTGTTTAGGATAGGGGTACTTATGCCCAATCACAGAACTGTTTGAGTTAGGGGCACTTATGCCCAATCACAGAACTGTTTGGGTTAGGGGTACTAATGCCCAATCACATAACTGTTTAGGTTAGGGGCACTTGTGCCCAACCACATACCTGTTTGGGTTAGGGACACTTATGCACAATCACATAACTGTTACGTATCAAAGAGCTGTTTAGAATTAGAAGCACTTGTGCCATTTCACAGAAATGTTTGGATTAGGGGTACTTATGCCCAATCACAGAACTGTTTGGGTTAGGGTCACGTTTGACCAATCACATAACTATTTAAGTATCAAACAGCTGTTTAGGATTAGAAGCACTAGTGCCATATCACAGAAATGTCCCTAGTTTAAAGCACTTATTCTCTATCACAGAGTAGGTTAAGGTTTAAAAGCACTTATACCATGTGAAAGAACTGCTTGGGTTAGGGGCACTTATGCTCAGTCAGAGAACTGTTAAGGTTAGAGCCACTTATGCCCAATCACAGAGCTATTTGGGTTAGAACCACGTATGCCATATAACAGAACTGATTGGGTTAGAGGCAGTTTTGCCCAATTACAGAGCTGTTTGGGTTAGAGGCACTTATGCCATATCACATAACTATTTAGGTATCAAAGAGCTGTTTCGGATTAGAAGCACTTGTGCCATATCACAGATATGTTTGGGTTAGGGGTACTTATGCCCAATCACAGAACTGTTTGGGTTAGGGGCACTTATGCCAAAACACAGAACTGTTTGGGTTAGGGGAACTTAGGCCCAATTACATAACTGTTTAGGTATCAAAGAGCTGTTTGGGATTAGAAGCACTTGTGCCATATCACAGAACTGTTTAGGTTAGTGGCACTTATGACTAATCACATAACTGTTTAGCTATCAAGAAGCTGTTTAGGATTAGAAGCAATTGTGCAATTTCACAGAACTGTTTGGGATAGGGGTACTTATGCCCAATCACAGAACTGTTTGAGTTAGGGGCACTTATGCCCAATCACAGAACTGTTTGGGTTAGGGGTACTAATGCCCAATCACATAACTGTTTAGGTTAGGGGCACTTGTGCCCAACCACATTACTGTTTGGGTTAGGGTCACTTATGCCCAATCACATAACTGTTACGTATCAAATAGCTGTTTAGGATTAGAAGCACTTGTGCCATATCACAGAAATGTTTGGGTTAGGGGTACGTATTCTGAATTGCAGAACTGTTTGGGTTAGGGCACTTATGCCAGATGACAGAACTGTTTAGGTATCAAAGAGCTGTTTAGGATTAGAAGCACTTGTGCCATTTCACAGAACTGTTTGGGTTAGGGACACATATGCCCAATTACAGAACTGTTTGGTTAGGGTCACTTATGCCAAATCACGGAGCTGTTTGGGTTAGAGGCACTTATGCCATATCACAGAACTTTTTAAGTTAGGGGCACTTCTGCCTGTTAGGTGTTTCCCCAGGGGGGTAAGTGTCAGGTCAGGCCGAAGCCACAGGGCCAGTGTACCACCTGAGGCATATGTAGATTATCTGATAAGGGTCCCTTAGAATGACTCAGACCACGCAGCATTATGATCTAAAGCCAATCATGTTTATTGAACAGTGTAAGCAGTTCTTATAGTGTACAGTACCAGCATATAGGGTTAAGGGGATGACACGTTTGAACCACGTCATCTCGTACCATATTTCATGAACAAAAGAAGCTTACAAAAATATATGAGAAACAGAAGAGTATGAAGGAGTGTTTCTTATGACAGTAGCAAAAATATATCTGTGCGCATATTTCAGCCTAAAGCAAGGTCGTTTGGCCATCTTACCTAGATAACAACCTTCCAGGCGCCTTGCCAGGAACCTTCTACAAGGCCAGTAATACTAATACAATTTTACTAACATCAGCATATTTCTCACTACATAATAACCCAGTATAATAAAGTCTATTCTTTACAAAATGGATGCTAATCATCACAAGATGGCTGCAGGGGACAAGATGGCTGCCGTCAGGTTCATATTACCCCTAACACTGCCCAATTACATAGCTGTTTGGGTAAGGGGCACTTATACCCAATCACAGAACTGTTACGTATCAAAAAGTTGTTTAGGATTAGAAGCACGTTTGCCATATCACAGAAATGTTTGGGTTAGGGGTACTTATGTTGAATTACAGAGCTGTTTGAGTTAGGGGCACTTATGCCCAATCACAGAACTGTTTGGGTTAGGGGCACTTTTGGCCAATCACATAACTATTTAAGTATCAAACAGCTGTTTAGGATTAGAAGCACTTGTGCCATATCACAGAAATGTCCCTAGTTTAAAGCACTTATTCTCTATCACAGAGTTGGTTAAGGTTAAAAAGCACTTATACCATGTAAAAGAACTGCTTGGGTTAGTGGCACTTATGCTCAGTCAGAGCACTGTTAAGGTTAGAGCCACTTATGCCCAATCACAGAGCTATTTGGGTTAGAGCCACTTATGCCATATAACAGAACTGATTGGGTTAGAGGCAGTTTTGCCCAATTACAGAGCAGTTTGGCTTAGAGGCACTTATGCCATATCACATAACTATTTAGGTATCAAAGAGCTGTTTCGGATTAGAAGCACTTGTGCCATATCACAGATATGTTTGGGTTAGGGGTACTTATGCCCAATCAGAGAACTGTTTGGGTTAGGGGCACTTATGCTAAATCATAGAACTGTTTGGGTTAGGAGAACTTATGCCTAATCACATACCTGTTTAGGTATCAAAGAGCTGTTTAGGATTAGAAGCAATTGTGCAATATTACAGAACTATTTGGGCTAGGGACACGTTTGTCCAATTACATAACTGTTTAGGTATCAAAGAGCTGCTTGGGATTAGAAGCACTTGTGCCATATCACAGAACTGTTTGGTTTAGTGGATCTTATGACTAATCACATAACTGTTTAGGTATCAAGAAGCTGTTTAGGATTAGAAGCAATTGTGCAATTTCACAGAACTGTTTAGGATAGGGGTACTTATGCCCAATCACAGAACTGTTTGAGTTAGGGGCACTTATGCCCAATCACAGAACTGTTTGGGTTAGGGGTACTAATGCCCAATCACATAACTGTTTAGGTTAGGGGCACTTGTGCCCAACCACATACCTGTTTGGGTTAGGGACACTTATGCACAATCACATAACTGTTACGTATCAAAGAGCTGTTTAGAATTAGAAGCACTTGTGCCATATCACAGAAATGTTTGGGTTAGGCGCACGTATTTTGAATTGCAGAACTGTTTGGGTTAGGGCACTTATGCCAGATGACAGAACTGTTTAGGTATCAAAGAGCTGTTTAGGATTTGAAGCACTTGCCATTTCACAGAAATGTTTGGGTTAGGGGTACTTATGCCCAATCACAGAACTGTTTGGGTTAGGGTCACGTTTGACCAATCACATAACTATTTAAGTATCAAACAGCTGTTTAGGATTAGAAGCACTAGTGACATATCACAGAAATGTCCCTAGTTTAAAGCACTTATTCTCTATCACAGAGTAGGTTAAGGTTTAAAAGCACTTATACCATGTGAAAGAACTGCTTGGGTTAGGGGCACTTATGCTCAGTCAGAGAACTATTAAGGTTACCGCCACTTATGCCCAATCACAGAGCTATTTGGGTTAGAGCCACGTATGCCATATAACAGAACTGATTGGGTTAGAGGCAGTTTTGCCCAATTACAGAGCTGTTTGGGTTAGAGGCACTTATGCCATATCACATAACTATTTAGGTATCAAAGAGCTGTTTCGGATTAGAAGCACTTGTGCCATATCACAGATATGTTTGGGTTAGGGGTACTTATGCCCCATCACAGAACTGTTTGGGTTAGGGGCACTTATGCCAAATCACAGAACTGTTTGGGTTAGGGGAACTTATGCCCAATTACATAACTGTTTAGGTATCAAAGAGCTGTTTGGGATTATAAGCACTTGTGCCATATCACAGAACTGTTTAGGTTAGTGGCACTTATGACTAATCACATAACTGTTTAGCTATCAAGAAGCTGTTTAGGATTAGAAGCAATTGTGCAATTTCACAGAACTGTTTGGGATAGGGGTACTTATGCCCAATCACAGAACTGTTTGAGTTAGGGGCACTTATGCCCAATCACAGAACTGTTTGGGTTAGGGGTACTAATGCCCAATCACATAACTGTTTAGGTTAGGGGCACTTGTGCCCAAACACATTACTGTTTGGGTTAGGGTCACTTATGCCCAATCACATAACTGTTACGTATCAAATAGCTGTTTAGGATTAGAAGCACTTGTGCCATATCACAGAAATATTTGGGTTAGGGGTATGTATTCTGAATTGCAGAACTGTTTGGGTTAGGGCACTTATGCCAGATGACAGAACTGTTTAGGTATCAAAGAGCTGTTTAGGATTAGAAGCACTTGTGCCATTTCACAGAAATGTTTGGGTTAGGGGTACTTATGCCCAATTACAGAACTGTTTGGTTAGGGTCACTTATGCCCAATCACGGAGCTGTTTGGGTTAGAGGCACTTATGCCATATCACAGAACTTATTGGATTAAGGGCACTTTTGCCCAATCACAGAGCTATTTGGGTTAGAGGCACTTATGTCATATCACATAACTATATAGGTATCAAAGAGCTGTTTAGGATTAGAAGCACTTGTGCCATATCAAAAAAAGTTTTGGTTAGGGGTACTTTTGCCCAATCACCAAACTGTTTGGGTTAGGGGCACTTATGCCCAATCATAGAACTGTTGGGGTTAGGGGAACTTGTGCCCAGTCACATAACTGTTTAGGTAACAAAGAGCTGTTTAGGATTAAAAGCAATTGTGCAATATTACTGAGCTGTTTGGGTTAGGGGTACTTACGCCCAATCACAGAACTGTTTGGGTTAGGGCACTTTTGCCCAATCACATAACTATTTAGGTATCAAAGAGCTGTTTAGGATTAAAAGCACTTGTGCCATATCACAGAAATGTTCCTAGTTTAAAGCACTTATTCTCTATCACAGAGTTGGTTAAGGTTAAAAGCACTTATACCATGTGAAAGAACTACTTGGGTTAGGGGCACTTATGCTCAATCAGAGAATTGTTAAAGTTAGAGCCACTTATGCCCAATCACAGAGCTGTTTGGGTTAGAGCCACTTATGCCATATAACAGAACTGATTGGGTTAGGGGCACTTTTGCCCAATCACAGAGCTGTTTGGGTTAGAGGCACATGCCATATCACATAACATTTTAAGTTAGGGGCACTTTTGCCCAATTACATAACTGTTTGGGTAAGGGGCACTTATACCCAATCACAGAACTGTTACGTATCAAAAAGCTGTTTAGGATTAGAAGCACGTGTGCCATATCACAGAAATGTTTGGGTTAGGGGTACTTATGTTGAATTACAGAACTGTTTGGGTTAGGGGCACTTATGCCCAATCACAGAACTCTTTGGGTAAGGGCACTTACGCCCAATCACATAACTGTTTAGGTATCAAAGAGCTGTTTCGGATTAGAAGCACTTGTGCCATTTCACAGAACTGTTTGGGTTAGGGGTACTTATGTCCAATCACAGAACTGTTTGGGTTGGGTGTACTTATGCCCAATCAAATAACTGTTTGGATTAGGGGCACTTTTGTCCAATCGCATAACTGTTTAGGTATCAAAGAGCTGTTTAGGATTAGAAGCACTTGTGCCATATCAGAGAAATGTTTGGGTTGGGGTACTTATGTTCAATCACAGAACTGTTTGGATTAGGGGCACTTATTCCCAATCACATAACTGTTTAGGTATCAAAGAGCTGTTTAGGATTAGAAGCACTTGTGCCATATCACATAAATGTTTGGGTTAGGGGTACTTATGTTCAATCAGAGAACTGTTTGGGTTAGGGGCACTGATGCCCAATCACATAACTGTTTAGGTATCAAAGAGCTGTTTAGGTTTAGAAGCACTTTAGAAGCCATTTCACAGAACTGTTTAGAGTTAAAAGCACTTATGCTCTATCACAGAGTTGGGTAAGGTTATAAGAATTTATAACATATGACAGAACCTTTTAGGTTTGGAATAATTTAAGTCACATCACAGAGCTTTGTAGGATTTGAAGCTTTTATACCATGCCACATAGCTGTTTAGAGTTAAAAGTACACATGGTTTATCAAAGGACTATTTAGGGTTATAAGCAGTTATACCATATCACAAAGCCATTTAGGGTTAGGGAACAATCAAGCCTTAGCCTAAAACTGTTTAGGATAAGAAAGCATTTATGCTATATCACAAATCTTTTTTATAGTTAGAAGCACTTATGGTATATTACAGCACTATTAATAGTTAGATGCGCATTTACTATATCTCAAAGATATTTAAGGTTAGGAAACCCTTATGCCTTTTCACAGAACTGTATGGAGGTAGAAAACATGTATGCAATATAAATATAACTGCACTGTTTAGGGTTAAAAGCACTTATGCAATATCATAGATAAAATATAGTGATAATGAGCGTGGTACAGGGAAGTATAACAGCTGAGTTTATATAGCAACAAAGACATACCCAACTTGTAAAACTAATAACTAAAAAGAAGAGAGAAAATGTATTAAAACTTGTTAAGACCTCAATCCTCAGGTCTATCAACCTTTGTAATGAAGTGTGAGATCCATGATAATGGGGACATGAAACAAGATGCTTTTGTTCATGGCATGTCAGCACAAACACTCATTTTCAAAGGGAACACAGTCATCTAAAGAATATATGGAACTAGGTAGCCTGTAGTGAAGATCCTATGAAAGTTTAACCATTACCAGTCCTGTGCTTCTGGACAAGTCCAAATGTTCATCCAAAAAGAGAGAATGCCCGGTACCAACTGCATGATTAAGTTCAGGTGTTGACCGAAACATTGTGCTATGTTTTCTGTGAGATGTCTCGATAAACAGATATTGAAGTTTATCGAGTGGTGCTGCTACTTTCTACTACTGGACAAAGTCCAAATGTGGCACAGACACTTGCTTCATCAAATAGGGCTTTATATTTTATCTCAACTTGGCCTACCGGAAGGCTTGTCCCTTCATCATAAGACTCAGGACATTAATTTCAATCTGATCTTGATAAAGGCCACAACCAGGCTGAAACGCGTAGATGTACTGTTGAATTTGTCTACACACAGTCGCCACTTGTTGATATAGAGCACTCTGTCTTTTTGGGGAAGACTGTCTACCTTCTACCAAGTTACTTATTCTGAGGCTTGTGATTGGCCAAAGGAGGTCACATGTGGTTTGACACAGACACAGGAATCCTGAGCGCACACGGCGTGCATACGCCGAAGTGTCAGCATCCGGTTTGTACCTAAGGACAAAGGCTGGATCGGAGACAGTGAAAATATTCACCCTGTCCCTTGAAGTTCCGCTGTACTGGGTGAGTGCTAAAAGGGGTAATCCATCAAGCCTTCTGTAAGTCTCCTCCAGAAATATAGCCACATGAGTTCAAATAAGCTGAAATGAATTGTGGACTTTCTGCTTTTGATTTTTACTAATTTATTTGGAGAGTATCTAGTTTATATGTGCTAACATGTTTTAATCATTGTATACCACTGGTGGTTCAGCTTGACATTTGTATGTTTTTTAACTTGTGTTTTATAAGTAAAACTTATATTATATATATTTGTTTTTGCCTACGTTTTTCTTTTTTATATATGAGAGAATTCCTTTTAAATGAGATAATCTGTTTGCAGATCCTTACTGTTTAGAGAGGTTGCTATCTTTATGCGCACTTAACTTTTGTTTACTTTGACTTTTACCCTCTGGGATTGGCTGTAGAGGACAAACCCCCTGCTAAGTTGCTATACCCTCTATTTGGAGTTCCTGAAGCTATACCCCCTTTTTTTAGTTTTATACACCGATCCGTGACAATCTATCTTAACAGTGAAGCACAATCTTCCTCCATAATGCTACAGTTTGCAGTGACTTGCAAAATAGCACTGCTCAGCCAGTCAGGTCAAAAAGTGAAACCACCGGGGGAGGGATATATAAAGAGGCCACCTTTTCCAACAACTAAGGCCTCTGCAAAGATTTCTGGAACATAGGAGCTGGAGCTACAGTAATCACATAAGTGCATTCCTTAATACATCATGATCTATAGTAAGCAGAAATTGGAGCTAGATGTCTCAGATATTGCAAGAATTTTCAATGATTCTTTCCAACTTTCCTCCAAATCGCAATGTCCCAACCAGACATGACTGTAGCCTGGAAGTTCCCCCCTTTTACTGTAATAGTAATTACATCCCTGGAATTTTGCAAAACATTGAACAAAGAACTGTTCAGACAAAGCAGACTATTGTTAACCACATTAAGTGTTAAAGGCCTTTAATGAAAATCTTCATATTTGGGGGAACTGCATTTTAGCCTTTTTTCAAAAGTAATTTTTACATACGCGGAAATCTTTTGTTGTTTTAAATTGAATAAATTTAACATTTTCATTTATCCAATAATAAACAATAATTAGTAGATATAATTAATACACATTTATTGATACACAATTTATTTAAGACCAAATCATCTGAATTTTACTACTAGTCAGAAATAAAAAAAATACCAGACTATGAAACATCTATATTATATTTCATTCTGGCAGTCAGTTTGCTCGCAAACAAGATTAAAACAATTCTCATTCTATAGATCTGTCCTCTGGTATAATCTGAAATAAAATGCTTCAGTAAAATCTATAAAAACTGGAGTTAAACTGCAAATTTAATCTACATCGATTGAGTGCAGCTTTAGAATTCATTTGTGTGCTAAAAAATATCTTTTTTACTTTATTTAATTGGTTTCATACTATGTGTTGAAACAAAATACAATAAAGATAGATTTTTTTTGTAAAAAATCTTTTAGTCTCACGAGAGACATACACACTCAGTGAAACACACAAACATAAAGCAAATATATAAAATAGCAAAGATATATTTTGGTTATATTTATTGTATTAATAAGCCTCTTAAAAGTGGTTGGAGATTTGTTTAATCACCGAAGACGAAGAATAAATATATATTATGATATATTTTATTTACTGTTTTTATTAAAAGACAGGTAAATTGTCATTTATATAAAAAAAAGAAGAAATATACAACAACAGTAACAGCAAAGGGATCTATAACTTTGAAAGTGCTTCAAACACTTTTTTAGGCTAGATTACAAGTGGCGCGCTAACTGTGGTGCGCAAGTGAAAAGTGGTTTAGCGCGGCTCTTTGCACGCATCGGAAGTAGCGGGCATATTAAAAGTTGAAAGTAAATGTGTTTGCTTCAGCACAAATGAATTTAACAAGCATTGGAAAAGCACCTTCAGAGTTCTGGTTAACTTTTATGTTTGAAAAAAAAGTTTCACAAAACACACCATTTACACTCATAATAGCCCTAATAAAAAATATTTAAAGGGACATAAAACACCAAAAATGTTATTGTTTAAAAAGATAGACTATCCCTTTATTAAACATTCCGTAGTTTTGTATAACCAACACTGTTATATTAATATACCTTTAACCTCTTTAATCACTTTGTATATAAGCTTCTGCAGATTGCCTCATCTCAGATCTTTTGACAGACTTGCATTTCAGGCAATTAGTGCTGACTTTTAAATAACTTCACGGGCATGAGCACACTGTTATCTTAACGGTACCCATTAATAAATGTTCTCTTTCTGTGAAAAACTGTCAAATGCATACAGATAAGAGGTGGCCTTGAAGTTCTTAAAAATTAGCATATAAGCCTACCTTGGTTTAGCTTTCAACTAAGAATACCAAGAGAACAAAGCAAGTTTGATGATAAAAGTAAAATGAAAAGTTGTTTAAAATTACATGCCCTATCTGAATCATATGTTATATATATATATATATATATATATATATATATATATATATATATATATATTTATGCACTGAGCTGGTACACCTCAATATATATTTTCCAGATTGAGTGAGGATGTTGGTTCAGGGATGGAAATGTCATAGAGGGCTGTTCTGCCTAACAATCCAGTGGACAGTCTTCCAGTAACTGAAGAGGGGCATAAAAGTCTGGGCCAGAGACAGATGTTTGTTGTAAGAGAATCTATTATTAGGAAGGTTGATAGGGTAATAAATCATCCAAATGGAGATAGAAGAGTCAACTAGGAATAAAGCTATTTTGGATTCATTGTTATTAAAACAATACAGAAATAATATAATTTATAAAAGTCAAAAGCATAGATTACGAGTTGTACGTTAGCCTTAAAAAGCAGCGTTAAGCGGTCCTAACACTGCCTTTTAACTCCCGCTGGTATTACGAGTCATGAAGTTACAGGTGTACCGCTCACTTTTTTGGCCAGACTCGGAAATACCGCAAATCCACTTACGTCAATTGCGTATCCTATATTTTCAATGGGACTTGCATTGCGCCGGTATTACGAGTTTGCCAAAAAGTGAGCGGTAGACCCTCTCCTGTCAAGCCTGGTACCGCATTTAAAAGTCAGTAGTTAAGAGTTTTACACTACAACGTCGTAGCATAAAACTCTTAACTAAAGTGCTAAAAAGTACACTAACACCCATAAACTACCTATTAACCCCTAAACCAAGGCCCCCCCCCCACATTGCAAACACTAAAATTAAATTTTTAACCCCTAATCTGCCGAACCGGACATCGATTTCATCAGCCAATAGGATTTTTTCTACCTTAATTCCGATTAGCTGATAGAATTCTATCAGCCAATCGGAATTGAAGGGATGCCATCTTGGATGACGTCATTTAATGGAACCTTCATTCAGTTGTCGGCCGTGGACAGAAGAGGATGCTCCGCGTCGGATGTCTTGAAGGTGAACCCACTCCGCGCAGGATAGATGAAGATAGAAGATGCCGTCTGGATGAAGACTTCAGTCCATCTGTCCATCAAACAAACACATATTGTAAAATATATTCAACAGATATAAAATAAATCAATATGATTTGTATATGTACAATACTCCCCAGAAAGAAAATAAAAATACAGCAAAAAGATTTGTCATTGCTATCAAATGTTGCCACACAAATCGATAAAGGGATTGACTCAGGTGAACACATAGATACCAACCCACGTATATATACATATATATATGTATGCTGATGGAATTTGCATCCTAATATAAAACATAAAAAGCAATTTTCCTTAATAAACTACAGGCTACTTACAAAGCAATAAAGATTTCATATGGGGTGGATACGAAACAGTGCAACTTCTAAATAAACATAGGCTATGGCAAACATGTGATGTGGAATAAATGTGAAAGAAAGTGACAGCGGTAACAAGCGCAGGTCTAAGGGTATGAGAAAAAAAGCCTCAAATATAGGTGTGTGTGGGAGTATAGGTGTGTCTGAGAGTTTATTTAGGAATAGATAAACATGGAAGTTATATCTAAGTAAAAATAAATATTTTGTGGTGAATGAACAAATCTATTTGGGAGTGTATATGAAAATAAGTATAAACCAATGCAGTTCTAAAATAAAAATGAATATTTTACTGAAAAATGAATACGTCTTTAAAACATATAAGGGGCGTCTCACTTGAAATACAAAACATAAATATTTTTAAAGAAATCACACACAACCAAACAGATATAGATGTCCCATTCATAGCTGACTATAATTGTGACAATAAAATTATGACGGAAATTTTGAACAAACACTGGCATCTGATCCAAACGGATCCATTAATTGGTGACAAAGTGAAATATCGACAAAGAATAATTTATAGAAAAGCCCAAAATTGTAAATGTTTATTAGCACCAAGTGAATTGAAAGCCAAAAAATGTAAGGGATACAAACAGAACTTAAATGGGGATCTTTTACAAGGTTTTTTCCCATGTTTTAGATGCAGATCATGTCAATTTTCAAGTAAAATTAAATCACTCACCTCTCTCTCTAATAATTATAAATATGTAATAAAAGAAATTATAAGATATCAGGATAAAGGGGTCATTTATGCAATTAAATGTACTTGCAACAAAATATATGTAGGCGAAACTACAAGAACTCTTAGAGAACGTATAACAGAACATATTTCCTGCATAAACAAAGGGACCCTAGATACATATCTATACAGTTACTACAGAGAGATTCAGAAAAATAACCTAAAGGACTTCCAATATTGGGGTATTAAGAAGGTTAGTCCTAACTGGCGAGGAGGCAGTTTAGAACTTAAACTGCTTAAATTAGAAGCTGAACTCATTTACAAAATAGACACACTTTACCCATCGGGATTAAACTCAGAGATTGATATTTCACCTTTTTTTATACATATCATGTATCTTTAAGATGTAGTAGTTATATTGTATCCAGAATAGATATCTAATCTACAAATTTTGACAATAATGTTAATTTTAAAAATAAGGGGCTGACTTCCGGTGGGCGGCTCTACAAGATGGCTGCAAGCTCCATCAGCTCTGCAGAAGACTACTCCTG
This sequence comes from Bombina bombina, assembly GCF_027579735.1. Classification (NCBI taxonomy): domain Eukaryota; kingdom Metazoa; phylum Chordata; class Amphibia; order Anura; family Bombinatoridae; genus Bombina; species Bombina bombina. The sequence goes on from NC_069503.1 coordinate 780,118,353, forward strand.
AAGCTAATATTGCTGCCACTTCCCAAGCCATCTGCATCTCCCTTGACAGGCAAGCTGTCCGGGAATACCTAGCAGACAGAAGAAACTACAGCTCTTCTACCCCGGAACGTCATTTTACAGATTATAGCCGTCGGGCACTGTGGCGGGAATCTGCCGCCACATTGTATTGTATATATATTTCATAAAGTTCCTCTTTCTGTACAATGGAGATCTGCGTCGCCAAAGAGTGCTCTGCCGGCTCCTACATCTCAGCGGAACTACAAGCTATATTCTAACCCAAACTAGAGAGACTCTTGCATTCCTGCGCTGACTTATGTGCAATATTATCAACAGAGAAACAATCTGGTCAGCTGGAGAGACTTACCGCCGTGCCCGCCACAAGAACTGTCACATTTATGCCTCTCAATGACAGCCCCTAGGCCCCACACCAATCGGTAAGTGGAACAGTCTCCCATGATTCTCACCTAGTGGGGTCCGTTATGGAACTGAAGACTGGACCAGAGGAGAGCCTGCTGACACGTCTGTTTACTCACCCACTGTCGCTTCCGGCGCCAGAGCTAGATATCCAAGCGATCTGGTTGAGATGCGCTATAGAGCCGACTGTTCACCCAAAGTATAACCTACCGCTCTCCCACGGGGCTCGTCTGACTACTTCCTCGGCCCCAGTCACGGATCTTGGCTCAGGCATTGGAAAAGAGGCTGCTTGTAGTCCTGCTTACTCTGCTGTTCCTGCAGTTGAGTTTTCTGTTGCTCTGGGTACCCTCCTCATTACATCTGAGGCACGACATTATGGCTGCAATTACGGGTTAGAGATCATGCTTGCCATATATCTGATCACCAGCCCGGGAGATAAAATGCAGGGCATTGCGGATGAAAGTTCTGCAGGATGGTGGAGACAGTGTAATAACTGCTTGGTTACAGGGGTTGGCTGACTTCTACCTTTTTTTCTTCACTCATGCGACAGGGATCTCTGGACACATTGAGACTGGCTTATTTTTTACACTCTGAATACACCATTAAATACACCAGAAAGTCGCTCATATATTAGCAACTCACTGCTTATGGAGCCCCTGCACTTTGTTTTGTTATGTGTGTGTATCGTTGTTTATTTTTATTGTGTGTTGTGGTATCCATGAAATTTATCTGTGCTGTGGGTCACATCATGGCGGGCTATTTATATTTATATTTACAGTTACATCTTTATGATACAATTAATGCCTCTCTTAGTTAACCGCCTGCTATTTATGCACAGACCTTCCACAGGTCAACGGCATGTGTTTAATAACTTCTGTACCCTTACACTTTCAAGTCTGTAGTGGTGACACTTTGCAATATACCACCTTGCTAACGTTTGTGCGGTTTTAACTAACACGCTCTTTGATATCACTATGAGTAACAGACAGTGTTGTGCTACACTGGCCGCTAACTCTACACATAGACTTTATGGTGATAACTTTTGCAGGAGCAATGATCGTGCGGGGTGCCCCTCCCCTCGGCTGGTTAAGTTGTCGCCACCCTACTTTGAGCATATTTATATATTTCAGATGTCCATACAGTATCTATGTGGTTTAGTTTCTAGTCATAACAAAATCCCCTTTTGATCTGGCACAAAGCTCCTGGGTAGGGAAGGGTCCTCACTGCTTCCACCCCCAAATCGCATTATAACTTGGAGTGCATATATCTAGCTAACTCCTTCATAGATTCCATTTTCTATCTCCTCTACACCGTAACTATTACCACCTGTCCTGATTTTAAGACCTACCCAATAAGAACTGGTTCTCAGTCAATATCTTGGCACAATATTTATGTATGCAAGTACTTCTGGGGATTGTGGGATTAACCCATTTAGATGTCTTTCCTAGTTATGAATGTGTAGGCTGCAGAGCATCTCAAGCTGACTATACAGCCCGCAAGGTTATCATTCTTCACGGCACTGAAACTCTAATTATAATATTCATTCGCTCCACAGGGTACTATATATATATACATATGTTTGGTTTTTTTGGGGGGGGGTTTTGTGAGAGAAGGTAGGGGACTATGTTTTGTTTTAGTTTAGGTTAGCTTGTTGCTGTTTTAGTTTAGTTTTGTTATGTCTTGAAGTAAAAAAAAACAAACAACGTTGTATACAATTATCTTGCAAAGGGCTAACACTGAATCTGCAATTGAAAGTTGAAAATTCTGTAATAATATAACGCTCAGAATGTTAACACTGGTCTGTCGGGGTCCTATCCACCCTTTTGCACATTATACAGTACTTCGCCCTGCGTGGCGAGCAGATGTGACATATGTATGACTGTATGCGCTGTTGGATATAAATAAAATTCGGAAAAAAAATAAAATAAGGGGCTATATACCTTTAGATACATATCACTATTTTGACAGCAACAACATGCAATATAAATATTGCAATAAATCCATTTACAGTTAAAATCCCATTTCTTATTCCTTTTCTATTGCCCCATCGTGCCTTTTAAATATTTCTACATAATTGCATATGCCTTAAAATTTCTATTAAAAGTAGGAAATATCTGTCAAAATCATTTGTCAGACAAATACACAAATCCAACTATCTATAAATATAATGTATGAAAAAGCTCCAATTTTGTTAATGTTTATTTTTCTATATGTAAAGAATGCTATTTTAGTTTTCGAAATTGTCAATCATTTGTTTTTATCTTTATTTGCTTTTATCCTATTATATAAAAGGCCAAGTGTGTTTGTCCGAAGCAGTAGAGACAGCACAAGGACAAACACACCTGGCCTTACCTGACAATCCATGCTGTTTGTGGTGAAAGTGGGCGTGACATGGGCGTGGCCGGACTGGACCGTGGGCATGGCCAGGGGTAGCTGGGCGCGGTCGGCGCGACAGAGGGGAGAGACAAACAGAGATAGAAAAGAGCTAAAGAGAGTGGGAAGAGCAGAAGAGAGGGGGAGAGAGAGCAAAAGAGAGGGGAGAGAGGCAGAGCAAAAGAGAGGGGGGAGAGAGAGAGCAAAAGAGAGGGGGAGAGAGAGAGCAAAAGAGAGGGATGGAGAGAAAGCACAAAAGAGAGGAAAGGAGAGAGAGACAGAGCAAAAGAGAGAGGGGAGAGAGAGCGCAAAAGAAAGAGGGGAGAGAGAGAGCACAAAAGAAAGGGGGGAGAGAGAGAGAGCAAAAGAGAGGGGGAGAGAAAGAGCGCAAAAGAGGGAGAGAGAGAGCGCAAAAGAGAGGGGGAGAGAATGCAAAAGAGGGGGACAGAGAGAGAGCGCATAAGAGGGGAGAGAGAGAACACAAAAGAGAGGGGGAGAGAGAGCACGCAAAAGAGATGGAGAGAGAGAGTGCAAAAGAGAGGGGGAGAGAGAGAGTGCAAAAGAGAGGGGAGAGAGAGAGCGCAAAAGAGGGGGGAGAGAGAGAGAGAGCAAAAGAGAGAGAGAACGCAAATGAGAGGGGGGAGAGAGAGAGTGTAAAAGAGGGGAGAGAGCATAAAAGAGAGGGGAAGAGAGAGTGCAAAAGAGAGAGCGAGAGAGAGCAAAAGAGAGGGGGGATGGAAAGCAAAAGAGAGGGGGAAGAGGGAGCAAAAGAGAGGGGGGAGAGAGAGAGCAAAAGAGAGGTGGAGCGAGAGAGAGCGCAAAAGAGAGGGGGAGAGAGAGCAAAAGAGAGGGGGGAGAGTGAGAGCAAAAGAGAGGGGGAGAGAGAGAGCAAAAGAGAGGGAGAGTGTAAAAGAGGGGAGAGAGCATAAAAGAGAGGGGAAGAGAGAGTGCAAAAGAGAGAGCGAGAGAGAGCAAAAGAGAGGGGGATGGAAAGCAAAAGAGAGGGGGAAGAGGGAGCAAAAGAGAGGGGGGAGAGAGAGAGCAAAAGAGAGGTGGAGCGAGAGAGAGCGCAAAAGAGAGGGGGAGAGAGAGCAAAAGAGAGGGGGGAGAGTGAGAGCAAAAGAGAGGGGGAGAGAGAGCAAAAGAGAGGTGGAGCAAGAGAGAGCGCAAAAGAGAAGGGGAGAGAGAGGCGTGGGACCGCAAGGGGTGGGACCGCTGTATTGCAAAAATGGCTCGTGTGAACGGGCTTTAGGACTAGTTTATATATATTTAAATGCAAAATATATTGCCTTAAAAACAGTGCCACCAGTATCCAAAATGGGGATTCTCCCTTCACTTTATTTCCATCTGAAGCCAATTTGGAAATCAGACAAATGACTAATGCAAAAGGAAAAAGCATGTTAGTAAACGTCTTGATAAAACCCCCTAGTGGTGAAACACGTTGTCCAATTTGTAAAAACAGCCTGCAAGTACAGCGAGTTCTTAACTAGAACAACGGTAGCTATATGGGCACAGAAGTATTTCAATAACAAACTTTGTAGCCAGCTCTCTATCAGTATCATTCAGGAGTTACAACAAGAAAGATCACACCACTTCTAGTGGTATTTATTATTGATGAAAAGATCCAAGTCTGCACAGCATAACTCGTCACTACTTACAAAGTTGTAACAAATTGTAACCATTTGTTTTACTACAAATCTACTGTGGATCAGGAGGACGCCTAAATGGCTCATCACGTGACCGCATTAACCTGAGAGGTATACCAACCGCTGTGACTGCATCAAGGAATAAAAAACACTGGGATTTCCTGCTTGGAAGCAGTGATAGAAGCTATCCCAAAATATTCTAGGTATTTACTTAACATCTTTTTTGATTGTTTGAAGAAAAGCACAACGCCTTTCAAAGAATATATCTCATCAATAAGGTACCTTATTTACAACAATTCCCATATCAGATTGTATTCTTATCCAGTCTATACAGACATTGGATTCATTGGTCACAGCGGTTAGTATACCTCTCAGGTTAATGCGGTCACGTGATGAGCCATTTAGGTGTCCTGATCCACAGTAGATTTGTAGTAAAACAAATTATTACAATTTGTTACAACTTTGTAAGTAGTGACTTGTGTTGATATCATTACGCATAATTTATGGCACTTTGAGACGATAGTCTTATTTATCTTAATTGCATTACCTACTCAAGGTGGCCACTGTCCTTTAATAGTAGGCATTTTATTGTATCTTATTTGTATGTATTGTATTTCAAGGGAGGCATCCCTTATATGTTTTAAAGACATTCTTTTTTCAGTAAAATATTCATTTTTTTTTTTTAACTACATCGGTTTATACTAATTTTCATATACACTCCCAAATAGATTTGTTCATTCACCACAAAATACTTATTTTTACTTAGATGTAACTTCCATGTTTATCTATTCCTAAATAAACTCTCAGACACACCTATACTCCCACATACACCTATATTTGAGACTTTTTTTCTTACACCCTTAGACCTGCGCTTGTTAGCGCTGTCACTTTCTTTCACATTTATTTATCATTTAGATTCTCTTAGAAGTGGTTAATCATCAGTGACAGCAAGGTCCACTCCTCCTATCTTCTAACTTGGGCGCTTTTCCTATAGACTAGCTATCATGTGGGACGTATACAGGAAAACACCCCCTATCACTGACGCAATAATCGTCAGTGATAGGGGGAGTAAGTGTAAGGTATTAAGAGTAAATAACTGAATAAAAGACAGGGAGCAACAAGTAGTGTTAAATGGATCATACTCAGATTGGACAAAGGTAATGATTGGAGTCCCCTAAGCATAAGTACTGGGCCTGGTTCTTTTTTGCTGCTTTTATTAATGATTTGGAGCAAATATTAAATCTATATTTTTGCAGGTGATACAAAGTTGTGTAATGGATTTGGGCATATTTATAGATAGCAAGCTAAAAAATGGCTGCACAATACAGGGCAGTGACTTCTAAGGCTAATAAGATACTAGAATGTATTTAAATAGGCATTGGTGCAATTCTGTCACTATATAAATCCCTGATAATACCTTACCTTGAGTATGGAGTGCAGTTTCGGGGACAATGCAGAGTTAGAAAAATTTCTTAGAAGGGCCACAAAACTAATTAAGTTTAGCCAAAATCGGTCTATTTTTCATAGAAAAAAAGGTGCTTGAGGGGTGATATTATATTCAGGGCCTATATACAGAGATGGCGTAAGCTTTGTTTATTCCAAAGGAATTGTTTGTGACAAGAGGTCACAATTTAAGGCTGGAGAAGAACAAATTTAATCTCCAACAATTTAAATGTTTTTTCATAATCTTTTATTGAGGTTTTGTATAAAAAGCATATAATAGGGTTACAGATAGATAAATGTTCAATGAACAAACTAGTTGTCAAGTAATGCTGGGATATATAACATTGGAGTTATTAAATTACATGTTATCACTTTAGGGATCCTCTGTTACAAAGTTGTAGACATTTATTTACGTGAATGAAGACCTCTTTTTCGTGAAGGCAAAGTAAATGAACAATAAGAACCATCAATAGGCTCTAAGTCTACATAAGAATTCTACCCTTAGGTATGGAACCTCATTTTCTATTGAGGTAGTAAAAGTTATAATTATCCAAAAAGGTTACATAGATCATAGCATATTAAACATAATGAAGAACTACAGTGAGATAGAATTATAGATAAGGAGTCTCTACAGCTAGGTAGGAGGGCAAATATGGTGGGAAAGATCTCCATGGAATACTATAGTCAATCTTGCCTGCTGAAAATCAGAGTTGAAGCTTAGGGAATATGTTTCTTGGAGCTCGTAATTGGACTTTATGTTTAATATATGGTAGAGCATAGATATCAGTGAGTAGTTATATAATGTGTGTATAACAGTTAAAGTCTTGCTTTTAAATGAGCTACAGTTTGTGTCCAAAATGGGACCAATGGGAGAGGGAAGGAGTGGGATGTCTGAGGCCTTTAAGTCATATTTGAGGTTTAGTCTTGAAACTTTTCCAACCAAATGGACCAGGTTGCAAGATAAAAGTCTAGTTTGTCTTAAGCCCTATGAGAAAAGAGCTCCATTTTTTTATGTATTCTATAGTAGTGGAGATGTGCGAAAAGAGAGGAGGGTCTTTGCTTTTCAAAGCCCTCGCTATTGCCAACTTGGTAGCCATGAAGAGATAAATTAGGAGAGCTTCTCTAGCTGGAGCTAAATTAGGTATTCTCATGTGAAGTAGACAAACTTCTGGTGTATAAGGAGGCACTAAGGATAGCTGGTGAATCGTTGCATACAGTTTCCGCCAGGTAGGCTGGATTTTAGGACATGCCCACCACACATGTAGAGATGTGCCCAGCTGACCGCACCCTCGCAAACAGTATGGGGAATGCGTACCATAAATCCTATGAAGTGTGATGGGGACTAAGTGAAACCTTACTAGTAGTTAGTAATGCAGCTCCCAGAGAGTGGCACAATGTAACAATTTTTTAGTGACCGAGGCTCGCCTGTGCCAGGTATCAATGTCGGCTGTGAAATCTATCTCTCGCTCCCAAGCCGAGTATTGGGGGATTTTGTGGTGGATGTGGGGTTCAAGGAATAATCTGTAGTGGAAAGACAGAGCATGCCTAAGGCTGCTAGCTGGGGTCCATTTGTTTTCCCAGGTTGTTTGGACCCAAAGATTGTGTTTGGGGTATCCCCAGGACCTCAACCAGAAGCTGAGGCAAAACTCTTCGAAATGCAAGCAAGGAGGTATTCTGTATTTTAGGCATAGTTGAGGATGTAGCATTCAACTATCATTGTGATAAAAGTCCTTGACTTGCTCTATCTGGAGGTTTTGCCAGGATTCAATATGAGAGTCGGGTAAGCAGTAAATAATACTTGCTATTGCGAGAATTGTGGAGGAATGTGGAGAAATGTCAGTATTGTGTCTAATTTAAATCCAGAACTGGAGAGCCCGTAGTATAGGGCAAGTTGTGTTTAAGTTTTTCCAATGATGTGGTGGTATCCAGAGGAGGTTGGGCAGTTCTAGACCTGTTGGTATTAATGAAGTCTCCAAATCATACCATCTGGGGGGTTGTGTTGAGATATTCCAGCTTAGAATATGTGATAAGCGAGCTGCATTATAACATAGGATGATATTGGGGAGGGCTAGTCCTCCATTTAAGAGTGGTCTCTGTAATGTTTGTCTGGAGGTTCTGGGCCTTTTATCTTTCCAAATGTAGGTGGTGATGAGGCTCTGAAGTTTATTGAAGATAGGTCGAGGAATGTTGTGTGGGATGCACCAAAATATATAGGTAATTTTGGGGACAAAAGACATCTTAATCACCGCTATTCTACCTGTCCATGACATATCTTTAAATGCCCAAGATGTTAGGAGATTTTTAAATTCTGAGAGTTTCTCTGAGTAATTTTTAGAGATTGTAACGGAGGGTTCTGACTTAGGAAAGTTCCCAGAATTTTAATGTACTGAGAGTTCCATTAAAATTTATATGTGCGTTGTAGATAGGATAGATCTTGAGGGGATATGTTAAGGGTTAATGCTTCTGTTTTGGTGATAGCTGTATGGATAGAGATGTCCATGTTTGTTAGGAATAGTGTAATGTCATCGGCATAAAGAGAGATTTTGTGTTGTGAGTTTCCTATGACTATACCATGTATTTTAGGATGTGATCTAATCGATTGAGCTACGGGTTCTATAGCCAGAGTGAATAGGAGGGAAGAGAGGGGACAGCCTTGTCTGGTGCAGTTAGTGATACAGAATGAGTTGGACTGGAAACCGACACCTCTTATCTTAGCCATTGTGTAAGTATACAAGGCTTGGACTGCACGTATAAAGCTGCTTGGAAGCTTAAAATCTCCCATTGTTTCCCATAGGTACGCCCATCTTACTCTGTCAAATGCCTTTTCGGCGTCGAGAGACAGAGCAAGGAAGGGCCCCCCCCCCCCTGGCAGATGCAATTGAGAGGATATCCAATATACGCCTAGTGGCACCTGGGCCTTCCCTGTTTGGTATAAAACCAACCTGGTCTGGATGGATCATGTGGGGGATAATGCTAGATAATCTATTGGCTAAAAATTTTTAGTATAATTTGGTGTCTAAATTGAATAAGGAGATGTGGCGGTAGCTACAACATTGGTCTTGAGGCTTTCCTGGTTTTAATATTGCCACTATCATGGTTTCTATGAATTCCCTACTGGAGGAGCCCAAATGCATCACTTCTTGAAACATTCTGCTTAGAATGGGAGCAATAAGAGGCTGAAATGTTTTATAGAATCTAGCTGTGTAGCCATCTGGGCCGAGGGATTTACCCATTGTCAGTCCTTTAATAGCTTTCTGGACTTCATCAGTGGTTATTGGGGTGACTAGGCTAAGATAGTCCTCTTTTGTGAGTTGAGGTAGATGAAGTGTGTCCAAAAAGGTACGGACTTCTCTAACGGGAAGTGGTGCACTTTCAAGAGTGACTTCTATATTATAGAGGGAGTAATAGAAAGATTTTAAGGTTTCACCAATGTCTTTGGGGGAGTATACTGGCTTGCCACTAGCTGTTTTAATGGACATTATTTTAGCATGGGCTGTGCAATGTCTGAGTTTTGCTGCTAACAGAGAAGAGGCCTTATTACTGTGGTAATAGCAGATTCTTTTGAACTTTTCCAGCATAGACTGGACTCTGTGAATTTATAGGAATTGGATTTGTTTAGAGACTAGTGTTATTTTGTCATTAAGAGTTGAGGAGGAATAGGATAGATTGAGCTGTCATCTCAAAATACTCAATCGTGCGGTAAGTTCCGAGAGAGGGGCTCCTCGTTTTTGGCGCATATTTGCGTCCGTCTTGAGGAAATGGCCTCTGAGAAAGCCTTAAGCGAGGCCTAAAGGGTCTAAGTCGAGGTTTGGAAATTATCATTAATATTAAGGAAGTCAGTAATTAAGTTGTGGAGTTCTTTTTTTGTGTATAGGGTCTGTGATCATCCAATCTGAGAGTCTCCATTAAGTTGGGTAGGTATTTCAAGTGTGTGGATAGAGTGATAATGACAGTGCATCGTGATCTGACCAGGATATGGAAGATATTTTAGTGTAGGAGATTAGGTCAAGCATTCTAGAGCTTGTGAAGAAATAATCTATGCGGGTGTGCAATCAATGGGGAGAGGAATAGAAAGTATAATTACTTAACTTGTGGATGAAATGATCTCCAGCAGCCATACAAGTTATACTGGTTAATGAAATTCTGAAAGGACCTAGAGAGAATGTGGATTGACCTATCTGAGGAGGACATCTTTGGACTCATTCTATCTAAAGAGTGATCCCAGATGAGATTAAAATTCTCACCTAAAATCAGTTCACCTTGTTTCACAGCCGACACCGACCTGAGGAGCTTCCCTAGAAATAGAATTTGTTTTTTGTTAGGAGCATATATATTCACCAGGGTTAGCAGGTTATTGTTTAGTTTGCAAATGAATATAATAAATGGGGTCATATTTAACGTTATCACCAATAAAAATGGCATCTCCTCTCGACTTAGATTGGTAAGAGGTTTTGAGTACTAGCGGATATTTTTTATATGTATGAGATGTGCCTGGAGTTGAGATCCAATGGGTTTTCTGAATGAAAGCTATATACATTTTAGTCTTCTGGAGGTAGTTTAGAAGCAAACTACACTTTGTAGGTGAGTTAAGGCCTTGGGTGTTTATTGAGACTAGGCGAAGGCTGTCCATTCTAGAGAAAAAATAAAAAAGGAGGGAAGGAAAAAGGGTGAGAAAGGGTGAGAATGGGCTCTAATTTCTGGCAAGTAGTGGTAGAGAAGTGGACACAAAGTATAGCTGGATAAGTTGAGAATGCAAGCGATGAGTGAATATAACTATATAGTCAGTGTAAAATAATGCTGCAAGGGGAAATCAGGGAAAGGAGTATAAAAGGTATTATGACTGATTAGATGAAAAGAGTGACTATGTGAGAGAGTTGAGGAAATATATATGGACAAGTGCATATTGCAATAGGGGGGCTAAAGTCTGTATTTGAATGATACAAATCGTAGAGATTTTGCGTATGGAAGAGGGGATGGTGGAGGTTAGTAAAAAGGAATCATAGAAGTCATACAATGGTAACTATCTCTTTGGTGAAATGAGAGGAGAATGTAGAAAAAAAAGGATGAAAAAAAAACAAGAAAAAAAACCTGAATGAACATTAGTCTGGGGGACAGTGTAACCCAACCATCATATGCTATTAATGAACAAGTATAACATTTAGGGTTCTTAGGCAAGATAATACTGAGGAACATAACAAGAATACAATAATTAACACTAGTCAAAGGAATCAAACCGTCAAACTATGAACTTATCCCATGCGCTTGAATCTCTACATCAGGAAAAGAAGCAGAGGGAAAATACAAAAACACAGGGTTCATTGAGTAAAAACAGTCATATTTGTAACACATTTAGGTACACTAGAATTTTATGTGAACCAGATTAAAATAATAAGCTAGATGCTCGCAAGGGTCCATGAGAGTGTAGATGTAAGTATGCATTATAGGCAGTTGGCTGGGTCAAAGCATTAGCTTATCAGGGAGCATGGAAGTTTAAACTCTCGGGTCATGATAAATTCTAAAATAAGGGTTGTTAGTAAAATGTAAACGGTATAGACCCAGGTCTAACAGGGCGGAATGGCCATTTCTTAATATCAGGCTATACTTAAAGGGGAGATGCAATACTTCACTAGAGAATTACTGAGTGAAAGGTGGGGAAATTTCAGAGTAGCCACACAAGTTGGGGTACCTTTCATTAGGTCAGGGATGTAGGAGTATGTATGGGATAGATGAACCATAACAATGAAGTACATTACTGTATGTAAAAACTAAAGAAAAATAGTAAGGATAAGTAATCCTTACATAAAGATAGGGAATTCAGCACTCTCAAACACACACAGATAGTCCTAATATATATATATATATATATATATATATATATATATATATATATATATATATATGATCTCAAAAATTATGCCAGTCCATTACAGGCAAAGGATATGTTGGAGCCATTGAGCAATCAGAGGGTAGACTTGTACCGATACGTAAGCTCCTACTAGGTCCAACCATGGATTAAGGACCAGGGAACAGATGAAGGGCCTCTCGGAGTTCAGGATGAATTTCCTGGGTGAGGCAAATCTTTTCTTTTGGCTTGTTGAGCCAGTCTCCTAGGGAGTGGACGCCATTCGAGTTCTCTGCTGACTTTGGTTTGGGGTCTGGGGGCTGTGGAATACCCAGTCACTGTAAAAGTTTAATCCCTTGATCTGGTGATGAAACCATAAAGGAGTGTTCTCCAAATTGAAAAAAAAAATATTCACCGGGAATAGCCATCTATATTTCACATTATGAAGATCAAGAGCCTGGGTAAACTGCTGGAATGTTCTACGTTTAGCCAGTGTGTGCGGGGAAAGATCTGGATAGATTTGAATTGTGTTATAAGGTTCTTATTTACTTGTTGGAAAAGGACGCTCTGAGAATTTTCTCTTTAATGGTGTATTAGTGTAATCTGAGGATAACATCTCTTGGAGTGTCAGATGCTGAGTTACGAGGGTGAAGAGCTCTGTGCTCTATCAATGAGAAGTTCTTGATCTGAAGAAGTTCCAATTAATTCTCTGAACTGGCCCAAAAGGTATTTAGGTAATTCTGCGGTTGCGACATACTCAGGTATACCCCGTATTCTGAGGTTATTACGGCATAACCTATCAGAATCAAGTTCAATCCGATTGGCTGATCCAATAAGCCAATCAGATTGAGCTCGCATTCTATTGGCTGATCGGAAAAATTTATTCGAGTGTCGGCGATGTGGGGGGACCTCGGTTTAGGGGTACATAGGTAGTTTCTGGGTGTTAGTGTACTTTAGAGTACAGTAGTTAAGAGCTTTAGAAACCGGCGTTAGCCCAGAAAGCTCTTAACTACTGACTTTTTTCCTGCGGCTGGAGTTTTGTCGTTAGATGTCTAACGCTCACTTCAGACACGACTCTAAATATCGGAGTTAGGAAGATCCCATTGAAAAGATAGGATACGCAATTTACGTAAGGGGATCTGCGGTATGGAAAAGTCGCGGCTGAAAAGTGAGCGTTAGACCCTATTTTGAGTGATTCCAAATACCGGCGGTAGCCTAAAACCAGCGTTAGGAGCCTCTAACGCTGGTTTTCACGGCTAACGCCAAACTCCAAATCTAGGCCTATGTATTAAGTATTATATATTAAATATTTTTAGATTAGTGTTTTGATCCACCTCTGCCTTTGGCGCTCACTCCAATACCCATATTGTGTGACTAAGACCCCAAGTTTATTTAAAAAATATTAAGCAGGCAATTTTTTGCAGCATTTAAAAATATGTGAAAAAATGTGGTCTTATGTGTTTGGATGTGCGCCAAAACCTGTTTTTGCCTTTAATTCTGGTTATTGTCATGTACAGTTTGTAAACAGAACAAATAATTTCACTTTACCTTATTATTTACATTTTAATATTGCAATTATAAATGAATACATGCCATCTATTATAGTTCATATTCTGAATATATTTTTGGAGTGCTTTGATTTACCATACCATTTAAAGTGACATACAATTCAAAACTGAAATGTTAATCAATTAATTTCCATTTAAAAAAATAATGTTTTCAACTTACATGTATTAGCAAAAAGTCTTCTAGTAAAAGTTATGATAGATTCAGTGGTAGCAATTGCTCTTTTATCCCTGTAACTGCTCAGAAAGCTGCTGAATGCATGCATTTTTCAGAGATGTTGAAAATGTAGTCATTGCAATATATAATTTTTTCAATTTATTAAAATGTTTTTTTCTTAAATCATTCATTAACTATTACCTAATTAATATAAAAATATAGCTGATCCTACCTCTAAAGTAATGGTGTTGTCTTTTCTAAAGCAAAAAAAAAATAAAAATCTTGTCATTATTCACATTTTGTTAATGTTTTTATTTTAGCAAGCATGATTAAATTATTCAAAAGAGTAAAAAAAAAAAGGCAATTGGAAGCTATAATGGATGGAACCTCCCACTTAAAAGTAATTATAGGTTGTTGATCTAACCTCAAGACTAGGGGCCTGATGATATAAACCTCTCGGCTCAGATGGGATGATATAAAAATCATCTTCCAGAACTGCGAGATCCCTTGAGAGATTCTAAAAAGGCATATTTGGTATACTCCTTCAAGGGGAGTTCCCTGTATTTCTGTATGTGAAGGAGAGATAAGCCCAATGCAATATAACACTGCATAACATTAGAGTTCTGCTGCATTTACAATTTGTGCTTTGTCTTTACTTTACATTTCAGATTAAGTGTTATAACATTTAAACTTTTCACTTTCTATTTTCTATTTAAATGTATATAGATTCTGTATATAGCAGGGTATTTAGGACTGTGATTTTACAAATTCTGATTATGCTTTAACAGTTTCTGTGTCTTTAACAAATGAGAGTCATACTTCACATTAGACTTGTGCAGCGGTTGGTCCAAATAAGAGGCCTAGTGTGGTTGCTTCCAGGGCCTGTACTAAAGGACCTTCTTCTTTAGTGCAGGCCCTGGAAGCTGCTGCGCGAAACCTCCTATTATCATTGCCGGGGCTCTGTGAGAAAGAGGGCTTGGTTAGCAAGGATCTTCAGCATGTTAGATGTAAGTATTTTAGGTCATTTAAAGAAAATGAATGAATACTGACAAATTTTGTTAGTATTATTTTTTTTTTTCTTTAAATTTTGTTGGTGCATTCATTCAGATATTTGTTTTGTGAAAACAAAATCAATATCCGTTACAAATTTGTATTAGTAAAGTCAATGCAGAATAAGAATTTTGGAAGTCCCAGAAAGATGAGAGATGTATTCCAAAGAAAGTTATGAGCCTCTCTGGAATGCAGAATTTCATAGGGGAGAGAGAAGTGAACCGGACAAAAACCTGGGACTGATATAAAGTCTTAGCTTGAAGCAAATACAAATTAAGCTGAAATGTTTTCCCTACAATTTAACTTGCTTTTGCCTTTAGTTTATTATACATCACTTTTCTGTCAGTTGAATAAGCAAACTTCACCTGCACAAAGCTGGTTTGATAATTCAGTGATACCTTGAGAACTCCCCTGACAAACTCCCTTGTCCCTCCCACTTTCTGAAGCTGTGTTTTATTTTTAGAGTAAATACAAAATTCAATGTCATTTGTAAAATATACAACAAAGAAATATAACATAGTAACATAGTAGATGAGGTTGAAATAAAACAGAAGTCCATTGAGTTCAACCTATAGAAATTTTAATTTATATTATTCATATGTTTCCAATTTTTGAAAATAAACTTTTAAAACATAATCAGAATTTGTAAAATGCAGTATCTAAATTTTAATGCATCAAAATAAAAAAGAGAAAGTGCAAAGCTTAAATCTAATAATACTGATATTATACTATCTTAATTTTAAAATAACATAAAATACAAAGCACAAAGTGTAATAAAACTCATGTCATGCAGTGCTATATTTCACTGGACTTGTCTCTCCACCAGATACAGAAATGCAGAGAACAGCCTTAGAGAAATATATAAAAATGTGCCTGTCTATAATATTGTCAGATATCTTGCAGATCTGGAGGATTATTTTAAATCATCTCATTTGAGTGGAGAGTTTTATGGGAGGCATCTTTCATCTCCCTTGTGCTGTTTTACCCTTTTTCTTTTAGCATTCAGTGAGTTCAGCACCTGTGAAGTCTGCAGTACAATTTCTTTCCAGGCAGGAGAATCTGTTATTCTCAGGCTCTAGATGAGAACAAAGAGCATACAGACATATTAGCAACAATGATGGTATCTATTATTTCAACCCTGATTAAGATGAAGATGAATATAAAATACACTTTTAAAGAAGATCAAAACATTTTTGGCTACAAATATTCATATCTTATTTATTTAGAGATGAAGTTATAAATGTGGTGACCTCATTGATTTTCAGTTTTTCCTAACGATCCATGGTTGAGTCTATTGTTGAAGATACATGCGGGTTCTTCAATAAGGTTATAAAATAAAAGATGTTAGAGGATTCTGGGATCTTGAAAGCTTACCTTGAATGGTTTAAAAATATCTACATTTTTTTCTGAGAACTGATAAATAAAAAAAATGTAGCATTCTGGTTTTCAGATTTAGTACTCTGGGCGAGATTACATATGCGGCGCAAGCTTCAGGGCAACTGCTGAAACCTGCGCCACACGTAATTTCACCTTGCACATCAGGGTATCACAAATACGGTGCCGGCAGTTCATTAAGTGCCGTAAGTCGGATAAACTAGCGAAGTCCAGAAAATTTCTGGAGTCGCCAGTGACTTACCGCACGTTAGAAACTGCCGGCGCCTAAGCAAATAAAAAAAAATCAAATATCCTGTAAAAGTCTAAGCCGCCTCCCAAAAATAAACCTGTATATCCTATATCCGCAATCCCCCCACATCACAACTAAAAATAAATGTATTAACCCCTAAACCGACAACCCCTACAATGCAATATGCCTAATTAAACTAGTATTCCCTAATCCGCCATTCACACACATCGCGATCTACCTAATAAAAATATTAACCCCTAAATCCGCCAACCCCAACATCACAAACTACCTAATAAATGTATTAACCCCTAATCCACCATTTAGCCACATTGCAAAGTCCCTATTAAAACTATTAACCCCTAATCTGCCATTAACCCACAATGCAAATAAACCTAATAAAACTATTAACCCCTAATCCGCCATTAACCCACAACACAATAAACCTAATAAAACTATTAACCCCATAATCCGCAAAACCCACACAACACAATAAACCTAATAAAACTATTAATCCCTAATCCACCATTAACCCACAATGCAATAAACCTAATTAAACTATTAACCCATAATTAGCCAAACCCATACAACACAATAATCCTAATAAATCTATTAACCCCTAATCCGCCAAACTCCCACAATGCAAATAACAAATTAAATTACTAAACCCCCTAAACTAACACCCCCTAAATTAACCCCAATTAACTAAATAAAAAAAATACTAAGTAACAATTAAAATAAAAACCTAACAATACTTAAAAAATAAAAAAACTAAGATTAAGATAATCTAAGATTACAAAAAATAAAAAAAGTCTAACATTACATAAAATAATAAACCAAATTATCAAAAATTAAAAAATTAAGACAAATCCCTATGAAAATAAAAAAGCCCCCCAAAGTAAAAACACCCCCTCATCTAATACTAAACTACCAATAGCCCTTAAAAGGGCCTTTTATAGGGCATTGCCCTAAGTTAAATAGCTCTTTTACCTTAAAAAAATACTAAGTCCCCCCTTTAACAGTAAAACCCCCCATCCACTAAACCACCCAAAATAAAAAAAAACTAACACTAAAAAATCCTAAACTACCCATTGCCCCTAAAGGGGCATTTGTATGGGCATTGTCCTTAAAGGGGCATTCAGCTCTTTTACTGCCCTTAAAAAGGCATTCAGCTCTTTTAAGAGTGTCCAATAAATCCCTTATCTAAAAAAAAATAAATAAAAAAAAATAAAAAATCCTAAATCTAACCCCCAAATAGGTACTCACTGTTCCTGAAGTCCGGCGAAGAAGGTCCTGTTCCATTCGGTTAAGTCTTCTTCCAAGCGGCCGACATCTTCTTCCAAGCGGGGAACACTTCCTTCTTCATCCAGGACCAAGCCAGCGTGGAGCAGAGATGAGCATGGAGCAGGACCGGCAACTGCGTGGAGGATTCTCTTTGTACGATTGTTGCCGTACACTGAATAGTGAATTCAAGGTACGCATTTAAATATGGAGTCCCTTGCATACCTAGTGGCTGATTTGATTCTTCAAATTCAAATCAGCCAATAGGATGAGAAATACTGAAATCCTATTGGCTGATTTTAACCAAAACAGCGTAAAAACCGGCATCACCGGCTTTTACGGCCAACACCACATATGTAATCTTGCCCTCTGAGTCTTGGAAATAGAAGCTGGTCTATTCAGTTAAAGATAAAGGCAGATCGGTGTAGGTTACATAATTAACTGTAGAGTCTTTCTTTCTTGTTTGTATTTTAATATTATTTTTAAATCAATATCTAAAAAGGCCATAGAAAATAAAATACCATTAAAGAGACAGTCAACAAAAAAATTGTTATTGTTTAAAAAGATAGATTATGCCTTTACTACCCATTCCCCAGCTTTGTACAAAAAACATTCTTATATTAACATACTTTATAACCTTTAAACCTCTAAATGTCTGCCTTTTTCTAAGTCCCCAAAGACAGGTCCATGATTACATGCTTTTGTATTTGCTTTTCACATCAGGGGAAGCTAGTTCATTTGAGTCATATAGATAACATTGTGCTGACACCTGTGGATTCTAACAACACAGCACTAATTGGTTTAAAGGGACAGTCTACAACAGATAATCCCTTTATTACCCATTCCCTAGTTTTGCATAACCAACACAGTTATATTAATACACTTTTAACCTCTGTAATTACCTTGTATCTAAGCCTCAGCAAACTGCCCCCTTATTTCAGTTCTTTTGACAGACATCCATTTTAGCCAATCAGAGCTGGCTCCCTGGAACTCCACGTGCGTGAGCTCAATGTTATCTATCTGACACACATGAACTAACACCCTCTAGTTGTGAAAAACTGTCAAAATGCCCTGATGCCTAAGGAAACGGCCAAGTGAGCCAAGAAACGTGTAGCAAATACCACTTATTTACTTTGTTCACTCGCTTTTATCATAAGGACTTTGTTTTATCAATGATTAAAGGATTTGTTTTTATATCATATTGTCTGCAATTCCTTAATAAGTGAGTATCTCATTACCATACCGCTGTGGAAGAGCCAGTGAGCCTGTCATCATCTGACCGCTGTGAGGAGAATGGTTACCGGAGAGAGCAAGCTGGTTTGCTCTGACAACCAGTCTGTTTCTACAAGCACATTGGTGTGCTCGGCAAGAGTGTGAGTACCCTGTGTATAGAATATTGCTGCATGTTTGGGCATTATTGCTGTGGATACACACATTGGTCGCCTTTGTTTGTTTTCAACCTATACAGATCTACCTGCCACATTTGGAAGAAAGGAAAGAGCTTCCTGATCACTGGGAGCCCATCGTTGTCGGCTGGGATTACATTGGACTATACTTTTTATTTAACGGACAGTTTGTCCTAGTTTTCGTATTGTGGACTCATTTATTGTGATATATTTTACCTAATGAGGTGCTACCTTCCATTCCAATAATGTACATATACATTTTAATGGGATTATGTTATTTTATTACATGTTTTAGTAAGTATATGGTCAGCTCAGGACCTATTAGCGCCCTCTGGTATTTCTTTGCACTAATTTTGATCTTGTATATACATAGCTCTTTGAGTTTATGGTTTGAGAGGTGCAGCTCAAGTAACATTTTTAGTTTCATTTTATATTTTTATCCCTATTACCATTTTCATCTCTAATTATATATTCCTTGTAAGGGGTCTGTTAATTTTTGATTGGTTCCACCATTGTGCTATCATATATCTTATCTATCCAGCTAATACAGCATCATCTGAGCTGAGTTCTTAATTGCTTGTACACATTATACATTGTCTCATAGCGCCCTCTAGTGGTTAAATCATACATTTATTGTACCCATTATTTCAGTTCTTTTGACAGACATCCATTTTAGCCAATCAGAGCTGGCTCCCTGGAACTCCACGTGCGTGAGCTCAGTGTTATCTATATGACACACATGAACTAACACCCTCTAGTTGTGAAAAACTGTCAAAATGCCCTGAGATAAGAGGCGGCCTTCAAGGGCTTAGAAATTAGCATATGAACCACCTAGGTTTAGCTTTCAACTAAGAATATGAAGAGAACAAAGCAGAATTAGTGATAAAAGTAAATTGGAAAATTGTTTAAAATTATATTCTCTATCTGAATCATGAAAGTTTATTTTGGACTAGATTGTCTCTTTAAATGCAAGTCAATAGATAAAGTCATGAGATCAGGGGCAGTCAGAAGATGCTTAGATACAAGGTAATCCCAGAGGTAAAAAGTGTATTAATATAACCATGAATAATAAAGGGATTATATATCTTTTAAAACAATAAAATTTTGAGTTTACTGTCCCTTTAATACTGTGCTTCATCTATGTAGTTATAAGTTCCATTTTAAGACTCTCACTGCCTACACAATCCTTAACAGAGCTACTAGAATTTTTGATTGCTATCATTACTGGCTGAAAAATATAGAGAATAATATACAATACAAAAAAGCTTAGATGTTAAAAATGTGTGTATCATACTTTTATCTTA
Organism: Bombina bombina; assembly: GCF_027579735.1. NCBI lineage: Eukaryota > Metazoa > Chordata > Amphibia > Anura > Bombinatoridae > Bombina > Bombina bombina. The sequence continues at coordinate 780,138,455 of NC_069503.1, forward strand.
AATGAAATATACATTTGAGTGGGGACGATTAGTTCGGGTCTATGTACTTGAAGGTTATGCAATAACTTCTTGGTGGTTGTGGAAGGATATTTGAGATAGATGGCTATAGGTAGCCCAAAGGAAATGAAACATACCCAGGTTTCATATTAGGGTAGTTGATATAACTTAATTGTAGTAATAAATAATACAGGCAGAATAAACGGAACAAGTGAGAAGTTTGTAAGCCATTGATGGTTTATTTGTTATTTAACTTTCTCACTCATCTTAATTTAATTCTTCTTCTTTCGATAAGTAATAAAATATGATAAGAAACTTATCCATAACCATAGATGTAAATCCAATTTACAGTGCACCAACAAATATTCTAAATGTAGCAAGGGTTATTGGTAATAATAGAAAGTGTAATATATTATAATTGTAAAGGTGATAACTTTCTATTTTCTATTGGACTAATTATAATAGTTCAAAAGTCTGAAATAACTGAAAATAAGTGAGTTAATTGGCTGTCATTAGCATCCAAAAAAATGTATATTGTCATGAGACATAAGATAGATATTTATGTGTGTATTTGTGTATTTATGCATTTATTTATTTTCTTTAATGGATGCTGTGCTTATTCATATTAAATTGTTGCTGCATTATTTAAAATTCTTGTTCATTTGTAAATATAGAACTTCTAGAAAAAAAGAAATAAGACAACGAGATTAAGTATTGAAGGTACAGTCATTAAGCAATTGACATTCTACTATAATCATGTTAAGACATTTGTAAATTGTATGGTAAAAACAGGTTCTAATATACTAATATTTACTTTGACTAATGCTGTGCTATTCTAAGTAACTATGATGATTATCTAAAATATTGGTCATAAATAAATAATAGGCAATCTACAAATCCTCAAAGGTCTCTTATCTTTTTTTTTTTTTAATATCCGACTTTCATTATGTGTTCTGAAAATATCTGTAGCTTCCTGTGCAAAAAAAACCATGTTCATTATCATCCTTCTGGTCAAAAGGACACACATTACACTCGTCCTAGTAAAACATATGACAGTTATATAGATCAGTACTAATTTCAAAGAAATAAATATTGGTATATGTGACATTGCTATAGCAATGATGATTCTGTGAAAATGTATAGCTTGTGATCCTTAAAAAATAAAAATTGTAGCATGTTTGTTGCTCAATTTACTGCTCATAACTCCATTGCTTGCTGTTACAGGCAACATTGAGAAATGGAGCATAAAATAGTTTATTATTTTTTTAAAGCATGTTTCAGTGTGGTTATGATGGGTAAATTGATAAACTGATAATCTGTAAACTATAGTTGATAGCTGGACTAAACATATATAAAATACAATGCAGTCTTATAATTGTGTTGGATAATTGTTATGAAAAAAAAAATATTTATTAATTATTTTGTCAAGATTGCATAAATATAAGCAAACTATTCAGCATTTATATAGCAAAGATAGAATTATGAGCTTCAATAACATGCATTTGTTAACATGTATTTTTTTTATCTATATCTATAACTTTAATGCATGGGCTAAATCAAAATTATCAATGGTATACAAATTATGACCACTAAATGGATTTTTAAATTGATTTCATATATGATATTGCTAAATAATTTTATTTTACAGTAAATGGCCTAATTCATTTTATATCCTAAAGCTATTTTCTGAATAACAGAATTTTGAAAAGTAGGATTGAATGGACCAGACTTGTATTTCAACAGTGATTGGTAATCACTACAAACCATAAAAAATGAACTATATTCAAGATAAATCCAAGTGCTTTCTTGTGTTTAATTAAATAAATAAATAAATAATAAATAAATACATCTACATAGTATTCTAATTGCTTTTTCCAAAGCAAAGAAGAGGTCCTCCATCTGGGGCGAAGTCTTGATCCAAGCGGCAAAGAAGAGGTCTTCCATCTGGGCGATGTCTTCTTCCAAGCGGCATCTTCTATCTTCTTTTTTCCGGATCCATCTTCATCCCGCTGATGCGGAACATCCTTCTTCCCCAAAGGACTAATGACGAATGAAGGTTCCTTTAAGGGACGTCATCCAAGATGCGGTTCCTTCAATTCCGATTGGCTGATAGAATTCTATCAGCCAATCGGAATTAAGGTAGAAAAAATCTGATTGGCTGATGCAATCAGCCAATCAGATTGAAGTTTAATCCGATTGGCTGATCCAATCAGCCAGTCGTATTGAACTCGCATTCTATTGGCTGATCAGAACAGCCAATAGAATGCAAGTTCAATACGATTGGCTGATTGGATCAGCCAATCGGATTGAACTTCAATCTGATTGGCTGATTGCATCAGCCAATCAGATTTTTTCTACCTTAATTCCAATTGGTCAGCCAATCGGAATTGAAGGGACGCCATCTTGGATGATGTCTCTTAAAGGAACCTTCATTCATCGTTAGTCCGTCGGGGAAGAAGGATGTTCCGCGTCGGCGGGATGAAGATGGATCCGGAAGAAAGAAGATAGAAGATGCCACTTGGAAGAAGACATCGCCCGGATGGAGGACCTCTTCTTTGCCGCTTGGATCAAGACTTCTACCGGATGGAGGACATCTTCTTGCTCCGCTTGGATGAAGAATTCGGCTCGGCTGGGTGAAGACGACTCAAGGTAGGGAGATCTTCAGGGGGTTAGTGATAGGTTTTTTAAGGGGGGTTTGGGTGGGTTAGAGTAGGGGTATGTGGGTGGTGGGTTGTAATGTTGGGGGGGTATTGTATTTTAATTTTCAGGCAAAAGAGCTGATTACTTTGGGGCAAGGCCCCGCAAAAAGCCCTTTTAAGGGCTGGTAAAAGAGCTGATTACTTTTGTATTTTAGAATAGGGTAAGGAATTTTTTATTTTGGGGGGGCTTTTTTATTTTATTAGGGGGCTTAGATTAGGTGTAATTAGTTTAAACTGATTGTAATTCTTTTTTATTTTTTGTAATTTAGTGTTTGTTTGTTTTTGTATTATAGAATAGTTTATTTAATTGTATTTAATTGTAGGTAATTGTAGGTAATTTATTTAATTAATTTAATGATAGTGTAGTGTTAGGTTTAACTGTAATTTAGGTTAGGATTTATTTTACATGTAATTTTGTATTTTTTTTAACTAGGTAGCTATTAAATAGTTATTAACTATTTAATAGCTTTTGTACCTAGTTAAAATAAATACAAAGTTGCCTGTAAAATAAATATAAATCCTAAAATAGCTACAATGTAATTATTAATTATATTGTAGTTATATTAGGGTTTATTTTATAGGTAAGTATTTAGTTTTAAATAGGAATAATTTAGTTAATTTTAGGAATATTATTTCGTTTAATATAAATTACAGGGAGTGCAGAATTATTAGGCAAATGAGTATTTTGACCACATCATCCTCTTTATGCATGTTGTCTTACTCCAAGCTGTATAGGCTCAAAAGCCTACTATCAATTAAGCATATTAGGTGATGTGCATCTCTGTAATGAGAAGGGGTGTGGTCTAATGACATCAACACCCTATATCAGGTGTGCATAATTATTAGGCAACTTCCTTTCCTTTGGCAAAATGGGTCAAAAGAAGGACTTGACAGGCTCAGAAAAGTCAAAAATAGTGAGATATCTTGCAGAGGGATGCAGCACTCTTAAAATTGCAAAGCTTCTGAAGCGTGATCATCGAACAATCAAGCGTTTCATTCAAAATAGTCAACAGGGTCGCAAGAAGCGTGTGGAAAAACCAAGGCGCAAAATAACTGCCCATGAACTGAGAAAAGTCAAGCGTGCAGCTGCCAAGATGCCACTTGCCACCAGTATGGCCATATTTCAGAGCTGCAACATCACTGGAGTGCCCAAAAGCACAAGGTGTGCAATACTCATAGACATGGCCTAGGTAAGAAAGGCTGAAAGACGACCACCACTGAACAAGACACACAAGCTGAAACGTCAAGACTGGGCCAAGAAATATCTCAAGACTGATTTGTCTAAGGTTTTATGGACTGATGAAATGAGAGTGAGTCTTGATGGGCCAGATGGATGGGCCCGTGGCTGGATTGGTAAAGGGCAGAGAGCTCCAGTCCGACTCAGACGCCAGCAAGGTGGAGGTGGAGTACTGGTTTGGGCTGGTATCATCAAAGATGAGCTTGTGGGGCCTTTTCTGGTTGAGGATGGAGTCAAGCTCAATTCCAGTTTCTGGAAGACACCTTCTTCAAGCAGTGGTACAGGAAGAAGTCTGCATCCTTCAAGAAAAACATGATTTTCATGCAGGACAATGCTCCATCACACGCGTCCAAGTACTCCACAGCGTGGCTGGCAAGAAAGGGTATAAAAGAAGAAAATCTAATGACATGGCCTCCTTGTTCACCTGATCTGAACCCCATTGAGAACCTGTGGTCCATCATCAAATGTGAGATTTACAAGGAGGGAAAACAGTACACCTCTCTGAACAGTGTCTGGGAGGCTGTGGTTGCTGCTGCACGCAATGTTGATGGTGAACAGATCAAAACACTGACAGAATCCATGGATGGCAGGCTTTTGAGTGTCCTTGCAAAGAAAGGTGGCTATATTGGTCACTGATTTGTTTTTGTTTTGTTTTTGAATGTCAGAAATGTATATTTGTGAATGTTGAGATGTTATATTGGTTTCACTGGTAAAAATAAATAATTGAAATGGGTATATATTTGTTTTTTGTTAAGTTGCCTAATAATTATGCACAGTAATAGTCACCTGCACACACAGATATCCCCCTAAAATAGCTATAACTAAAAACAAACTAAAAACTACTTCCAAAACTATTCAGCTTTGATATTAATGAGTTTTTTGGGTTCATTGAGAACATGGTTGTTGTTCAATAATAAAATTAATCCTCAAAAATACAACTTGCCTAATAATTCTGCACTCACTGTATATTTATGTTAGAGGGGTGTTAGGGTTAGGGTTAGAGTTATGTTTAGGGGTTAATAACTTAATTATAGTAGCGGCGACGGTGCGGGTGGGAGATTAGGGGTTAATAATTGTAGGTAGGTGGCGGCGATGTTAGGGAGGGCAGATAAGGGGTTAATACTATTTATTCTAGTGTTTGCGAGGCGGGAGTGTGGCGGTTTAGGGGTTAATACATTTATTATAGTGGCAGCGAGGTCCGGTCGGCAGATTGGGGGTTAATAAGTGTAGGTAAGGTAGCGGCGACATTGGGGGGGAAGATTAGGGGTTAATAAATATAATATAGGGGTCGGCAGTGTTAGGGGCAGCAGATTAGGGGTTCATAGGGATAATGTAGGTTGCGGCGGTGTCCGGAGCGGAAGATTAGGGGTTAATAATAATATGCAGGGGTCAGCGATAGCTGGGGCGGCAGATTAGGGGTTAATAAGTGTAAGGTTAGGGGTTTTTAGACTCGGGGTTCATGTTAGGGTGTTAGGTGCAGACTTAGAAAGTGTTTCCCCATAGGAAACAATGGGGCTGTGTTAGGAGCTGAACTCTGCTTTTTTGCAGGTGTTAGGTTTTTTTTCAGCCAGCTCAGCCCCATTATTTCCTATGGGGATATCGTGCACGAGCACGTTTTCCCATCTTACCGCTACAGTAATCAACGCTGGTATTGAGAGTTGAAGTGGAGCTAAGTTAGGCTCAACGCACCCTTTTTTGAGCCTAACGCAGCCCCTCAGACAACTCTAAATACCAGCGTTGTTGGAAGGGTGCGTTGGGAAAAAAAGCAGCGTTAGCTACGCGGGTCTTTACCGACAAAACTCTAAATCTAGCCGTATATTTTTAAGACCAAGATAAACCTATTGGAATTAAATAGGAAATGTATGTATTTCATGATTATCATATATAAAGGCATATTAAACAGTATGGGATATATGTCATATAACATGTTTAGTTAAGTGTAGTAAAAAACAACAACTTTGCAATACACTTTATTAATTATTTAGTCCACTTTTTCTGTAATTTAACTATGAAAATGGTTGTCTTTTTAAATTCCCCTGAGTATAAGTAATAGGCTCCACTGTGTTTTAAATTGTTTCCCTTTATCTATCCTTCCTTCTGTGGACAATTATGGACAGATATAAAATTGTACAAAAACTCTGTGTGGAACAAAGGGTCCAAAGAGTTTCCACACAGATAAATAGATAACCTTTACACTTATATGTTGAATAGTTAAACAACTAATATAATTGTAAAAAATACATTTACACACTATTCCAAGGCTAAACCTTTCTTATAAAAATAATAATTATAAACACATTTCAACTGATTTCAAAATATACCAAATAATATTTTGTCTAATTAAGCTTGGAGGTATAAAAAAAACAGAACTTTCACATTTACATTTATTGTCAAATGTAATAGTGAAATATTTTACTACATACTTACATACACAGTATAATTGACTTGGTATCTTGCTAGTGGTGGCAAGGTTTTTAGTTGAAGAATTCCTGTTCATTTTAAAATCAGATACATTAGAAGAAAAAAAAATGTCTGTAAAAGAACTATGGAAAAATGCTCTCTGCTGGCCTCCCTGTGTACAATAATAAAAAAAATATATATTTCAGTCGATAGAAATGGACTTAAGTTTATTATTAGACTATATTAAAGCTCTTACCAAGAATTATACTGTAGTTACTGGTATGATGTTAGAGTTTCTGAACATCAACTGATATTGTCAGTGTATTCTTCCAGCAATAAGAATCTCAAACACCTAGATTTAGAGTTTTGCGGCTGAAGGGGTGTGTTAGCTCCACGTCTTTTTTTTCTAGCGCTGCTTCTAAACATCGCTGGTATTGAGAGTTCTCTGAAGGGCTGCGTTAGGCTCCAAAAATTGAGCGTACAGGCATATTTACTTCCACTTCAACCCTCAATACCAGCGTTGCTTACGGTAGCGGGTAGCTGGAAAAACGTGCTCGTGCACGACTCCCCCATAGGAAACAATGGGGCAGTTTGGGCTGAAAAAAAACCTAACACCTACAAAAAAGCAGCGTTCAGCTCCTAACGCAGCCCCATTGTTTTCTATGGGGAAACACTTTCTAAGTCTGCACCTAACACCCTAACATGAACCCCGAGTCTAAACACCCCTAACCTTACACTTATTAACCCCTAATCTGCCGCCCCCGCTATCGCTGACACCTGCATTACACAATTAACCCCTAATCTGCTGCTCCGGACACTGCCGCCACCTACATTATACCTATGTACCCCTAATCTGCTGCCCCTAACATCGCCGACACCTATATTATATTTATTAACCCCTAATCTGCCCCCCCAATGTCTCTGCTACCTTACCTACACTTATTAACCCCTAATCTGCCGACCGGACCTCTAATAAATGTATTAACCCCTAAAGCTAAATCTAACCCTAACCCTAACACCCCCCTAAGTTAAATATAATTTTAATCTAACGAAATAAATTAAATCTTATTAACTAAAGTATTCCTATTTAAAACTAAATACTTACCTATAAAATAAACCATAATATAGCTACAATATAACGAATAATTATATTGTAGCTATTTTAGGATTTATATTTATTTTACAGGCAACTTTGTATTTATTTTAACTAGGTACAATAGCTATTAAATAGTTATTTACTATTTAATAGCTACCTAGTTAAAATAATTACAAAATTACCTGTAAAATAAATCCTAACCTAAGTTACAATTAAACCTAACACTACACTATAATTAAATAAATTAAATAAATTACCTACAATTACCTACAATTATCTAAACTAAACTAAATTACAAAAAAAAAACACTAAATTACAAAAAAATAAAAAAAGATTACAAGAATTTTAAGCTAATTACACCTACTCTAAGCCCCCTAATAAAATAACAAAGCCCCCCAAAATAAAAAAATTTCCCTACCCTAATCTAAATTACAAAAGTTAACAGCTCTATTACCAGCCCTTAAAAGGGCTTTTTGCCGGGCATGCCCCAAAGTAATCAGGTCTTTTGCCTGTAAAAACCCCCACAATACCACACCCCAACATTAAAACCCACCACCCATATACCCCTACTCTAACCCAAACCCCCCTTAAATAAACCTAACACTACCCCCCTGAAGATCTCCCTACCTTGAGTCGTCTTCACCCAACCGGGCCAAAGTCTTCATCCGATGGGGCAGAAGAGGACATCCAGACCGGCAGAAGTCTTCATCCTATCCGGGCAGAAGAGGACATCCGGACCGGCAGACATCTTCATCCAAGCGGCATCTTCTATCTTCATCCATCCGACGAGGAGCGGCTCCATCTTCAAGACATCCGGCGCGGAACATCCTCCTTCCCCGACAACTGCCCGACGAATGAAGGTTCCTTTAAGTGATGTCATCCAAGATGGCGTCCCTCGAATTCCGATTGGCTGATAGGATTCTATCAGCCAATCTGAATTAAGGTAGGAAAAATCTGATTGGCTGATTGAATCAGCCAATCAGATTCAAGTTCAATCCGATTGGCTGATCCAATCAGCCAATCAGATTGAGCTCGCACTCTATTGGCTGATTGGAACAGCCAATAGAATGCAAGCTTAATCTGATTGGCTGATTGGATTAGCCAATCAGATTTTTCCTACCTTAATTCCGATTGGCTGATCGAATCCTATCAGCCAATCGGAATTCGAGGGACGCCATCTTGGATGACGTCACTTAAAGGAACCTTCATTCGTCGGGTAGTCGTCGGGGAAGGAGGATGTTCCGCGCCGGAGGTCTTGAAGATGGAGCCGCTCCTTGTCGGATGGACGAAGATAGAAGATGCCGCTTGGATGAAGATGTCTGCCGGTCCGGATGTCCTCTTCTGCCTGGATAGGATGAAGACTTCTGCTGGTCTGGATGTCCTCTTCTGCTACATCGGATGAAGACTTCGGCACGGTTGGGTGAAGACGACTCAAGGTAAGGAGATCTTCAAGGGGGTAGTGTTAGGTTTATTTAAGGGGGGTTTGGGTTAGAGTAGGGGTATGTGGGTGGTGGGTTTTAATGTTGGGGGGTGGTATTGTGTTTTGTTTTACAGGCAAAAGAGCTGATTACTTTGGGGCATGTCCCGCAAAAAGCCCTTTTAAGGGCTGGTAATAGAGCTGTTAACTTTTGTAATTTAGATTAAGGTAGGGAAATTTTTTTATTTTGGGGGGCTTTGTTATTTTATTAGGGGGCTTAGAGTAGGTGTAATTAGATTAAAATTCTTGTAATCTTTTTTATTTTTTGTAATTTAGTGGGTTTTTTTGTAATTTAGTTAAATTGTAGGTAATTGTAGGTAATTTATTTAATTTATTTAATTATAGTGTAGTGTTAGGTTTAATTGTAACATAGGTTAGGATTTATTTTACAGGTAATTTTGTAACTATTATTAATTATTTTAACTAGTTAGCTATTAAATAGTAAATAACTATTTAATAGCTATTGTACCTAGTTAAAATAAATGCAAAGTTGCCTGTAAAATAAATATAAATCCTAAAATAGCTACAATATAATTATTTGTTATATTGTAGCTATATTAGGGTTTATTTTACAGGTAAGTATTTAGTTTTAAATAGGAATACTTTAGTTAATAAGATTTAATTTATATCGTTAGATTAAAATTATATTTCACTTAGGGGGGTGTTAGGGTTAGCGTTAGACTTAGCTTTAGGGGTTAATACATTTATTAGAGTAGCGGCGAGGTCCGGTCGGCAGATTAGGGGTTAATAAGTGTAGTTAGGTAGCGGCGACGTTGGGGGGGGGGCAGATTAGGGCTTAATAAATATAATATAGGGGTCGGCGGTAGTTAAGAGCTTTATAAACCGGCGTTAGCCCATAAAGCTCTTAACTACTGACTTTTTTCTGCGGCTGGAGTCTTGTCGGTAGAGGGTCTACTGCTCACTTCAGCCAAGACTCTAAATACCGGAAGATCCCATTGAAAATATAGGATACGCAATTGGGTAAGGGGATCTGTGGTATGGAAAAGCCGCGGCTTGAAAGTGAGCATAAGACCCTTTCCTGGCTGACTCTAAATACCAGCGGGCGGCCAAAAGCAGCGTTAGGAGCCCTTAACGCTGCTTTTGACGGCTAATGCAGAACTCTAAATCTAGGCGAAAATGTTTTTGCTGATAATACTCTTTAAGCACAAATTTGTTACCTCCCAAAAAATCCCCCCAAAATTGTTATTTGCCTTAGTAATCTTGCAATATATTAATTTAACCATTTCGCTACCTGAAATTTTAGAAAAACTTTCCCAAAATACTGGAAGATTTTTCAACAGAAATAGATCCTTTATTTTTTTTATTTACCTATCAAAACTGTATATTTTCTTTAAGTAGACAACCAAAGGTATTGATCTAGGCCCATATTGGTGAATTTTTTAATGCCATTATTTCAAGGCCAAATGCAAATATATATATAAAAAAAGGTTAACTTTTTCACAAACGTAATTAGAAGGCCGCTAATTGTGGCTGTGCTTCATACTTCTATAATTCCTGTCAGTGAAGGGGTTAATCAGGTAGTTTGGAAGGATTATTTTAGCTGTAGTGAATAGATTACCCTCCCACCTGACACCTCCCACCCCCTGATTCCTTCCAAACATCTCTCTTCCTTCCCCATCCATACTCTTCCCCAGCAACTTAGGTACTGGCAGACAGTCTCTAATCCCACCAAACAGCTCTCTAATCCTCCCTCTCCCACTAATGGTGGCCATCTTTGGTACTGGCAGCTGTCTGCAAGTTCCTAATTTATAGAGATTTTGTTTCCCAAATAAAATGCAGGTTATTCCCCTGGAATGCTCACCTAACTCCTGCTAACATCTACATCTAGGTCCTGTCTGCTCTCTACCTTACTAATAAAGAACAAAAAAACAAAAAACTATGGGCCCGATTACAAGTGGAGCACTAAGTATCACACTCGCAAATATTTTGAGAAAGAAGGGTGTCAGGAGCACCAGAGAGTGAGTAAAAATTAAACTTTATTTAAACAAAGGGTTATAGTTACCCCAGGGTAAGAGACAAAATCGATATGAATTGAAAAACAGTGACAAAAAAGGCTGACCGGTTTCGGCGTCTGCCTTAATCCTAGCCTGCTTAAAAACTGACTGTTTGTTACCAGTTTAAAAACACATCCCTGCAATTCAATTGGTTCAGATATTCACACCTCTTTCTTCATCAACCAATGTAGAGGTTCTAACGTTATGACACCTGTGCTGTCTGAAAATAACACCTAGGCTGATACGCAACCTGACCCTGAGAAAGCACTTCAAGACCGAAGTGGGAGATCACTGGGAACCAAATGAGAGTCCAGGATCCGTTGAGAGTACACGAGTACAGGGAGATTCCAGTTTAGAGATGGATTTCCAGGAGCTCTGTGATGTTAGAGTTCTGGAGTCACTCCAAGGGGGTGCTGAAAACAGGGAGTGTAGGGGCTGTAATACCCCAACATTAAAAATTAAATCCCCCTTCTATCCCATACAAAGCAGGGGCCCCCTCTTGGAGAAATTCCAGAAAAGGGTAGAGAGCGACTTAGTCAAGCTTCACTACACCACACAGAGGGGACAGGAATCTAACATCACAAGAAAGCAAAAGACAGCCTTAGAAAAATTGAGAAATAACAAGGATATAGTAGTGAGGTCAGCGGATAAGGGCGGAGCCATTGTGGTTCAGGACAGGCAAAATTTTGTAAAAGAAGCCTTTAGGCAACTGAGATTGGAGTCAGACTATGAGAAACTATGACAGGATCCAACCAGGTTGTTCCAGCGCCAATTGGCCTCCCTTGTAGATGATGGGGTGGATTCAGGCTATATTAACCAAGAAACGAAACCATATTTACTAGTGCAAAATCCTATTATACCTGTGTTTAACCACTTACCGAAAGTACACAAGTCCATCGAAAATGTACAAGGGAGGCCAATTGTGAGTGGAATTGGCTCACTATTAGAGCACCTTTTGGAATGGCTGGACGGTATCCTGCAGTCGTTAGTGAGCACCCTTTGGAGCTTTCTGGCAGATACAAAACATGTTCTAAACTTACTCTTGGAAGTTACCTGGCAGGAGAATTTCAATTGGCTCAGAGTAGATGTTAAGTCCCTTTATTCTACAATACCCCACGAGAAAGGACTTGAAGCATTGGAATTCTTTCTCTCTAGGGAGTTCTCAGGGGAGCAGGAGTTTATCAAATACATTTTGAGAGTAACCAGCTTTCTCCTGACCCACAACTATTTCCTGTTTGAGGGGGGGTTTTTTCTCCAGAGACGTGGGACGGCAATGGTGGCAAAATTTGTCCCCTCCTACGCCAACCTTTTTATGGGTTGGTGGGAGCTCTCCCACGTCTTTGGAGAACGAAACCCCTACAGACGGGAGATAGTGTGGTATAGGCGTTTTATCGACGATCTCCTTTTTATATGGAAAGGATCAAGAGAGGATCTTGAGAACTTCATAGAGGGACTGAATCAGAACTCTGTAGGTATTAGTTTTACCTCAGACATACAGGAACACACAGTAAACTTTTTGGACATTACATTGAAAGGACAAACAGGCCAGAAGATTAACACAGAAACCTATCGCAAACCCATATCAGGGAACTCCCTCCTACACGCGTCAAGTTGTCATCCAAAGGGAGTATTCAGAGGTGTAGCGAGAGGTCAGTTCATCCGCTTGAAGAGAAATTGTACTAGCCATCACACATATGAGAAACAAGCAGATGAACTAACAGATAGGTTAGTTGAGAGAGTTTACCAACGGTCGGTAGTAATTAAGGAAAGGAACATTGTCAGCAGAATCAATAGAGAGGATCTTCTCAAGCAAGCTAAAAACAAAGATAAAAACATGAGCAAAGGTGGGAGTAGACAGGAAACAAATGAATTTAAAAAAAATCAATTTACAACTGACTACTCAAAACAATACAATCAGATATGTGAGATAATTAAGAATAACTACCAATTGCTCTTAGCTGATGATGCATTAAAAGAAACAGTAATGGAAGGTATAAGATTTACATACAAGAGGAACAGGACGATAGGCAATATAATAGCCCCTACCAAATTGAAACAAGAGGAAACAAGTGGCTCAGCTTGGCTTAGACTAAATGGCACCTTTAGATGCAATTACCTCTTTTGTAAGGCATGTGAAAGAGTGACTGTAGGGGACACATTTGTGTCTCTTGTCACTGGAGAAAGCTTTCAAAAGAGCCTTTGCTTGAACTGTCGATCGAATTTTGTAGTATATCTAATCTTGTGCACTCATTGTGCCCTCCAGTATGTAGGTCTAACGACCAGGGAGGCAAGGGTCAGAATAAAAGAACATCTGGCAGATATAAGGGCAGGTATACTTACAACACCCTTAATTAACCATTTCTCAGATGTACAAAAAAAGACCCAAGATTCTTCACATGGACCATCATTGAGAGAGTGCCCGTACAAAGTAGAGAGGAAGACAGAACCCGCAAATTGGGTGAAAGGGAGGCCTTCTGGATCTTCCGGTTAAAAACCAGAGTTCCAGAAGGTCTAAACTCGGAATTTGATTTAATTAATTTTTGGTGATTACCTTTTTCCCACTAACACTCCCCCTCCCTCCCCCACTCCTTCCCTCCCCTTCCCTCCCCCCCTCCCCTCCCCCAACCCATCCCCTCCCCCTTCCCAAACCCCCACCCCCCCCCCTTTTTCCTTCACTTTTACCACTCCAACAGTACCCCCCTTTTCTACCCTCACAGTACCCCCAACTCCAACCCCATTTCATCTGTACCCCCCCTTTTCTACCCTCACGGTACCCCCCCTTATCACACGAATTAAGACATGAATAGTTTTAAGAGAGTGTGAAATTTATATTTCTCCCTTTACTAACAGTCAAATTAGTGAATACAGCACTAGGGAATTTAGTGATCAATAGTCAAAAGAATGAAGACAGCACAGTAGGGAAAACCAAATGACCCTGCAACAACCGCACATTATTACGGTTGCATCAGAGGACGATGATCACTCCCCTATGAAGAGTGGGGATAAGAAGGTCACATTTATTTTGTTGTAAGCTATGGGCATGTAAGTTAGGTATTCAGCTATAATGTAAAAACACGCTGCACCAAGTCTCCACATTCCATCTTCTAAACATTGAACTGTGATGAAGGCGAGCTACTATTATCCCTTACATGCACCATTATAATCATAGATAGACGCAGTTGGTTGCTAAGCAAGTGCCGGTCAAGTTACGGATACGGATTGGGCAAGTAATAGGAGGATCGCCTACATCACAGTTCTATGTAAACAAAGCAGCCAGCACTAACAGAAGGGGATATACAGCTGATTAGAGCAGTTGCAGCAAAATATTAGCGGAAACTCCTCTAGAGAGAGGTGGGGCCAATTCGGCAATGTTTAGTTTGCAATTAAGTGGCAGATGCCTATTGAATAAGGAACAGGAGGATCGTCCACGTCACTGTTTTCGTGTAAACAAAGCAGCCAGCCCTGACAGGAGGGGCTGTACAACTGATCAGAGCGGCTGCAGTAAAATGTTAGCGTAAACTCCTCTAGAGAGAGATGGGGCCAATCCGGCCATGTTAGTTTGTAATATATTGACAGACAAAGTGCGGCTAGCATTGCAATAATAAGGGTACACTAAGGCAGTCACAATTTAATGTTTGCCACGTTCTATAAACACTGGGCAGGGATCTAGGCTTTTACACTTTGGCATACAAAACATAACATAGACATTAAGGAAATTAAGTGACTTAATATGTTTAAATAATCAGTTCATTGACAAAATCAGCCTAGGTGTTATTTTCAGACACCACAGGTGTCATAACGTTAGAACCTCTACATTGGTTGATGAAGAAAGAGGTGTGAATATCTGAACCAATTGAATTGCAGGGATGGGTTTTTAAACTGGTAACAAACAGTGAGTTTTTAAGCAGGCTAGGATTAAGGCAGACGCCGAAACCGGTCAGCCTTTTTCGTCACTGTTTTTCAATTCATATCGATTTTGTCTCTTACCCTGGGGTAACTATAACCCTTTGTTTAAATAAAGTTTAATTTTTACTCACTCTATGGTGCTCCTGACAACCTTCTTTCTCAAAATATTTGCAAGTATTGGCCACAGTGAGCACAGAGAGCGAGTTCAACTTTTTATACCTTGCTGCGGAGGTAAAATTCCATACCACTCTGCTTGGGCAGTTTTATACCATCAAGAGGCACCTGCCAGCCGTCTGCCAATCAGGTGGAGGAGGAAAAGCATAAGTGGAGAAAATACCTATAAGGATATATCACACCAAGGAGAGAGCAAGAGGACTGCTCCTAGCAACAGGAATGTGGTGAGTCATTTTGGACTATTTAGTACTGCCTCAGTTATATACTTGGTGTGAAGGTTCCTCAGCTTTGAAACAACAGGGGTGTGTTGTGGGGGTCAACTTCCCCATATTTATTTGTTTCTAGTGGTAACTGCCATAGTATGCAAGCAGCTTGTGGATAAGTGACTTGTTTAAATATTAAAAGTATATTGTGCAAATACCCAACCCTATTTTGTTCCCCCATCACCTTGAAAGTATCACACTCCACTTTGTAATACCAATGCACGATAATGTGCGCTGGTGTTACAAGTTAATTGCAGCTCGTGTTCACATTGCTAGGAAGCGTTGAACTCACAAGAGCGTGCTCCATAGGCTGCCATCACAGATGTCATCAGAACCTCATGCAACAAAGGAGGTATGTAGCGCAGTGTTGGGCAGCATTTTAAAATATATATGTATATGAATATATGCACAAAAATAAAGTCTAGCACTCGCTCACAAGCGAGTGCTAGACTTTATTTTTGTGTGTATTGTGTGTATTGTAATTTCTGTTTAGTAATTTACCCTAGGGACTTGCTCCCAGGCTGGTCTGGGCCAAGACTGCATGTGACTCTAGAAACAGTGCAGCTTTTTGAGAGTGCTATAGCACCATAGCTGAGCAGTGTTTCAGGGTCATGTTATATGTTCCGGTCTGGGAGTACTGTTATATGCATATATCTTTATATACATGCAGTCTATTGGCACACACAGTTCCCAAAGACTGCAATGTAAAGGCAATTTTCAGGGCCGTTTTTTTTCTAACACCCCACTCCCACCAACTTTAAAGCCCCAAAACTGCCTAGTGCATTTTTTTTATTTTATTTCTTGGTTATCCTTTGCTAAGTTATGTGATTTAGGTACTCCCATGAATCTTGCTGGTATGGACTCAAGATAAGAATAGAACTATCCACATTCAAAGCATTTAACATGAAACACAAGTTTTGGTGAGGTTGATCCAGTATGTATATATCTGAAAGCACAAGATGTTTCTATGTAGCCGTTCTTTTATTCTGCCATTTTGATCTTTTATCTCTGCACTTTCTATTTCAGAGCAGCATAAAATATTGTAGACTCTGCTTTTAATAATATAGGTTGTCCTATTTTATTTGATCATTTGACAATAAAGTGAAACTTTCTGAAATCTTTCAAAACCTTTACAAGAATGTTTGTTCTAAGATATTAATCATATGTTAAACATCATGCAGAATGTTCAAATTGTTTAGCTACATTACAACAGCAGAAGTGGCCTAAGGCAGGAACCATCTTGAAAATCTTTGATTTCTATGCTAACCAGTTGGCATGTAATCAGTTGGCATGAGTGTAGTAAATACAGAAGGTGAGAAAAAGTGTTGATGCTAAGCCACTGAGAAATAATTGATCTTAACCCTTTGAGTGCTAAGCTGAATTCTATATTTTTCTGTTTTTTACTATTTAAAAAAAAACTTTTTTAAAACTTTTTTATTTTTCCCCCCAGATCCCCAAGACTTATACCATTGGATAGGTTAGGCGATTAAGATTACCTTTCCAATGGTAGGTCTTGGGGGTCTGTAGCTGCTTAGATCCCAGAGATACAGGTTTCTAAGCAGCATGCCCCCTTTCCCTATACTTTGTATGGACAATTTTAAATAAAGTTGCGCGGTGACGTCATCACGTCATTGCGCGTGACGTCACCGCACGTAACGGGAAGCCCCGGCGATGCCTGTCACTATGCAGGCCCGATCGCCGGGGTAGGAGCTGGTGGGGGCCCCCAGATTGGAAAAAAGTAGTTGAGTGCTAATGACGGCTCTGAGCCGTCAGTAGCACTCCAGATAGAAGTTTGTTTTCTAAAGAGGTCAAGAGACAGTTTGAGACAGTAATAGAAGGAGTCTGCTTCAGGGGTTGAGGAACGTGAAAATCTTAAAAAGGCTTTTTATGACATTCTGCTTTGAGGACACAATGCCAGTGTTTAATCTCCTTTATCAATACTCCTAAAGCCTGTAGTGGTAGGACAATGTACTTTTATTTAAAGTAAGTCCTATAAACTAAAGTTTGTGTTCATGCACCTTTTCAAAATCAAGATGAAGCCATAACTTGGTTAGTTTTTTTTAGTTTGTTTTTTTAGAAATCAAAGTTAAACAATGCTTTATTATATGTTAATTTATATGCAATGTATGTTCTAGTGTTCTTACAATCCTATGTGACATGTGGGATATAAATTCAGAAATTTGTTGTGTACACATAACTTCTAAAATTCATAACCCAACAGAGAAGATATGCAAGATTGTATTAGTCTGTAGGTAGACCAAAGCTCATGGTCAAGGCATTTTTTAGGCATCTTGAACTTTTTGAGCACAATCACAATGCTATCTCCAAAATGTCATTGATAACAACATTGCCGTCTGTTGTTTGCACAATCATGCACAGAATAGTGGCATCTTGAGTAGCCAGGTTAGATAGTGTCATGTGTGATCACTTTCTAGGTACAGTGCACTAAGCAGTACACACTATCAATCAATAGAGCTCCTATTCTTGATCTCATATGATAAGCTAAAAGCAAAATGTTGGCACTCAAGCTAAACTTTTGGAGCTCAGTCAGATAGTGTCCCTTTCCCCGTAGACATTTATGGAGCATGCTACAAACACCTCTTCTGGCTTCCGGTTGAAAGCTAAACCAAAGGTGCACTAGGACAACTGTGCTAAAGTCAAAGGTGTATTAAGAAATACTTCAAATACCTTTGCTATTCACTTAGAATAAAATGTTGTTTTTTTATTTATCTTATGTGTCCGGTAGTTGCAGCTTGTCAAATCTGAATATTACAGTCACTGTTAATTTATATGTGACTTTAGTTTCCAATACACAAGTTACAAATTAAAGGTTGGCTCTACCCTGTTTATTGCTGTAATCAATCATGTAGACTTAAGGAGAGACTTAAATATTTTATCAACTAAGACCTTAGATCCTTTTACCACGAGATAACTCTTTAGTTGTTAAAAAAAAATAAAAAATATATATATATATATATACACTGGCGTTCAAAAGTTTAGGATTGATGGACACTTCCTATGTACCAATATGGTCAAGCTGCTCTGACAACAGCTCAATAGGGTTGAGACCTGGTAACTGTGCTTGCCACCCCATTAAAGACAAATACCAGCTGACTGCTTCTTCCCTAAATAATTCTTGCATAGTTTGGAGTTGTGCTACCAATCAAGCACTGTCCACAGGGTATGGCATGGAGTTGCAAAATGGAGTGATAGCCTTCCTTCTTCAAGATCCCTTTTACCTTGTATAAATCTCCCACTTTACCACCACCAAAGCATCATCAGACCATCACATTGCCTCCACCATGCTTGACAAATGACATCAAGCCTTCTTCCAGCATATTTTCTTTTGATCTGCATCTCACAAATGTTTAATAGGATGACCTATTTTATTTGATCATTTGACAATAAAGTGAAACTTTCTGAAATCTTTCAAAACCTTTACAAGAATGTTTGTTCTAAGATATTAATCATATGTTAAACATCATGCAGAATGTTTAAATTGTTTAGCTACATTACAACAGCAGAAGTAGCCTAAGGCAGGAGCCATCTTGAAAATCTTTGATTTCTATGCTAACCAGTTGGCATGTAATCAGTTGGCATGAGTGTAGTAAATACAGAAGGTGAGAAAAAGTGTTGATGCTAAGCCAATGAGAAATAATGGATCTTAACCCTTTGAGTGCTAAGCTGAATTCTATATTTTTCTGTTTTTTACTATTTAAAAAAAAACTTTTTTAAAACTTTTTTATTTTTCCCCCCAGATCCCCAAGACTTATACCATTGGATAGGTTAGGCGATTATGATTACCTTTCCAATGGTAGGTCTTGGGGGTCTGTAGCTGCTTAGATCCCAGAGATACAGGTTTCTAAGCAGCATGCCCCCTTTCCCTATACTTTGTATGGACAATTTTAAATAAAGTTGCGCGGTGACGTCATCACGTCATTGCGCGTGACGTCACCGCACGTAACGGGAAGCCCCGGCGATGCCTGTCACTATGCAGGCCCGATCGCCGGGGTAGGAGCTGGTGGGGGCCCCCAGATTGGAAAAAAGTAGTTGAGTGCTAATGACGGCTCTGAGCCGTCAGTAGCACTCCAGATAGAAGTTTGTTTTCTAAAGAGGTCAAGAGACAGTATGAGACAGTAATAGAAGGAGTCTGCTTCAGAGGTTGAGGAACGTGAAAATCTTAAAAAGGCTTTTTATGACATTCTGCTTTGAGGACACAATGCCAGTGTTTAATTTCCTTTATCAATACTCCTAAAGCCTGTAGTGGTAGGACAATGTACTTTTATTTAAAGTAAGTCCTATAAACTAAAGTTTGTGTTCATGCACCTTTTCAAAATCAAGATGAAGCCATAACTTGGTTAGTTTTTTTTAGTTTGTTTTTTTAGAAATCAAAGTTAAACAATGCTTTATTATATGTTAATTTATATGCAATGTATGTTCTAGTGTTCTTACAATCCTATGTGACATGTGGGATATAAATTCAGAAATTTGTTGTGTACACATAACTTCTAAAATTCATAACCCAACAGAGAAGATATGCAAGATTGTATTAGTCTGTAGGTAGACCAAAGCTCATGGTCAAGGCATTTTTTAGGCATCTTGAACTTTTTGAGCACAATCACAATGCTATCTCCAAAATGTCATTGATAACAACATTGCTGTCTGTTGTTTGCACAATCATGCACAGAATAGTGGCATCTTGAGTAGCCAGGTTAGATAGTGTCATGTGTGATCACTTTCTAGGTACAGTGCACTAAGCAGTACACACTATCAATCAATAGAGCTCCTATTCTTGATCTCATATGATAAGCTAAAAGCAAAATGTTGGCACTCAAGCTAAACTTTTGGAGCTCAGTCAGATAGTGTCCCTTTCCCCGTAGACATTTATGGAGCATGCTACAAACGCCTCTTCTGGCTTCCGGTTGAAAGCTAAACCAAAGGTGCACTAGGACAACTGTGCTAAAGTCAAAGGTGTATTAAGAAATACTTCAAATACCTTTGCTATTCACTTAGAATAAAATGTTGTTTTTTTATTTATCTTATGTGTTCGGTAGTTGCAGCTTGTCAAATCTGAATATTACAGTCACTGTTAATTTATATGTGACTTTAGTTTCCAAGACACAAGTTACAAATTAAAAGGTTGGCTCTACCCTGTTTATTGCTGTAATCAATCATGTAGACTTAAGGAGAGACTTAAATATTTGATCAACTAAGACCTTAGATCCTTTTACCACGAGATAACTCTTTAGTTGTTAAAAAAAATAATAATAAAAAATATATATATATATACACTGGCGTTCAAAAGTTTAGGATTGATGGACACTTCCTATGTACCAATATGGTCAAGCTGCTCTGACAACAGCTCAATAGGGTTGAGACCTGGTAACTGTGCTTGCCACCCCATTAAAGACAAATACCAGCTGACTGCTTCTTCCCTAAATAATTCTTGCATAGTTTGGAGTTGTGCTACCAATCAAGCACTGTCCACAGGGTATGGCATGGAGTTGCAAAATGGAGTGATAGCCTTCCTTCTTCAAGATCCCTTTTACCTTGCATAAATCTCCCACTTTACCACCACCAAAGCATCATCAGACCATCACATTGCCTCCACCATGCTTGACAAATGACATCAAGCCTTCTTCCAGCATATTTTCTTTTGATCTGCATCTCACAAATGTTTTTTCTTTGTGATCCGAATACCTCAAACTTAGATTTGTCTGTCCATAACATTTCTTTTGCAATCATCCTCTGTTCAGTGTCTGTGGTCTTTTGCCCAACTAAGGGCCAGATTACAAATGGAGCGGTATTTAAAGCTCCCGCTTGAGCATTAACTCTGCTAGAAGTCCATTTGTTGGTTAGCACTCGTATTACAAGTTGAAAGTAAAACGTTTTTGCATGTGCGCTAACATGATGCTCGTATTTCTACATATATATGATGGTATTTTGGTACAATATATATCTATACCTATATGTTTAGATACTGTAGGTATAGATATATCTAGATATATATAGTAATATCTATTAAAAATACTAGAACATATTTCCCTATGTGCAGAACATTGGAATATTAAATATTTATAGTAAATACACAGTATAACACTTTATTAAAAAAGAATATTGCATACATATGTTTTTACGTGTTTTCATCTACTTAAAGGGACAGTCTAGTATAAATTAATCTTTCATTATTCAGATAGGACTTTTAATTTGAATCAACTTTCCATCAAATTTGCTTTTTCTCTTGGTATTCTTAGTATAAACTAAACATAGGTAGGCTCATATGCTAATTTCTAAGCCTTTGAGGGCTGCATCTTAACACATGCTTTTTAAATCTCTTTTCAACACAAAGAGACTGAAAGTACATGTGGGCCATATAAATAACACTGTGTTCAGGCACAGGGGGTTATATAAGATTTAGCACAAACCAATGCTAAATTTAAGACAATAGATACTAAACAGTCACAGTCATGTGATAAGGGGGCTGGAAGAAGGTTCCTAGATACAAGGCAAGCACAGAGGTAAAAAGTATATTAATATAACTGTGTTGGTTGTGCAAAACCGGGGAATGGGTAATAAAGGGATTATCTATCTTTTTAAACAATAACAATTTTATGGTAGACTGTCCCTTTAACTCAGTTAAAAGGGCTCCAATGCAATATGTATGTATGTGTTTATATGTGTAAATATAACACATATATCATAAATATAACACATATATACACATATAAATCCATAAATAAATATATATATTCTTACATAAACATCTTTAGACATGTATATTTATGTATTTCTATGTTAAAGTCCTTTGCCTGCCTTTGGCCTAGATTTGGAGTTTGGCGGTAAAAGGGCTGTTAACGCTCCGCGGGCTTTTTTCTGGCCGCACCATAAAATTAACTCTGGTATCGAGAGTTCAAACAAATGCTGCGTTAGGCTCCAAAAAAGGAGCGTAGAGCATTTTTACCGCAAATGCAACTCTCGATACCAGAGTTGCTTACGGACGCGGCCGGCCTCAAAAACGTGCTCGTGCACGATATCCCCATAGGAAACAATGGGGCTGTTTGAGCTGGAAAAAAACCTAACACCTGCAAAAAAGCAGCGTTCAGCTCCTAACGCAGCCCCATTGTTTCCTATGGGGAAACACTTCCTACGTCTGCACCTAACACTCTAACATGTACCCCGAGTCTAAACACCCCTAACCTTACACTTATTAACCCCTAATCTGCCGCCCCCGCTATCGCTGACCCCTGCATATTTTTTTTAACCCCTAATCTGCCGCTCCGTAAACCGCCGCAACCTACGTTATCCCTATGTACCCCTAATCTGCTGCCCTAACATCGCCGACCCCTATATTATATTTATTAACCCCTAATCTGCCCCCCTCAACGTCGCCGACACCTGCCTACACTTATTAACCCCTAATCTGCCGAGCGGACCTGAGCGCTACTATAATAAAGTTATTAACCCCTAATCCGCCTCACTAACCCTATCATAAATAGTATTAACCCCTAATCTGCCCTCCCTAACATCGCCGACACCTACCTTCAATTATTAACCCCTAATCTTCCGAGCGGAGCTCACCGCTATTCTAATAAATGGATTAACCCCTAACGCTAAGTCTAACCCTAACACTAACACCCCCCTAACTTAAATATAATTTACATCTAACGAAATAAATTAACTCTTATTAAATAAATGATTCCTATTTAAAGCTAAATACTTACCTGTAAAATAAATCCTAATATAGCTACAATATAAATTATAATTATATTGTAGCTATTTTAGGATTAATATTTATTTTACAGGCAACTTTGTAATTATTTTAACCAGGTACAATAGCTATTAAATAGTTAAGAACTATTTAATAGTTACCTAGTTAAAATAATAACAAATTTACCTGTAAAATAAATCCTAACCTAAGATATAATTAAACCTAACACTACCCTATCAATAAAATAATTAAATAAACTACCTACAATTACCTACAATTAACCTAACACTACCCTATCAATAAAATAATTAAATAAACTACCTACAATTACCTACAATTAACCTAACACTACACTATCAATAAATTAATTAAACACAATTCCTACAAATAAATACAATTAAATAAACTAGCTAAAGTACAAAAAATAAAAAAGAACTAAGTTACAGAAAATAAAAAAATATTTACAAACATAAGAAAAATATTACAACAATTTTAAACTAATTACACCTACTCTAAGCCCCCTAATAAAATAACAAAGCCCCCCAAAATAAAAAATTCCCTACCCTATTCTAAATTAAAAAAGTTACAAGCTCTTTTACCTTACCAGCCCTGAACAGGGCCCTTTGCTGGGCATGCCCCAAGAATTTCAGCTCTTTTGCCTGTAAAAGAATAAATACAATACCCCCCCCCAACATTACAACCCACCACCCACATACCCCTAATCTAACCCAAACCCCCCTTAAATAAACCTAACACTAAGCCCCTGAAGATCTTCCTACCTTGTCTTCACCATCCAGGTTCACCGATCCGTCCTGAAGAGCTCCTCCGATGTCCTGATCCAAGCCCAAGCGGGGGCTGAAGAGGTCCATGATCCGGTCAAAGTCTTCATCCAAGCGGGGCAGAAGAGGATCTTCCATCCGATTGAAGTCATCATCCAGGCGGCATCTTCTATGGTCTTCCATCCGGAGCGAAGCGGCAGGATCCTGAAGACCTCCAGCGCGGAACATCCATCCGGACCGACGACTGAACGACGAATGACTGTTCCTTTAAGGGACGTCATCCAAGATGGCGTCCCTCGAATTCCGATTGGCTGATAGGATTCTATCAGCCAATCGGAATTAAGGTAGGAATTTTCTGATTGGCTGATGGAATCAGCCAATCAGAATCTAGTTCAATCCGATTGGCCGATCCAATCAGCCAATCAGATTGAGCTCGCATTCTATTGGCTGATCGGAACAGCCAATAGAATGCGAGCTCAATCTGATTGGCTGATTGGATCAGCCAATCGGATTGAACTAGATTCTGATTGGCTGATTCCATCAGCCAATCAGAAAATTCCTACCTTAATTCCGATTGGCTGATAGAATCCTATCAGCCAATCGGAATTCGAGGGACGCCATCTTGGATGACGTCCCTTAAAAGAACAGTCATTCGTCATTCAGTCGTCGGTCCGGATGGATGTTCCGCGCTGGAGGTCTTCAGGATCCTGCCGCTTCGCTCCGGATGGAAGACCATAGAAGATGCCGCCTGGATGATGACTTCAATCGGATGGAAGATCCTCTTCTGCCCCGCTTGGATGAAGACTTTGACCGGATCATGGACCTCTTCAGCCCCCGCTTGGGCTTGGATCAGGACATCGGAGGAGCTCTTCAGGACGGATCGGGGAACCTGGATGGTGAAGACAAGGTAGGAAGATCTTCAGGGGCTTAGTGTTAGGTTTATTTAAGGGGGGTTTGGGTTAGATTAGGGGCATGTGGGTGGTGGGTTGTAATGTTGGGGGGGGGGGTATTGTATTTATTCTTTTACAGGCAAAAGAGCTGAAATTCTTGGGGCATGCCCCGCAAAGGGCCCTGTTCAGGGCTGGTAAGGTAAAAGAGCTTGTAACTTTTTTAATTTAGAATAGGGTAGGGAATTTTTTATTTTGGGGGGCTTTGTTATTTTATTAGGGGGCTTAGAGTAGGTGTAATTAGTTTAAAATTGTTGTAATATTTTTCTTATGTTTGTAAATATTTTTATATTTTCTGTAACTTAGTTCTTTTTTATTTTTTGTACTTTAGCTAGTTTATTTAATTGTATTTATTTGTAGGAATTGTGTTTAATTAATTTATTGATAGTGTAGTGTTAGGTTAATTGTAGGTAATTGTAGGTAGTTTATTTAATTATTTTATTGATAGGGTAGTGTTAGGTTTAATTATATCTTAGGTTAGGATTTATTTTACAGGTAAATTTGTTATTATTTTAACTAGGTAACTATTAAATAGTTCTTAACTATTTAATAGCTATTGTACCTGGTTAAAATAATTACAAAGTTGCCTGTAAAATAAATATTAATCCTAAAATAGCTATAATATAATTATAATTTATATTGTAGCTATATTAGGGTTTATTTTACAGGTAAGTATTTAGCTTTAAATAGGAATCATTTATTTAATAAGAGTTAATTTATTTTGTTAGATAAAAATTATATTTAACTTAGGGGGGTGTTAGTGTTAGGGTTAGACTTAGCTTTAGGGGTTAATCAATTTATTAGAATAGCGGTGAGCTCCGCTCGGCAGATTAGGGGTTAATAATTGAAGTTAGGTGTCGGCGATGTTAGGGAGGGCAGATTAGGGGTTAATAATATTTATGATAGGGTTAGTGAGGCGGGTTAGGGGTTCATAACTTTATTATAGTAGCGCTCAGGTCCGCTCGGCAGATTAGGGGTTAATAAGTGTAGGCAGGTGTCGGCGACGTTGAGGGGGGCAGATTAGGGGTTAATAAATATAATATAGGGGTCGGCGATGTTAGGGCAGCAGATTAGGGGTACATAGGGATAACGTAGGTGGCAGCGATTTGCGGTCGGAAGATTAGGGGTTAATTATTTTAAGTAGCTGGCGGCGACGTTGTGGGAGGCAAGTTAGGGGTTAATAAATATAATATAGGGGTCGGCGGGGTTAGGGGCAGCAGATTAGGGGTACATAAGTATAAGGTAGGTGGCGGTCGGCAGATTAGGGGTTAAAAATTTTAATCGAGTGGCGGCGATGTGGGGGGACCTCGGTTTAGGGGTACATAGGTAGTTTATGGGTGTTAGTGTACTTTAGGGTACAGTAGTTAAGAGCTTTATAAACCGGCGTTAGCCAGAAAGCTCTTAACTCCTGCTATTTTCAGGCGGCTGGAGTTTTGTCGTTAGAGCTCTAACGCTCACTTCAGAAACGACTCTAAATACCGGCGTTAGAAAGATCCCATTGAAAAGATAGGATACGCAAATGGCGTAGGGGGATCTGCGGTATGGAAAAGTCGCGGCTGAAAAGTGAGCGTTAGACCCTTTAATCACTGACTCCAAATACCGGCGGTAGCCTAAAACCAGCGTTAGGAGCTTCTAACGCTGGTTTTGACGGCTACCGCCGAACTCCAAATCTAGGCCTTTGTTTTTCTGCACCTAAAACCACATATCTTTGAGTCCTGATAACTTTTTTGTGCAATATTATTTTTTAATGTTTTATTAGAAGGTGTTATTATGAGTGTAACTGTACTTTGTAATGTATTTTTGATGTGTTGTTTGACAATTTTTTGGATGCAGTAATCATTCTAACGTAAATCATGATTGCGCTTACGTGTTCAAGCTAATTTTTTAACTTGTAATGTGAGTGCTACACCCAACGTGAGCAAACACCTATGACGCTAGTGCGTAACTGTTAGCATGCCACTCATAATCTGGCCCTTATTCTTTTCTTTTATTTGGCCAGTCTGAGATATATATCTTCACTGTTGAAGTTGAAACTAGTGTATTGCAGTTATTATTTAATGAAGCTGCCAGTTGAGGACATGTGAAGCGTCTGTTTCTCAAACTAGACCCTCTAATGTATTTGTCCTATTGCTTAGTTGTGCACTGGGGCCTCCTACTCCTCTTTCTATTCTAGTTAGAGCCTATGGGGCCTATTTATCCTAGGTATTGCGGACCTGATCCGACAGTGTGGATCAGGTCCGCAAGACCTCGCTGAATGCGGAGAGCAATACGCTCTCCGCAATTAACATTGCACCAGCAGCTCACAAGAGCTGCAGATGCAACGCTGCCCCCTACAGACTTGCGGCCAATTGGTCACCAGCAGGGAGGTGTCAATCAACCCGATCGTACTTGATCGGGTTGAATTCCGGCGATTCCTGTCCGCCTCATCAGACAGGGTTATGGAGCAGTGGTCTGTAGACCGCTGCTTCATAACTGCTGTTTCTGGTGAGTCTGAAGACTCACCAGAAACACAGGCCCACAAGCTCCGTTTGGAGCGTGATAAATGGGCCCCTATTTGTGCTGTTCTGTGAAGGGAGTAGTACACAGTGCAGTACGATATCTTCAGTTTCTTGGCAATTTCTCGCATGGAATATCATTCATTTCTCAAAAGAAAAATAGGCTGACAAGTTTCAGAAGAAAGTTCTTTATTTCTGGACATCTTGAGCCTGTAATCAAACCTACATTTGCTTCAGAAATTGAAATAGTCCAATGAAAGCCATTTTTATTTCTTCTTTAATCAGAACAACAGTTTTCAGCTGTGCTATCATAATTACAAATAGGTTTTCTAATGGTCAATTAACCTTTTTTAAATGATTAACTTGGATCAGCAAACACAATGTACCATTGGAACACAAGAAAGATGGTTGCTGATAATGGGCCTCTGTGCGCCTATGTAGATATTCCATAAAAAATCAGCTGTTTCCAACTTTCCAGCTACAATATTCATTTACAACATTAGCAATGTCTACACTGTATTTCTGATCAAATATATACATATATATATCAATCACCATTAGGGCAACAACCAGGGTGCAGTCGAAACAGGCATTTTCAAAATGTGCTTTATTATGCACAAAAATAAAACAGAAAGGGACGTTTCGGGAATCTCACCCCTTCATTTGGTTTGGCAGAATATTTCGTAACAAATATATATATTTTTTTATCTGTCTTTCTATCTATACTAATAATTGCATACAAAATTGGTTAGGCTGAATCTTTCACTACGAATATTAAAAAAAAATCATAATTTAATTTTTTGAATATTTGTTGCCCATGTTATTCGGCATTCATCTTGTTTAAAATGATTATTTAAAGGAAACAAATGAATACTGATGAATTATTATTTTCGCGCATATTCAACTGAAAATTGTATTTACTACTTATCTATAAGATCTTGAAAAAGACCCATTGAAGGGTTGAAATGCATAGAGAATGGTGCTATACAAGGAGAAAAAGAGGTCACTGACAGACTTCGCTATTTTAAGTGAATCCTAACAGCCCATCTAAATTAAAAACCACTGGCGAGGAGGATCGCCAGCTCTGCGTACTCGGTACTTAAGTGCAGAGGTGGTTCGGCAGAAGCTAACCCAAGACGGAGATTGAAGAAGAATACTTGCGCAAGTAAAAGTGGAAAATCGAGGAGCCGGAAGCCGGGTGACGTCACACGCTTGATTACAGCGTAGAAGTCCCGGACAAAGACAGTGCACTGAAGTTTGGTGCGTTAAGTAAAGGAACATCACTGAGAGCTCACACCACAAAGAGAGACATTTTTAAGAGGTAAGAGAGCCTCTCGACTGTTTCAGGTGATTTTGGATCAAAGGGAATATCCCCCGGGTCAGCAGGTGGCTTTTGGAACTTTATAAAAGCAAAGGGCCGATTAGGGAACCCCGGACTGAGGTATTATAACAAAATTGAAATATAAATCTCTTGCCAGCAGGATACTGCATTTGGGGATTATCTCACTATTATTCGAGTTTAACAAGACCAAAACCTGAGGGTTACAGCATTTGTTGGTTGTCATATTTTTTATGAGATATATTTATAGTTTTTTATTGATTGTTAGAGTGAATGTTTTTTTATATATTGATCAATATAGAGCGAGTATAGAATGAATGTGGTTTTTATACACAAAGTTTTTATATACTGAATTTGATGTTTTATTAATTTTAAAGAGAAGCCATTTTTATTTGGGAGGATAATTAATAAACTTTGAATACTTTGCATCCTATTGTTATATAGTTTTTTATTTAATCTGTATAACCAGAGACTGATTATGAAAAGCAGGTTTGATTAAGGTGGAGGTGTGACTCTTATTGAAGTGGTTAAAATAAAAGTAGAACTAATTTCCATATCCCATAGCTCTAAACGCCATCTATACATTGTTATTTTATTTTGGAGATCACAACTACCTTGGAAGGAGGCAGTTATTTTAGTTTGGCTAAGTGGGATTGGTTTAGCGCTTCACCTCATTTTTTGTTTTGAAGACTTCTGGCTGACTGGAGGACCACTTCTTGCCGCTTGGATGAAGAATTCTCCCGGCTTCATTGATGACTTCTTGCCACTTGGATGAAGACTTCTCATGGCTTCGTTGAGGATGGATGTCCGGTCTTCAAAAACTGTAAGTGGATCTTCGGGGTTAGTGTTAGGTTTTTTAAGGGTTTATTGGGTGGGTTTTATTTTTAGCTTAGGGTTTGGGCAGAAAAAGAGCTAAATGCCCTTTTAAGGGCAATGCCCATACAAATGCCCTTTTTAAGGCAATGAGGAGCTTAGTTTTCTTTAGATAGGATTTTATTTGGGGGTTTGGTTGTGTGGGTGGTGGGTTTTACTGTTGGGGGTTTGTTTGTATTATTTTTTTACAGGTAAAAGAGCTGATTTATTTCGGGCAATGCCCCGCAAAAGGCCCTTTTAAGGGCCATTGGTAGTTTATTGTAGGCTAGGGTTTTTTTTTTTTTAATTTTGGGGGGGCTTTTTTATTTTGATAGGGCTATAAGATTAGGTGTAATTAGTTTAAATATTTGATAATTTATTTTTTATTTTGTGTAATTTAGTGTTTGTTTGTTTTTTGTAATTTAGTTATTGTATTTAATTAATGTAATTTATTTAATTGTAGTGTAAGGTTAGGTGTTAGTGTAGCTCAGGTTAGGTTTTATTTATTTTAACTAGGTAGCTAGTAAATAGTTAATAACTATTTACTAACTAGTCTACCTAGTTAAAATAAATACAAAATTACCAGTAAAATTAAAATAAAACCTAAGATAGCTACAATGTAACTATTAGTTATTAGTATTTAGTTTTAAATAGGAATTATTTAGTTAATGATAGTAATTTTTATTTAGATTTATTTTAATTATATTAAAGTTAGTGGGTGTTAGGGTTAGACTTAGGGTTAGGTGTCAGGGGCAGCAGATTAGGGGTTAATAAGTGTAATGTAGGTGTCAGCGATGTCGGGGGTGGCAGATTAGGGGTGCACAAGCACGTAAAACCAGCTCAAAGCAGCGCTGGTATTTGAGTGCGGTATTGAGCTCAATTTTGCTCAACGCTGCAATATTGCCTGCTAACGCCGGATTTATGAAAACCTGTAATAGCAGCGCTGTAGGGAGGTGAGCTTGGAAATAACTTGCAAGTTAGCACCGAGCCGCTCATAGCGCAAAACTCGTAATCTAGCCGTTTGTGAGCTATCAATTTAGAATCTTTTACACTCACAAATCTATGTATTATTATTATTATTGTTTTTATTATTAATTATTATTATTATTTATCTTGTATTCTTAGTATCAAGCTTTATGTTACTGTATTCTTCCAGTTCATTGAACATAATCTGAATTTTTATGTGTTTTTTGTTGTTGTTTTTTTACTTTATACAATTGTTTTTGGAATTAATTAAAGAGAAGAGCCATTGTATTCAAGAAAATGCATACACATATTAAATTATGTATTGTAAGGTCTCTGTATAAAACTTATTTTTAGCCTTAATAACATAAAAAATAAAGGAAATCAACCTATCACAAAACTGTAGCTTTAGATGTGTTATGGGATTTAATCTGAGTTCAACTGCAGTTCATGGAGGCAAAGATAATATTGTGTTAAGGCTTTCTCAAAATTTTCTATGTAGTGCTGAATATACTATATGATTAGAATGCACATATTGGAATAATATATAGTAGAGTAGAGTGTTGTGTATAACTTTGCATTTGATAGAAAAGTAAAGAATCTTTGTAGACGAAAGACAGAACAAAGTCAATACTATGTGCATGTAGCAAGCCATACATGATCTTACTTTGATCATACTTAAAGGGACAGTCTAGTATAAATTAAACTTTCATTATTCAGATAGAACTTTTAATTTTAATCAACTTTCCAATTTACTTTAATCATCAAATTTGCTCTTTTCTCTTGGTATTCTTAGTTTAAACTAAACATAGGTAGGCTCATATGCTAATTTCTAAGCCTTTGAGGGCTGCCTCTTATCACATGCTTTTTAAATCACTTTTCAACACAAAGAGACAGAAAGTACACGTGGGCCATATAGATAACACTGTGTTCAGGCACAGGGTGTTATTTAAGATTTAGCACAACACAATGCTAAATTTAAGACAATAGATAATAAACAGTCACAGTCATGTGATCAGGGGGCTGGAAGAAGGTTCCTAGATACAAGGTAATCACAGAGGTAAAAAGTATATTAATATAACTGTGTTGGTTATGCAAAACTGGGAAATGGGTAATGAAGGGATTATCTATCTTTTAAAATAATAACAAATCTATGGTAGACTGTCCCTTTAAAAGACTAATAAAGTTTTACAGAGCAGTAAAATAAAGACAAAATAGCTTAAATTCCAGCGCTGACTAGTTTCTTAAATGTACTAAAATGATCTGAAAAACCTTCTTATGTTTATAAGATATCTCATTTGTCAATTAAATTATATTAAGCACAGCAAAATTACAAATGTTTTTGTTTCTTTTTAAATTGACCCATAATGAGAAGACATATTCCACTTTTTGTTCCTGTGTTAAATATAGCTCAGTCATCATCCCCACTCCTAGGCTTGGTCATTACCTAGAGACTTGTCATTTACATTGTTGAGACTCATTGATATTTTGTAGCACCACTCTCAGTATAGAATGAAAACAACCTCTAAGAATTTGTAATTTGTAATATGCTGTCTTGATCTATTTTGCCCCCTTTTTCATGTAAAATGTATTTTAAAAATTCTTGATTTTCCAATTCTAAAAACTGGAAGTGCACACGGTAAATTGTCAAGGCTAACCATGCCACATACATTTCCATACTTTTTTTTTCTTTAGCAGGGGAATTACATAGCAAACTTCAAATCAATGTAGGTTTTACTAAAATAACGACTGTGGCTAGTTTTGTTTATGTTTGTAAGTGGCAAGTGGTTGGTGGCGTTTGGTTATATAAAATAATTGCAGTAAACTAGCTTTTATTTAAATTATGTTATTCTAATCAAAGACAACAAAAATACCTTATAACTACAATTTACTGTGTGTCAATTTATTGATTGCTATGTGTCCCTTTAATGATTGTTGTATACTATTCCTGTATCATTCATTAATACATTTTTATATTGTTAGCAACTATTAATTTTTTGTTTACTTCAAAGTGCTCAACTTTCCCAAATGGTCTACAGGTGGAGACTATGGGGCCTATTTATGATGGTGCAAGCAGGCATGATCCGATATAGCGGATCATGTCCACTGCACATCAATAAATGCCGACAGCATACACTCTCGGCATTTATCGTTGCACCAGCAGTTCTTGTGAACTGCTGGTGCAATACCGCCCCCTGCAGATTCGCGGCCGATCGGCCGCTAGCTAGGGGTGTCAATCTACCCAATATTATTCGATCGGGTTGATTTCTGTCCATTTCTGTCCGCCGCCTTAAAGCAGGCGGACAGGTTATGGGGCATCAAGCTCCATACGGAGCTTAATAAATATGCCTATAAATCAGGTTGATAGTAAGTCTTGTTTTTTAGCATTTACTAAGCAGTCGAGTCATATAGAAAGTTAAGAAGAATCAGTCATCTAAGATAAATTACCTTTAACACATTCAGTGCTGTACAAGGGAATTATAGTGTAATAATTATTGTGGGCAGCAGACATACAGTGTTTGCTGCCCACTCATTTAAAAAAAAAAAGTGCAGACAGGTTCCTGAATTGGGAACTTAGTTTGCCCATCACTTAGTACATGGAGTCATGTAAGTAAGACCCATAGAAGTAGAAAAAAAATAATCTTGTATTTGCTTATTACCCTTTTCTTGTAGTTGCATATGTTTATTTATTTGGTTATTCCGTAATGTTTTTGAGCCAAACAAGCATGGCTAGCTCAATCAAAACCATGATGGCATTTAATATAAAAGTTCTCAGTGGTAAACATATCTATTAATTGGATGTAGGAGCTTCTATATCTTGCAGTGCATACCCAATAATCAAAAACACGTGAGATAACACAAAATTGATGGGGGCTTTTTTGTGCATTATATTGGAATGTATGAGTTCCTTCTTAACATCCAGAACCCTGTGGCTCTAAAGCAAAAAATTGCCTTTAAATTGATAAATTATATAGCTTGTTATTACTGCTTCTTAACAAAATGTTTTAGCAATGTGTTAAGTACCTATCTATAATGGTAGAATAAATACATTTCCATTATTAAATCAAATTCTTGACTATTAATCTGCTTTATAAATGATGGTAAATATTTTAACCAAAGGCTGCCAAATCCATATGGATATTGAGTCCCAAGGGAGACAAAGTGTTCAATTTAAGAATCCAAAAAGTCTCCCTTTGGCACAATCTTTTATACCTATTATAATTGTGAGAATTAGGGATGTATTCTATTGGTGTAATAGTGAAATATTACAGATTTCCTCCATGAACAGAGTTACATAGTCTAGATACACTGTGACCTTTTAGATTAATATGCATGTTGCTATGATGTTCACACCATCTAGTACTCAGTCTCCTGCAAGTGCGACCTACATACTTTATTCCACAAATGCAATCCAATCTGTATATAACTTAACTCTGTGCACATGTGATGTGTGACATTATAGGATACTGGATCAACTACCCTGTGTTCACTTCAAAATTAGTTTTCCCGTGTGTTATATATTTGCACATTTTACACTTTCTGGAACCACATCTGTAGGAACCATTCTTTTTCTTAAGCTTTAAAAAATTAACCATAGTTCCAATTTTATTTTTGTCTTTGTTACCATTGGATTTGTGTTTCACTACCTTTCTTGGTGCCAAATATTTTGTACGAGTGGGTGCTCTTTTGTAAACGACTCTTGTTTTTTCCCCAATTATTTCTTTCAAAACAGGATCTTTTTAAATAATAATATCTGATTTTTTTGCAATTAATCTCCTCCCCAACTCGCATAAACATCAAAAAGCCATAATCACACTCTGCTCGATTGGATTCTCTCCACTTCTTCTGACCGAATCCAGGAGGCAGGTGTTCTTCCTAACAATTTCAGTGACCACTGCTTAGTGTACTGCATGCGCAAAATAAAGGCAACTAAATCCTCTCCCAAGGTTAAAATCAACAGGCCCTTCAAAAAATGTAATCTTCAATAATTTCTAAATTACATCAAGAACCTCCCCTGGCACAAAATAAACCTAATCCCAGATTTAGACTCTGCAGTTGAATTCTTTCAGTCCGAACTCCTACAAGTTTGAAATTTACATGCCCCGCTCCGTAAGGTGAGAGTAAAAGGAGCACATTTGAATTAGATCACAGCTGACCTTATTCAAATGTATTAGTTTCCGGATTCATTGTGGTCAAAGTTCAAGCATACTGTCTTTATGAACGATTACTGTGTATATAGACAATGGCGAAATATATGTACTAAACAAACAAAATTGGCCAAGGCCCAATATTTCTGTGAAAATCTGAACAATAACATATCAAACCCTAGAAAGTTTAGGAAAGTCCTAAATAACTTACAAACTTCACCAATCCTCTCCCAACCCTCCACTGTCAATGTGGACAACCAAACCCTGCAACTCCCCTTAGAAGTAACAAATGCCTTTAACAATTATTTTGTTGGATGCTCCGCCACCCTGATTGACAAACTAATAAAGGACACGCATCCTGAAACTACAAATGTGGATCAGGCCCCACTAAATCAGCAAAGACCCAATATAGAGAAGTTCAATTTTAGACCTGTACCCATCAATGTCATTAAGAAACACCTTAATAATCTAAAAATTAAAAACCAGTCTGGACCTGATCAAATCCCAGCAATGCTGTTGAAGCTCAGTGCGCCGGAAATTGCTAAACCTGTCACAACCCTAATTAACGAATCCTTGCTGTCTGGATAAATACCCAAACTTTGGAAGACTGCAAGAGTAGTGGCTATCCATAAAAGTGGGGAGATAACCTTGGTTTCTAACTATCGCCCAATATCATTGCTCCCAGTATTGTCAAAAATCTTAGAAAAATGCATCCATACACAATTATGTGAGTATTACCAACAATCTAACTATCTGACCTCTGATCAATCAGGTTTTTGCCCAAATTACTCCACTACTACTGCCCTCCTAAAAGTTTGCAACAACATCCAAACTGGCATGGAACAAGGTGACCAAACTGAGCTGTTTTCTTTGATTTTGCAAAGGCAGTTGACACAGTAGACCACGACATACTACTGCTCAAACTAAAAAACTCAGGTATTGCTGATCGTCCGCTAACCTGGTTTCGATCATATGTATCGGATCGATCACAATATGTCTCCATTTCTGACAGCGACTCCCTCTCCCAGTCACGTGTGGTGTTCCCCAAGGTTCCAGTCTCGGCCCCCTACTATTCACATTATTTATAAATGATCTGCCTAATGTCTGCAAATCCTAAACTGTACACATGTATGCAGATGACACGGTAATCTATGCAAACAATTCCGATCTGCCGCAGCTTGAAGCAGTGCTCCAAGACTAGTTCACAGAGGTAGAAAAGTGGATCTCAAAAAACAAACTCTTCCTAAACACTGACAAAACTGTCACAATGATCTTTGGAATGGGACCTAAATTACACAAACTACAAAATGCCCATCTATGCATCAAAACAAAATCAAATTGCATGCTGACCGCAGTCCACTCTTTAAAATACTTGGGTATGCTGTTAGAACCCAATCTTTTAGCCTCCACATAGAAAAACTTGCATCTAAACTTTATAAAAATCTAGATGCCCTGTACAGAAACAAATCCTGCCTCAGCCCTACAGTAAAGGAAAAGATTGAACAGCAAATGCTGATGCCAATCATGGATTATGGGGATGTAGTATATGCACCTGCACTGCAAACTCACCTTAATACACTTAATACATTTTATAACTCATACTGCCACTTTGTGCTACAATGTAACTACAGGACCCACCATTGTGACATGCTAAAAGAACTCTACTGGCTGTCACTGGAATCCAGACGCACCCTCCATCTTTCCTGCCTTGTGTTTAAGAGCTTTTCTGGGAAGCTCCCACCCTACCTGAGCATAATGCTCTCCCTGGCTATT
This sequence comes from Bombina bombina, assembly GCF_027579735.1. Lineage (NCBI taxonomy): Eukaryota > Metazoa > Chordata > Amphibia > Anura > Bombinatoridae > Bombina > Bombina bombina. Next base: position 780,174,723 of record NC_069503.1, read on the forward strand.
CCCAGCTCCTATAACCTCTGATCCAGTACCAGCACATTATTTAGCTTGCCTCAATACAAAAAGAAATCAGCTCAATCCTCCTTTTCCTATAGAGCACCACAAATATGGAACGACCTCCCGCACACTTTTAAACCTTCCCCAAGCCTAATATCCTTTAAGAGATCCATCTCTACATATCTCAAAACAGAATGCACCTGTCATGGTTGATTATATATTTCCTACCTGTTCTATGTTCAATGTTTGCATATGTTGTGTATTATTATTGTTTTTTGTATTTTATTGTACCCTATTGTATCAATGCAATGTTTTGTGGACCCAGGACATACTTGAAACACAAGAGAAATCTCAATGTATCCTTCCTTGTAAAATATTTTATAAATAAATAAATATTGAGTAATACACATAGTTTCACTAGTAGTAGTCTCTAAATTTGTGGTATCTGATTTTCTATTTTTTATGTGTGTGGAGTTTATAGTTAGTCCTCTATCCTCCTATTTTGCTCTAAGATTTCCCTTTGAAATCCTTAAGATTCACTTTGTAAATCAAACTCCTCTATGTTGCTACAATTCCTTCTAATTCTTTTAAATTGCCCATATGGCATATTAAGTTTCCAAGGCATATAGCGGTTACTTTGGAAATCCAAATAACTATTGGAATCCACAGTCTTAAAGTGTGTTTTAGATGTAATATGCCCATCATCATTGAATGATAACAATACATCTAAGTAAACTATGGAGTGTGGTTGTATACTGCTAGTAAAAGTCAGTCCCATTAAATTAGTATTGAGATGTGCAATAAAATCTTTAGCAAAATGTTGATCGCCATTCCAAATAAAAATCAAATCATCAATGAAACGGCCATAGAATACCAGATTTGCCCTAGATGGGCCATTGAGGATATATTCTTCCTCAAAAATGCCCATATATAAGTTGGCAAAACTAGGAGCAAATCTGGTACCCATGGCCGTTCCCTTGATCTGTAAATAGAAATCATCCATAAACATAAAATAATTATGTTCTAAAATAAAACCAATCAATTGTAGTGTAAATTCTTTTTGATAAAACGGTAAATACCAATTTTGCTGTAAATATTTGGAAATGGCTGCAATTCCCAAACTATGATGAATATTAGAATATAATGATTGTCCAATCCATCACATGTAATCCAAAGATTGTTTTTCCCAATTTTAAAGTTGTTAAGTTTCACCAATAGATCAGCAGAATCTCCACTATAAGATTCTAAATTTAGATTATTTTTTTTAAAAAGAAGTCTATATATGATGATGATGCCTGATCTGTTAAACTACCAATACCTGCTGTGATGGGTCTACGGGGGGGGGCTCTCTATCCTTGTGGATTTTCCGTAGATGGAAATAGAATGCCATATTTGGGGTCTTAGGAATTAAATATTATTATTTTTTTTTAGTAACAATCCCTTCATTTAATGCAAGATCCACAATTCCTTTAACTTTATTTAAGAATTTGGATTTTGGGTCAACCCCCAACTTTCTATAGTATGACTCATCATCCAAAATTCTTTTTGCTTCATTAATGTGATCACAACGATTCTGGACTACGATTCCACCTCCCTTATCAGCTTGTTGAATGATGATATCAAAATTGTTTTTTAGAGATTCAAGAGCTTTTTTCTCAATGGGATATACATTTTGTTTTCATTTATAATTTTTGGGAAAAGTAGCCAACTCATCCATAACTAAATCCCTATCAATCTCAATATATTAATTATTATATTTTTTTGGTGTAAAATTTGACTTATTATTAAAATTTGTATGAATGTATTCATTATTTAAATGGTCAAACAATTCTTCAGGGTCACTATAGATAACATTCTTCTCAATTCTTGTGTCCATATTATCTGTCACAATTGGAGTGAGAGTAGGATTTTTTAGTTTCTTCTCTGCAAAGTATTTTTGCAAAGACAGTTTATGAGTGAACCTATTTAGATCAACAATCAAGTCAAATAGCTTGTAAGAATTAGAATGGTTATAGGACAAGCCTTTGCCCAATACTCTGATTTCAACATCAGTAAGTTTGGGTTTAGATAGATTATAAATACCAGATCTTAATTTCTGTAATCTATTCTTTTTGATGGTTGTGCCACTTCCTCTTGCCCCACATCTGAGTAGCCTCTTTTTCCTTTTTGATGAGAAAATGGGGTAGTCAGAGGTTCTAGAAACCCTGCTATGTTCTGTTGTGACCATGTTTGTTGTCTGGGTCGCTGTTCTAAAAAAACATTTTGGTTAGGGTAAGATGATGTTTAGGGATTTGTATCACCTATATTTTCTAGTTGCTCACTTAACACTTCATAACGGTTATTAGTTCTAAAGTTGTCATTACTAACTCTCTTATTCTGATGATAGTGAGATTGTGGTGTTCTTTGGTAAGTATACTCTGAATCTCTATGTGAAGTGTTATATCCTGAATTTCTCCAATGTGCATATGAATTATTACCATAGTTTTTATGATCTTGGTTTCTCCAATGAGAGGGGTGGTTGTTCATAGAAGTTCTAAACGGTGTTGTATAATTAACCCTTTCTTTCACCTCATCAGTCCTTTGGTAATTGTTAGAATAGGATTTTTTATTTTTATTGTTGAAATTTGTTTTCTTATTGTTACTTCTGTTCCTATTCACAATTGTCCAACCATCCCTGTTGGTATTACTAGGGGACTCCCTATTCAAACTAGGGTCGGTGTCATTAGTATCCTTAATTGTGTGTTGTCTGTTGAAGGAGAATACTTCTCCTTTAAGGTAATCTTCATGATCTCTTGCCAATTTTCTATTTTTATTTTAAATTAGTTATTTTTGAAATTGGTCTGTTCATTGAATTGCCATTTTATTTAATTCCTCATATTCCGGAGCAGCTACAAACTTATTAAGCTGCTCTTGAATAAGATCAATTTCTTTATTAGTCTTATCTACCAATACCTTCCAATGGGAGATCAAAATGTGTATTAATTTAAATAAGCATTTGTTCAAGGTTTCCTCCCACTTAACTGCTAACTTCCCTATCCCCCTCTCCCCCTTTCCCCTTCCCCCCCCCCCCCCTCTTTTCTTTCTTGGGTGTGTGTTTTTTTTGTTTTGTTTTTTTTTCTTCATATTTCTGTATAAGTTGGTTTATATTTTGATTCAAGTACGTACCCATTGCCGTGACCCAGAATTATGGGTTAGGCATAAGATTTATCTCTTTATGTTATTAGAGAATGATGTTAAAATATGCTTGCTACCAAGGTCAGTGCTATTGGAGACTGTGATGGATTATGCCAAATATGTTGTAATTGATATTTACTACTGTTGCATTTGATTTATTTGATATTAGTTAAGTTTAATTTAACACAATGGCATTTGTAAAAAGCTAAATTGGGGAAAGGAGGGAAAAAGAAGGAAAAAACCAATACGTGACTTTTCTATGTTACAAACTCCGTAAAGCTATTATTTGGTCAATAAAAAGTTAAATTAAAAAAAAAAAAAAAAAAAAAGCTGAATCCACTAGTTTACATGTAACCCGCCGCAGCACAATTTGGTGCGGTTATCCCAGTGGCAGCTAAATAGATTTAATGGACAGAGAGTGATCAAAAGTTAAAACTTTTTTTAAAAACAGAAAATCTGCTGTCATGATACTACTGGTATGTATTGCAATTATGTATCCATTTAACGCTATCATGACTATGTTGCCATAAGTGTATCTTGTTACCATAAACTTGATGATAAACATAATAATAATATAACACATAATGTTATGTGATTTGTGTGAATAAAAATAAAATATTAAAGATTCAGATTACCTATGTACTGATATATGTTACACTGTTTAATAATGTTGAGGGTTCATACACAAAAAAACAGAATAGGCTGTGCTGTAAAAGATGATCTGTGTCTATACACTGTTGGTGAGCACTATGTACATTATAGACATATGCGTTTCATTTCGTTCCAAATCGAAATTCAGGCGAATTTGTCAAATTCGGAGCTTCGGATCGATTCAAATTTTGGAATTAACCTAGCAATGAAACTAGACTAATCTGCATGCTTTTGTAACGAATAAATCCGAATTAGTTTGGATTTATTCAATACATTTGAATGGCCATGGACTAACCATAATTACACTAGTATTGTACAGTATATTAGGTTATATCATTGTGCTAGCTCTGTGCAGGGCACATTATGTAGCTGGTACCTGTAGATTGGTAGATAGGTGGGATGTGCTGTGTTTTACACTAGTATTATGTACTGTATATTAGGTTATATACCTCTGTTAGCTCTGTGCATATTGTGTAGCTGGTACCTGTGAGGTTGGTACTTATGTTGCACCTAATATACAGTACATAATAGTAGTGTAATACACAGCACATCCCAACTAACACATACCGAACTTCCGAATTTATTAATCAAATCCGAACCGAATACATCTGAATACATCCGAAGTTATTTGAATCCAAATTCGGAAAAATTCTAAATGAAAGAAAAAAACGGAATCGGTCCGAAACGAACCAAAACATTTTTTTTTTGCTGTGCACAAGTCTAGTGCATTTTAATAATGCTAAACATTTATACCCTTAAAACTGACATACCCCGGCTTCATCACCTTTTATTAATGTGGCTAAAGTTTTACAAATTGTGCAAGGGCTGTACAGAGAGATATGTCAGCCAGATGCTTTCAGCTGTTCTGTCTGAGCTGAACTCTATACCTTACTTATGTTTCAAGGGAGTCCCCTCCCATTCTAGACATGATGCCCCCACATATGGCCCCTACTATGAATCCCAAGTTAGGCATAAAAAGAAAAAATGTACACATTTATAAAAAATGATCATGCACCAAATTTGTACCCTCCCTTCATGGGCGCCCTAAGGTGGTTGCCTAGACTGCCGTTATTATAGCACCGACCCTGCTTATTCTAGAGTAATTGTAACTCAGAGTGTTTTTTTTTTTATTAAGAATACAATCCTCCTACAAATGATGTTGCTTGTACTAGATGCCTATATGGACAGCAGAAAGAGATGCACCTTGTGCAGCAGGCTAGTATTGTTCTCAGATTGGGCAGTCATAGAAACTTAAAATTTAACAAAAATGTCACATTGCTTCCACTGTTGCATGTTAATTTAATCTAAGGTTATAGCTTAACCAGCTCACTCCATTCTCTCTACCATACATCTGTGCCTGCTGTCTGTTTTATTTGCCTTAATGCTATCATCTGACGCCCCCTTTGAAAATCCCAACACTATCTCCCACTGTCTTCTAAAATTTTACTTAATTTAATTTTACTTTAACAATTAACAATACTTCAACTCTTACAATTTTGCTCTTGTAATAAATATATTACCCTGAATGTTCAATTGGAACATTTAATATGCACTCATAGTCACCCTAGTCTTTACACGCTCAACCGATAAGAAACTTTCCAAACTCACTTACTTTTCACTTTGGCACACAACACATTGATAGTGGCACATTAACACTATAGTCACTCAAATATTTACATGTTCACACTGACACACATATACTGTAAATATGATTAAATATCTGTATATACATTATAATAGTAGACTGAATGCTCCTATTGACATTACTTTTGCCCTTCAGATATTTATAGATTAAATGTTTATATTTGAATATTCAAGTTTAGATTTGAATAGTATATTTAAATATTGATTCCTATAACAGATATTATAATTATAATACATTTATAAGAATAAACATCCAAATGTTAATATTGAACACTCCAACCAACATCCAAATGTTAATATTGTCATTGGTGGACAATGTTCACATCTATTGATTTGTAATTAAGCATATACTGTATATGTATTATACATTGCAGTTGTTAAGAGCAAAATTGTTTCACTGCACAAGTATTCACACATTTCCTTATTTTAGAAAAACAAACATCATAGCTGAAACCAACTTTCTGCTGTCTACATTTAAGATGTAAATATCTGTGTGATTAATCTAGGGGATCTCATAAAATAATATATAAATGAAAAATAAAGTCTACAAAACTCCATTTCATCCATAATAACTCCTATGAGATCATTCCATTCTTACCAATAAGGTCTTAATCTTGTATATATTTTTAAAATAGAACAAGATTGACATTTGATGGTAAAGAACATTTTTTAGTATGCAAAAAATTCTGTTTGAATATTGAAATAAATAAAGATGAGGTTAAATCAATAACTGAACTATGCGTACTATTATACAAAACACAAGCCACCAGTTAGGGGATACAGGCATTTAAAATGTTAAGGCAGATTCTCAGTCAAGAATGCAGACAACTTGCAGATAAATAAAATATTTCTGAAACTTAATATTTATATTAGATGTAATTTTACCCTTTCTCTTTCACTCAATAAAGTAAAACAACAAATACTCTGCTATAATATAAATACATGTATACTTGTTATTTTTGCTCACCCTTATTTGGTAGGTATGATTTAAAAGAATAAAACAAATTTTCTACATTTTGGATCATATATCTAATAGGGCAAATGCGATCATGAGGTCACATAATTGTTATCACTGGAACCCTTATTACAAGTCAGGAATTTAATAAAATATTGTAGATACCATTGCATAAGCTCTACATAACTAATGTTCCCTATAATTTAATGACCAACAATTGTATTGCAAGTTCATGGTGAACCATTATAATTTAGTGGTAATAACATAAATTCTGGAGATTACCAAAGTGAAAATCCCTAATAAAGTCATTGTGACCGTTCATACAGGACTTAACAAACCACAAAACGTGTTTTTTTAGCTTTTATTTTCACGCTCATTCAACACGTTTTGCAAAGGCATGCCATTTTAATGTAATTTAAATCTCCATAAAATAAAATGGTCTAGATTATTTAAGGATATGTTCATGCCTGTATCATAGTCCTTTGCTATTGGCTGGTCCTGAAATTTAAAAATGTAACTATAATATCTGGCCAATTATGTGTAATTTCTCACAGCACACAAGAACCAATAGAAATGCAAGCATACATAAATCATGATTGCAATTTGGGAAAACCATTGTTAAAATAGCTTTGTGGCCTGTACATGTTTAATATCTGCATAAGTGTAATTTTGATTTAAACTATTCTCATTTTTCAAAACAAGATTTCTATCCTTAATCACTTTATGGCTTTGTGCTGAAGGGGTGTTTGTTCACTTTCAAGATCCTTTGTACAAGAAATATAAAGATGAAATGTGTGGGTAAGTAATAGTTTAATTGTTTAATCAATTTGAGCTGGGCATTATGGTAACATAGTACATGTGTGTAGGAAGTTTTTATGATATGCACTATACTGTAAAATTGTTAATTATACACTTTTTCTAACTTTGCTTTTTGTAAAACCCATTGCCTAGATTTAGAGTTTTGTCGGTAAAGACACGCGGTGCTAACGCTCCTTTTTTTTTCCAGTGCACCCTTAAGACAACGCTGGTATTTAGAGTTGTCTGAATGGCTGTGTTAGCCTCAGAAAAGGGAGCGTTGAGCATAATTTAGCTCCACTTCTACTCTCAATACCAGCGTTGCCTACGGTAGCGGTAAGCTGGAAAAACGTGCTTGTGCATGATATCCCCATAGGAAACAATGGGGCTGAGCTGGCCGAAAAAAAAGCCTAACACCTGCAAAAAAGCAGCATTCAGCTCCTAACGCAGCCCCATTGTTTCCTATGGGGAAACACTCTCTAAGTCTACAACTAACACCCTAACATGAACCCCGAGTCTAAACATCCCTAATCTTACACTTATTAACCCCTAATCTTCCATCCCTGTTATTGCTGACACCTGCATTATACTTTTAACCCCTAATCTGCCGCTCCGGACACCGCCGCAACCTACATTATAGCTATAAACCCCTAATCTGCTGCCCCTAACATCGCCGACACCTATATTATATTTATTACCCCCTAATCTTCCCCCAAATGTCGCCGCCACCTACCTACACTTATTAACCCCTAATCTGCCGACCGGACCTCACCGCCACTATAATAAATGTATTAACCCCTAAACCGCCACACTCCCACCTCGCAAACACTATAATAAATAGTATTAACCCCTAATCTGCCCTCCCTAACATCGCCGCCACCTACCTACAATATCAACCCCTAATCTCCCGCCCGCAATGTTACCGCTACTATAATAAATTTATTAACCCCTAAACCTAAGTCTAACCCTAACCCTAACACCCCCCAAACTTAAATATCATTTAAATTAATCTAAATAATTTTTTCCTATTTAAAAATAAATACTTAGCTATAAAATAAACCCTAATATAGCTACAATATAACTATTAGTTACATTGTAGCTATTTTAGGATTTATATTTATTTTACAGGCAACTTTGTATTTATTTTAACTAGGTACAATAGCTATTATATAGTTATTAACTATTTAATAGCTACCTAGTTAAAATAATTACAAAATTACCTGTAAAATAAATCCTAACCTAAGTTACAAATACATCTAAAACTACACTATCAATAAATTAATTAAACAAATTAACTACAATCATCTAAACTAAAATACAATTAAATAAACTAATCTATAATACAAAAAAACAAACACTAAATTACAGAAAATAAAAAAAATTACAAGAAGTTTAAACTAATTACACCTAATCTAAGCCCCCTAATAAAATAAAAAAGCCTGCCAAAATAATAAAATGCCCTACCCTATTCTAAATTACAAAAGTAATCAGCTCTTTTACCAGCCCTTAAAAGGGCTTTTTACGGGGCATTGCCCCAAAGTAATCAGCTCTTTTACCTGTAAATAAAAATACAACCGCCCCAACATTAATACCCACCACCCACATACCCCTACTCTAACCCACCCAAACCCCCCTTTAATAAACCTAACACTAACCCCCTGAAGATCTCCCTACCTTGAGTCGTCTTCACCCAGCCAAGCCCAATTCTTCATCCAAGCGGAGCAAGAAGATGACCTTCATCCGGAAGAAGTCTTCATCCAAGCAGGGCAAGAAGAGGTCCTTCATCCGGTAGAAGTCTTCATCCAAGCGGGGTCTTCTACCTTCATCCATTCGGAGCGGCTCCATCTTCCAGCCAGCCGACGTTGAGCCATCCTCTTCAACTGACGGACTAACGACGAATGACGGTTCATTTAAGGGACGTCATCCAAGATGGCGTCCCTCGAATTCCGATTGGCTGATAGGATTCTATCAGCCAATCGGAATTAAGGTAAGAAAAATCTGATTGGCTGATTCAATCAGCCAATCAGATTGAAGTTCAATCAGATTGGCTGATCCAATCAGACAATCGGATTGACCTCGCATTCTATTGGCTGATTGGAACAGCCAATAGAATGTGAGGTCAATCTGATTGGCTGATTGGATCAGCCAATCGGATTGAACTTCAATCTGATTGGCTGATTGAATCAGCCAATCAGATTTTTCTTACCTTCATTCCGATTGGCTGATAGAATCCTATCAGGCAATCAGAATTCGAGGGACGCCATCTTGGATGATGTCCCTTAAAGGAACCATCATTTGTCGTTAGTCCGTCAGTTGAAGAGGATGGCTCCGCGTCGGCTGGCTGGAAGATGGCTCCGCTCCGCTCCGGATGGATGAAGATAGAAGACCCCGCTTGGATGAAGACTTCTACCGGATGAAGGACCTCTTCTTGCCCCGCTTGGATGAAGACTTCTACCGGATGGAGGACATCTTCTTGCTCCGCTTGAAAGAAGAATTCGGATCGGCTGGGTGAAGATGACTCAAGGTAGGGAGATCTTCAGGGGGTTAGTGTTAGGTTTATTTAAGGGGGGTTTGGGTGGGTTAGAGTAGGGGTATGTGGGTGGTGGGTTTTAATGTTGGGGGGGTTGTATTTTTATTTACAGTTAAAAGAGCTGATTACTTTGGGGCAATGCCCCGCATAAAGCCCTTTTAAGGGCTGGTAAAAGAACTGATTACTTTTGTAATTTAGAATAGGGTAGGGCATTTTATTATTTTGGGGGGCTTTTTTATTTTAGGAGCTTTATGTTCCCGCGTTAGCCCATAAAGCTCTTAACTACTGACTTTTTTTGACGGTATTAGTCTTGTCGGTAGAGGCTCTACCGCTCACTTCGAAATACCCGCGTTAGTCAAATCCCATAAAAAAGATAGGATATGCAATTGACGTAAGGGGATCTGCGGTAGCCTCGAGTTGCGGAATAAAAGTGAGTGGTAGACCCTTTCCTGCCTGACTTTTAATACCAGCGGGCGGTAAAAAGCAGCGTTAGGACCCCTTAACGCTGCTTTTGATGGCTAACGCCAAACTCTAAATCTAGGCGCTTGTTTTTTAATTTTGCAAGGTTTTGGTCTAGATTCAAGATTAACAATATAGGATATGACTATCTTGCATTAAAAACAACAATAACATTTCCGATTTAACTGTTTGCACACTGTAAAGCATTTTTTGGCAAATTGGCAACATTTCTATCATTGAAACTAATGAGCAGCTTTATTCTCGCAAAACTGAAAGTTCTCACTGTACAGAATAGAAAAAGAATGTAACTTTCAACTTGTAATAAGAAAGCAAAATATGCTGACGGTATACTAGCTGTATCAATCTCACTTTCTCAAATTATGCACAGTAATTGATCGACTCCTCCGGTATCCAATAATTGGTGGTTCCATATCAATGAAAGGCAATGTTCTATCAGTAGTGAGAATGCCCTTTTAAGGGCAATGCCCATACAAATGCACTTTTAGGGGCAATGGGTAGTTTATGATTTTTTAGTGTTAGTTTTTTTTATTTTAGGGGGTTTGGTGGGTGGGGAGGTTTTACTGTTAAGGGGAACAAAAAGGTAAAAGAGCTGTTTATCTTAGGGCAATGCCCTACAAAATGCCTTTTTTGAGGGCTCTTAGTAGTTTATTATTAGATTAGGGGGTGTTTTTATTTTGGGGCGGCTTTTTTATTTTCATAAGGATTAGGTTTTTTTTTTTTGATCATTTCATTTATTATTTTATGTAATGTTAGACTTTTTAATTTTTTTGTAATTTTAGATTAATTTAAATTTTTATTTTTTATAATTTTAATGTTAAGTTTTTTTATTTTAATTGTAATTTAGGATTTATCATTTTAATTGTAATTTAGGATTATTTTAATTAATGTAGGAGGTGTTAGGTTAAGGGGCTTAGTGATTGGTTATTTGCGTTGTGGTGGCATGGCGGATTAGAGGTTAACAGTTTAAATAGCTAGATTGCATTGTGGGGTCATGGTGGATTAGGGGTTAATAGTTTAAATAGCTAGATTGCATTGTGGGGTCATGGTGGATTAGGGGTTAATAGTTTAAATAGCTAGATTGCATTGTGGGGGCATGGCAGATTAGAGGTTGATAGTTTAAATAGATTCTTTGCTATTTGGGGGCATGACAGGTTAGGGGTTAATAGTTTAAATAGATACTTTGAGATATGGGGGTTGGCGGATTAGGAGTTAATGGTTTAAATAGATATTTTGCAATTATAGGGGATGGCAGATTAGGGGTTAATAGTTTTAATAGCTAGTTTGCATTTTGAGGGGCATGGCAGTTTAGAGGTTAATCAAAAGGAGAGAGAGGATAAAAGAAACCCTCAAGATTGGGGTGTGTTAGCACTCATTCCTACTAAATAGTAAAGATTTAAAAAATTGAATTTTTATTTATTTCAAGTTTAAAAAAACATATATAATGTGATTAAATATACGAGTCAGGGAGGCCTTATATATCAAAATATATATATATATATCGAAATTACCTATACAACTTGCAAACTAAAGTCACCTTGCCCCCCTGTTTCCTGGCCGATAACTGCTCCCTCGGCTTCAGGTGACAGGGACAAGAGACCATAAACTAAAAGTTAAGAAGTTAAAACCAAAAATAGTGCACCAAGGTGCTTACTATTTACACAACAAACGCGTTTTGGCTGTTAGTGGCAGCCATTGGCTAACTTATGGTCCATTGGCTAACTTATGGTAAGGGCACGAACAACTATTAATGTGATAAATGACAACATAGTCAAATCTCTGCTTGTTTAAAATAGACGCCACAAGGGGAATGTCTCACATGATTATGTAGGCTATTTACTATAAGATAATTATTTCTGATGTGTATTCGTAAATAAATGGGTTTAATCATTAGCGTAACGATGTTAGTATTACAATGACCGTAGGTTATTCATACCAGAGTCAGAACCAATCGGATACCTTATAGAATACAAGCCTTTTCTCAGGCGTCAGCCATTGGTGTTTAACGGGGCGTATTTCGCCCCTTGTGCGTGATTGGTAAATTCACCGGTTGCTCAGGACTATAAGAAGGGGTGGCACCCGGGCCTCGGCTTGTCTATGCTACATTGAAAAAGGCTGCCACTAACACCCGAAACGCGTTTGTTGTGTAAATAGTAAGCACCTTGGTGCACTATTTTTGGTTTTAACTTCTTAACTTTTAGTTTATGGTCTCTTGTCCCTGTCACCTGAAGCCGAGGGAGCAGTTATCGGCCAGGAAACAGGGGGGCAAGGTGACTTTAGTTTGCAAGTTGTATAGGTAATTTCGATATATAAGGTCTCCCTGACTCATATATTTAATCACATTATATATGTTTTTTTTAAACTTGAAATAAATAAAAATTCAATTTTTTAAATATTTACTATTTAGTAGGGATGAATGCTAACACACCCCAATCTTGAGGGTTTCTTTTATCCTCTCTCTCCTTTTGATTAATTAAATTTGTGGGGTTAGCACCGGAAATACTTTTCCTTTATTCCACTAGTTTACTTTATCTAGTGCCAGTTCTCTACTCCAAATATAATACGGTTTAGAGGTTAATACATTTATTATAAGTTGCGATATGGGGGGGGGATGGTGGATAGAGGGGTTTTGATGTGTCAGGTTAGATTTTAATGGAAAAAAGGTCTCATAAAGCACCTTTTTCCTGTTTTACACCTAGTTGAGCTGGGTGTAATTTTTGTTACTGTATCGGCAGCCTCCGACAGTGTATTAACGGTTTGCACGGGCATTGGAAACTGGGTATAATTTAAAGATTAGTGACTTCTGATACTTTGTATGGGACACGATAATGTTTTTGGCAGCCAGAGTCCAATTGCCGAAATTGAGTTATAACAGACCGTTGGAAGCAGTCATGAACGATATAGCTTCCGACAGCTTATTTAATGGTTTGTGAATGCACGCAAACCGAATTGCGGCTCAATGGAATCGAGCCCATTGTTGTAACGCAGCAAGTACTTTTAATGGACATTGCGACAATGCTAAATAGCTTTGATATTACAAGTTGAAAGTTATGAGTTGTGCTCAAGCAAAAGCCCAAATAGCGCTAGTAGAATTAACGCTGCTTGAGACCTGAAGTCAAGTGTAAAGGTTATAAAAAATAGCTTCACAAAACACAACTAAAACATATTAAAATAAAGTATAACATTCATACACACATAACATTTATATTGATTAATATGTTTTAAAAGGGTTAAAAGGGATATGGGGTATATATTATAAATATATACGTGTATATATACATATATACACGTATAGGTGGCCATGCAACGAAGTTGCAGGACAACCTATTGTTATTGTCAGGATTATTATTATCTTTTTTTTTAATTATGCCTCCACTTTTTCAATTGCTTATAAAAACAACAACATAACTCAAAAACTCATGAAACTTGGCACAATGCTAGAGATCTATGCTGTGCATAATCCTGTGCAACATAAATCTTATAGGTCATGTGATCTAGCAGCCATATTGCTTTTTGCAACAAATTTCAACAACTGCTTGAAAATCTTCTTCTCCAGAACCGCTTATGTTACAGCTGTGAAACTTCATGTGTGAACTGCTGTACTGACCTAGAATAAAGTTTGTTCAACAGAAGTGGTTTAGTCACATGATCTAGCTGCCATTTTGAAATGTGCGAAAAATTTTAAACATCCTCTTCTCTGCAACCGCTAAGTGCAATGAAGCGCAATTTTGCACATGTGCTCCTTGCAAGGTGTGCTACTAAGTTTGTTCAAACTGTGAATTTTCCATAATCAACATGGCTGCTATGAGCCATTTGCCTTTTTATTGCTGTTTAATTGCGTACATTTGTGTTTTATGCATTATGTTTACACTATTTAACTATATTATATCCTTCCTGGTAAAATATTTTATAAATAAATAATTATATATATATATATATATATATATATATATATATATATATATATGTGTGTGTGTGTGTGTGTGTGTGTATAGTCATTTAGATATATAGGTATAGAAATATATTTTATAAAAAAATGTATATATGTATATTAAAGTAAAAAGAATAATTTAAAGTTAAGAATATAGTAATTTCAAGCACTTTTAGTGCAGTTGATCAACTGCAACATTGTGTTAGTGTTCAAGCAATAAAAGGAAAAGGCTTTCTTAAGCGTGCCCCATAGAAGTCTGTAGGGACGTGCTAACTTTTTACTTTCAACTTGTAATACCAGAGCTAATCTGACAGTAATACTTTTTTACCTTGAGCACAGTTAGCACTCATGAGTGATAAAAAATTATCGCTCCACTTGTAATCTGGCTTGTTTTCAGTTATGTATGTTTTTTATCTCATATTTAACTTTTAAAAATACTGTTCATATAGGGTCTTATTTGTAAAGCTGCATAAGCAGCTTCAGGGGCATTTCCCAGCAAGCTCGCTAAACCGCTGCTTCTTAACATGTCTGCAGCTTCAAAGGTTGCAGATATCGGATAATCTAGATCATGGTAGCACTTTGTGCTAGAAAAATTAACCAGAGTTTAATTAACCAGAGGTCAGACCTCTAGTTAATTAAAAAAATGTCCCCCAAAATAAAGTGTACATTTCATTTTTTTTAAATATCTTTTTTTTTTTTTAAATTAAAATAACTGCACAAAGCAGTTAAAAAGAGTTAAAGGGACAGTAAAGTCAAAATTAAGCACTCAAGATTCATGCAAGTTTTAACAACTTTTCAATTTACTTCTGTTATTACATTTGCTTTGTTCTCTTGGTATCTTTTATTAAAGTTTAAAACTAGGTAGACTCATAAGAGCTCAGGAGTGTGCATGTATTTAGTTCACTATGGCTGAAGTTCTTTGCAACATTGTATAACAAATCTACAAATAATGTTGTAAAACACTGCTGCCAGAGTACTAAAGACATATGCACACTCCTGTGCTCTTATGAGCCTACCTAGTTTTTTTCTTTAATAAAAGATAACATGAGAACCAAGCAAATCTGATAAGAAAAGTAAATTTGAAAGTGGTTTAATATTGCTTCCTCTATCTGAATCATGAAAGTTTATTTTTTACTTTACTGTTCCTTTAACCCATTAACGACCAAGGACGTGTCAGGCACGTCCTACAAACGTGTCAGTTAATGACAAAGGATGTGTCCGGCACATCCTCTGGGGTTTCAAGCATTGGAAGTGATGCATTGGAAGTGATCCTGATCTCTTCCAGACACATTCAGGGTATTGCAGTGATGCCTCAATATTGTGGCATCCTGCAATACCATTGTTATAGCCACTGATACAGAGAGAGACACTCTGTGGCCCTCTCTGCATCAGTCAGCAATGGTGCCGATCATTGGTGGGTGAGAGCCATAGCAGGGAGGCAGGTTGGTGGCCCATCGCTGGTCCACTTCCTTTCAGGCCGGATGATGGTGCCAGTAGGGGGGCGGGTGCACGCGTGAGTGCAGACAGCTGCCAGTACCCAAGATGGCAACAACTAGGTAGAGGGGGAGGGCTAGAGAGCTGTTTGGGGGGAATCAGGGAGGTTGGGGGCTAAGGGGTGTCAGGGTACCTGTGAAGATAATGCATTAATAATAATAATAATATATATGGTTGTTAAGACCACAGAATTAATTATATATGAGACTAGTTGCATCAGTTTTATTTACTGTAGATTGCAGTCCTCTCTGCCAGATGGTCTTGGCTGAATAAAACAACCCCCACTTCTTTTGGTTACATAGGATGCATCACAGGCCTTTGTCATAATTTATCAAAAGAAATTGCTTTCAAGTAATCTTAGAAAGGTCACTTCAAAAGACACACTACCTGGAAATGTGTAATAAAATTTCCTATCATATCACTAGACTACCTTATAAGAAGAAAGGAGCCTAACAGTCTGATACAAGTGACAAGTTTTGTGGGAAAGTGACCATTCACGCTTCGATAAAAAATTGATGCCTGCTGTGTCAGATAAACATGTGCTGAACCAAACAGAAACACATGTTTGTATTGCAGTTTTAAAATTTATTTTTTAAAATACAGCCTGTATAATTTTATATACTGTATAAAAATGTGTAGCTGAAAACCTAATAAGCAGTGACTAATAGTAACATATTAGATAAATATTTGCTGAGCTGATAAATACTGCAAATAGATGTATACATGTTTGACTTTTTTTTTTCTTTGTTTTACAGACAACAAGATGTCCTTAGTCATAAACAGGGATATCTTCTATTTTATCACAGAAATTGATAAAATACTGGTGTTTGGTATCAAATTGTAAATTTTCTGTTATTTCTAAATGAAATATAGATGCCGACAAAAGAGAGGTTTATTAATGCTAAAAGTTAAAGTAGTTTAAATAATCACTTTATAAGGATGTATTAAATTGTTAGCAATATTGATGGTGAAGATATTCACGGTTGTCTGCTGGCCCCTAGGGGATTAAAACTGGAATAACAACCAAATTAATTATCTATTAGAACACATGCAAATCCAAATAGCCAATAAAATGTTTCAACTCTAAGGGCGGACCAGGGACAATCTCCGTTAGAGCCAATCCAAAACAAGCACTGTGGACATAACCAAAAACAGATCACCAATGATTAGATATAAGAAAAGCTGAATGCAAAGAGAGAGAGAGTCTTACCGTTTTTGTCTGCTGAAACTGGTGTGATTGAATAACTGTCTGCCATACATGGGACACAATCAACTTTAAGCAAAAAGCTGAGACTAACTTCTTGATCTATGCGATAACTTTTCTTCATATGAGATGATCTAAAAATACTTTGAAAAGATTGGAATCCTAAATTGGTTCATGTTGGTAATGTATGAATTCTATCATTTGATATTTTTAAGCAAATACACTCATCATTGCAACAATCAAACTGCAGTTAATAGATTTAAGAGAGCACTTTGTATTTTAGCTTGCATTCATAATCCTGTGTAGTCTTAACTAGTCATTATTGCTAAATAATTTATTTACTAGACATGGTTTTATACTCCAGATTTATAAGTCAGTTATTATAGTGAACTCTCTCAGAATTGCACATAAACTGGTTATTGTGATAATATCCCTGGTAGTTAATAATTAAGCATAGTAAGTGGGTAGTCCATATAGAGCATTGAACTAGAGTTATTGGTTAATAACTGAAGATTTGGTATTTCATTGTGGTACTTTAATGCAATTCAATTGTGAATAAGGTTAATTATAAAGTTACAATTTGGTTTGCTTTGTAAAGAATATTGTAACAGTTTAAACATTGTATAATTTGATTCATATCTAGTTTTCTATAAATATAATTCAATGTGTCTATAAATTTTAACTAATATAAAGAATTTAGGAATTTACATTAATTGTATTGTTTTGTATATGCATTTTATTGGGGGTTTGTTTTTAAAGAATAATTATTAACTACATTGTATTATAACCCGGCCATATACTGACAGGGGGATCCAACACTGCAGAATACCTATAAAAAAATGCCTTTTATTTTAGTACTGGTAGACTATCTGCCAGTACTTAAGATGGCGGTGACAATTGTGAGGTGGGGGAGAAAGATAGCTGTTTTAGGGGGGTCAGTAGCTTAACCCTACAAGCTACCTAATTAACTCCTTAACTGCTGGGCATAATACAAGTGTGGTGCGCAGCAGCATTTAGTGGCATTCTAATTAACCAAAAGAAATGCCAAAGCCATATATCTCTGCTATTTATCAACAAAGGGAATCTAAGAGAAACATTTACAACCATGTGTGCCATGATTGCACTAACTGTTTGTAAATAATTTCAGTGAGAAATCTATAATTGTGAAAAAGTTAACAATTTTTTTATCTGACCGCATTTGGCGGTGAAATGGTGGCATGAAATATACCAAAGTGGGCCTAGATCAATAATTTGGGTTGTCTACTAAAAGAAATATATACATGTGAAGGGTTATTCAGGGATTGCTGATAGATATCAGTGTTACAATGTAACTATCGCTAATTTTGAGAAAAAAAATGGAAATAGCTAATTGCTACTTGTTCTTATTGCCCTATACCTTGCAAAAAAGCACTATTTAGCATGGGTGTTTTTTGGTGGTTGTAAATGTGTAACAGATTTTGGGGGTCAAAGTTAGAAAAATTGTGTTTTTCCATTTGTCATCATATTTTATAAGAAAAATTATAGTAATTTATATGATATGATTAAAATAATTGTACCTTTAAAAAGTCCATTTAATGGCGAGAAAAATTGTATATAATATGTGGGGGTACAGTAAATGACTAAGAGGAAAATTACAGCTAAACACAAACACTGCAGAAATGTAAATATAGCCATGGTCATTAACGGTAAAAAATTTAAAATTGGTCTGGTCACTAAGGGGTTAAAATGAGGGGATGTGAGGTGTTAGAAAAAAATGGCACTGAAAAGTGTTTTTACATTGCGGTTACATTGTATGTTATCAATCTTAATATATATATATATATATATATATATATATATATATATATATATATATATATACATATATATATTTACATATGTATATGTAAATATGTGTATATACACATATAAACACATAAATATATATGTATCTATTTATATACATATATTTTTAAACTTTGCTACCCAACGCTGCATTAATTAGCCCTTCACTGCGCTAGGTTCTGTGCCATGTCTATCGGCAACATAACGAGACTCCCATTGGAGCCTATGGAAGCACGCTCTCATGAGTGCAAAGCTTCCATGAAATTCGAACACAAGGCCACATACACATTGGGCATTACTTCTAATACCAGTGCTTATATGCATAAAAAGTCACAAAGAAGAAGCAGCACCAACCAGTAGTTTCCAACAGATTTATTTGTGCAGTATGAACAGTGAACAGCCAGACCAACAAACAGCAACGTTTCGGACTTAGTCCTTAATCATGCATAGTTACACCTGGAGATCATGCAGCTTAAATATACCTGTAAACCACACCCATTCTTTTAAACACCTTTGACATACTGAATGTTAGCACCATCTAGTGGTCATATAAAAAACTTTTTTAACAGAATATGAAAAGTCAGGTTAAACACATATTGCTCCTAACAAATCTGCAAAACATTTCAAATATATTGAACATGTTAAAAACTTTTTAAGACAATCAATAAATCATATACTCTAGAGACTGAGGCCTAGATTTGGAGTTCGGCGGTAGCCGTCAAAACCAGCGTTAGAGGCTCCTAACGCTGGTTTTGGCCGCCCGCTGGTATTTGGAGTCAGTGATTAAAGGGTCTAACGCTCACTTTTCAGCCGCGACTTTTCCATACCGCAGATCCCCCTACGCCATTTGCGTAGCCTATCTTTTCAATGGGATCTTTCTAACGCCGGTATTTAGAGTCGTTTCCGAAGTGAGCGTTAGAGCTCTAACGACAAGATTCCAGCCGCCTGAAAATAGCAGGAGTTAAGAGCTTTCTGGCTAACGCCGGTTCATAAAGCTCTTAACTACTGTACCCTAAAGTACACTAACACCCATAAACTACCTATGTACCCCTAAACCGAGGTCCCCCCACACCGCCGCCACTCGATTAAAATTTTTAACCCCTAATCTGCCGACCGCCACCTACGTTATATTTATGTACCCCTAATCTGCTGCCCCTAACCCCGCCGACCCCTGTATTACATTTATTAACCCCTAACTTGCCCCCCACAATGTTGCCGCCAGCTACTTAAAATAATTAACCCCTAATCTTCCGACCGCAAATCGCCGCCACCTACGTTATCCCTATGTACCCCTAATCTGCTGCCCCTAACATCGCCGACCACTATATTATATTTATTAACCCCTAATCGCTCCCCTCAACGTCGCCGACACCTGCCTACACTTATTAACCCCTAATCTGCCGAGCGGACCTGAGCGCTACTATAATAAAGTTATTAACCCCTAATCCGCCTCACTAACCCTATCATAAATAGTATTAACCCCTAATCTGCCCTCCCTAACATCGCCGACACCTAACTTCAATTATTAACCCCTAATCTGCCGACCGGAGCTCACCGCTATTCTAATAAATGTATTAACCCCTAAAGCTAAGTCTAACCCTAACACTAACACCCCCCTAAGTTAAATATAATTTAAATCTAACGAAATAAATGAACTCTTATTAAATAAATTATTCCTATTTAAAGCTAAATACTTACCTGTAAAATAAATCCTAATATAGCTACAATATAAATTATAATTATATTATAGCTATTTTAGGATTAATATTTATTTTACAGGCAACTTTGTAATTATTTTAACCAGGTACAATAGCTATTAAATAGTTAAGAACTATTTAATAGTTACCTAGTTAAAATAATAACAAATTTACCTGTAAAATAAATCCTAACCTAAGTTATAATTAAACCTAACACTACCCTATCAATAAAATAATTAAATAAACTACCTACAATTACCTACAATTAACCTAACACTACACTATCAATAAATTAATTAAACACAATTCCTACAAATAAATACAATTAAATAAACTAGCTAAAGTACAAAAAATAAAAAAGAACTAAGTTACAGAAAATAAAAAAATATTTACAAACATAAGAAAAATATTACAACAATTTTAAACTAATTACACCTACTCTAAGCCCCCTAATAAAATAACAAAGCCCCCCAAAATAAAAAATTCCCTACCCTATTCTAAATTAAAAAAGGTACAAGCTCTTTTACCTTAACAGCCCTGAACAGGGCCCTTTGCGGGGCATGCCCCAAGAATTTCAGCTCTTTTGCCTGTAAAAAAAAACATACAATACCCCCCCCCCAACATTACAACCCACCACCCACATACCCCTAATCTAACCCAAACCCCCTTAAAGAAACCTAACACTAAGCCCCTGAAGATCTTCCTACCTTGTCTTCACCATACCAGGTTCACCGATCCGTCCTGGCTCCAACATCTTCATCCAACCCAAGCGGGGGTTGGCGATCCATAATCCGGTCCAGAAGAGGCTCCAAAGTCTTCCTCCTATCCGGCAAGAAGAGGACATCCGGACCGGCAAACATCTTCTCCAAGCGGCATCTTCGATCTTCTTCCATCCGGAGCGAAGCGGCAGGATCCTGAAGACATCCAGCGCGGAACATCCATCCGGACCGACGACTGAACGACGAATGACTGTTCCTTTAAGGGACGTCATCCAAGATGGCGTCCCTCGAATTCCGATTGGCTGATAGGATTCTATCAGCCAATCGGAATTAAGGTAGGAATTTTCTGATTGGCTGATGGAATCAGCCAATCAGAATCAAGTTCAATCCGATTGGCTGATCCAATCAGCCAATCAGATTGAGCTCGCATTCTATTGGCTGTTCCGATCAGCCAATAGAATGCGAGCTCAATCTGATTGGCTGATTGGATCGGCCAATCGGATTGAACTAGATTCTGATTGGCTGATTCCATCAGCCAATCAGAAAATTCCTACCTTAATTCCGATTGGCTGATAGAATCCTATCAGCCAATCGGAATTCGAGGGACGCCATCTTGGATGACGTCCCTTAAAGGAACAGTCATTCGTCGTTCAGTCGTCGGTCCGGATGGATGTTCCGCGCTGGATGTCTTCAGGATCCTGCCGCTTCGCTCCGGATGGAAGAAGATCGAAGATGCCGCTTGGAGAAGATGTTTGCCGGTCCGGATGTCCTCTTCTTGCCGGATAGGAGGAAGACTTTGGAGCCTCTTCTGGACCGGATTATGGATCGCCAACCCCCGCTTGGGTTGGATGAAGATGTTGGAGCCAGGACGGATCGGTGAACCTGGTATGGTGAAGACAAGGTAGGAAGATCTTCAGGGGCTTAGTGTTAGGTTTCTTTAAGGGGGTTTGGGTTAGATTAGGGGTATGTGGGTGGTGGGTTGTAATGTTGGGGGGGGGGTATTGTATGTTTTTTTTTACAGGCAAAAGAGCTGAAATTCTTGGGGCATGCCCCGCAAAGGGCCCTGTTCAGGGCTGGTAAGGTAAAAGAGCTTGTAACTTTTTTAATTTAGAATAGGGTAGGGAATGTTTTATTTTGGGGGGCTTTGTTATTTTATTAGGGGGCTTAGAGTAGGTGTAATTAGTTTAAAATTGTTGTAATATTTTTCTTATGTTTGTAAATATTTTTTTATTTTCTGTAACTTAGTTCTTTTTTATTTTTTGTACTTTAGCTAGTTTATTTAATTGTATTTATTTGTAGGAATTGTGTTTAATTAATTTATTGATAGTGTAGTGTTAGGTTAATTGTAGGTAATTGTAGGTAGTTTATTTAATTATTTTATTGATAGGGTAGTGTTAAGTTTAATTATAACTTAGGTTAGGATTTATTTTACAGGTAAATTTGTTATTATTTTAACTAGGTAACTATTAAATAGTTCTTAACTATTTAATAGCTATTGTACCTGGTTAAAATAATTACAAAGTTGCCTGTAAAATAAATATTAATCCTAAAATAGCTATAATATAATTATAATTTATATTGTAGCTATATTAGGATTTATTTTACAGGTAAGTATTTAGCTTTAAATAGGAATAATTTATTTAATAAGAGTTCATTTATTTCGTTAGATTTAAAATATATTTAACTTAGGGGGGTGTTAGTGTTAGGGTTAGACTTAGCTTTAGGGGTTAATACATTTATTAGAATAGCGGTGAGCTCCGGTCGGCAGATTAGGGGTTAATAATTGAAGTTAGGTGTCGGCGATGTTAGGGAGGGCAGATTAAGGGTTAATACTATTTATGATAGGGTTAGTGAGGCGGATTAGGGGTTAATAACTTTATTATAGTAGCGCTCAGGTCCGCTCGGCAGATTAGGGGTTAATAAGTGTAGGCAGGTGTCGGCGACGTTGTGGGGGGCAGGTTAGGGGTTAATAAATATAATATAGGGGTCGGCGGTGTTAGGGGTAGCAGATTAGGGGTACATAGGGATAACGTAGGTGGCGGCGGTTTACGGAGCGGCAGATTAGGGGTTTAAAAAAATATGCAGGGGTCAGCGATAGCGGGGGCAGCAGATTAGGGGTTAATAAGTGTAAGGTTAGGGGTGTTTAGACTCGGGGTACATGTTAGAGTGTTAGGTGCAGACGTAGGAAGTGTTTCCCCATAGGAAACAATGGGGCTGCGTTAGGAGCTGAACGCTGCTTTTTTGCAGGTGTTAGGTTTTTTTTCAGCTCAAACAGCCCCATTGTTTCCTATGGGAGAATCGTGCACGAGCACGTTTTTGAGGCCGGCCGCGTCCGTAAGCAACTCTGGTATCGAGAGTTGCATTTGCGGTAAAAATGCTCTACGCTCCTTTTTTGGAGCCTAACGCAGCATTTGTTTGAACTCTCGATACCAGAGTTAATTTTATGGTGCGGCCAGAAAAAAGCCCGCGGAGCGTTAACAGCCCTTTTACCGCCGAACTCCAAATCTAGGCCATAGAGACCAATCCAGTTCTCTATTCATACCTTTTGGATGCATGGTATCTAGTCTATTGATCCAATAGGCCTCCCTAATTTTTAGTCTCTTAGCTCTATTGCCCCCCCCGCCTAAGATGTCCCACTTGTTCTAATATCTGGAACCTCAATTGAGTCAAACTGTGACCTACAGACAAGAAATGTTTGGCCACTGGGGCATCTAACTTTTTGGTTCTAATGCTACTCTTGTGTTGGGTCATTCTTTCACGTACTGTACGGGTGGTCTCACCCACATACCCCAATCCACAAGGACATTTAATGTAGTATATAGCAAAATCTGTGTTACATGTAAAGTGCCCCCTAATCTCAAATCTTTTCCCGGTTCCAGAATGGCTGAAAAAAGACCCCTTAATCATGTTATTGCAGTGTGAACAGCCAAGGCAAGGAAAGCAGCCCAGATTTTTACCCCCAATATAC
The DNA here is from genome assembly GCF_027579735.1 of Bombina bombina. Classification (NCBI taxonomy): domain Eukaryota; kingdom Metazoa; phylum Chordata; class Amphibia; order Anura; family Bombinatoridae; genus Bombina; species Bombina bombina. Next base: position 780,198,780 of record NC_069503.1, read on the forward strand.
TTCTGAACCATTGTCCTAGATGGACCAATGTCAGCATGAACCAACAAGTCTTTCAAATTTCTACCCCTCTTAAATGCAGGCATAGGTGGCTCTTTAAATTCAGGTACATTAGGATTATATGTTTTCAAAATGTGCCAATGCTTAGAAATGATCCTATTTATCTTATTACTCAACTTAGAATACTGACTTACAAAAATTAACCTGTTAGGCCTTTCCTTCTTTTTGACCTCTTCCTGTGGCAGTAAATCCTGTCTTGGGATTGCCTTTACATTTTCAATCTCCTTTTGAATAAGGGCTGATGGATAACCCCTAACCTTAAAGCGGTCACCCATCTCTTCCAATCTCTGTTCTACAGGACCTGTTTCAGAGACAATCCTTTTCACCCTAAGGAGTTGACTTCTTGGAAGTGACCTAATCAAGGACAGGGGATGCATGCTATTGTAATGAAGAAGAGTGTTGCAATCTGTTGCTTTCTTATGTAGATCAACTACAAGACCCTGGTCACTTTTAAGTACCCTGGTATCAAGGAACACAACACTCTCCTCACTACAAACCAGCTTAAATTTAATGTGACAAGTAGCAGAGTTAAGTTCATTCACAAATTCTTCAAGGGTTCCAATGTCGCCCAGCCACACGCCAAAGATGTCGTCTATATAGCGCCACCAAGTGGCCGCATATTTTAAAAATAATGGATTATTATAGACAAAATACTCCTCATACATATTCATGTATATATTGGCATATGTAGGGGCGACATTGGAACCCATGGCTGTGCCTTGGAGCTGCAAATAATAATGATCCTCAAAAAGAAAATAATTACATCTCAGGATAATATTCAATAGTTGCAAGATAAACTCCCTATGTTGGGTATTATATCTCTCATCCTGACACATGATCCTATTTACAGCGCCAATACCAGCCTTGTGTGTAATGGATGTATATAATGAAGTGACATCCAAACTAAAGAGGATTCCTTTAGTATTCTCAATCGGTACACTCTGTGCTGCTTCTTCTTTGTGACTTTATATTGTGTGGAGTACAGTGCAGTATTCCTGAAGCGTGCACACCTTGTTACTTTCAGGTGCTGGATTTTTGGTTTGTTGTGTTATTTGTTAATGCACTTCTCCTTGCACTGAGTAACCATGGAACAGAATGTGGAAAATACAGAGCCAAAGACCTTTGGGTATACAGATTTGGAGGCTGCACGGATTACTACATTGATCCGTGGCTCCAGAGACTTTTTAAAATCTTCACCCACCCAATCTATTAGTAAGAAGATGGAATATTTGCAAAAGAAACATGTTGCCTTTGAATTACATGCTGTGACTCTGGCTGAGTATCATTGAGTGAAATGTATTCCCAGGGGGCTTCGCATGAGCACTCGCCCTACTCTCATGAAAGATAACCTTGAGTACTGTCAAAAGTATGTTAAATAAGTGTTCATTTGATTTGATTGTCCTCACTGTGGAATACCTCCAGATGGAGATTGAGAGCCAAAAACATCAAATCGAAGGTATGAAGACCGAATTGGCTAACAGTTTATCTATTGAAGATCTCGATAAACTTACCTCCTCTCTGGAACTTCAGCTGACCGAGTTGAAAGGGGTGATCCAGGAAAGAAAAAAAATCAAGTTTGCCAGGGATGAAGAGGACTATGTGTCCGGAACTGTGTATCGTTGGTCCGGGGAGTCCGGTAGACGTACCGGGGGCACTTCCGGTGGCACTTCCGGCTACAGACGCAGGCGTGCATGCAAGATGAGCGGTCGCTCCAGCACCCAGGGCTCTTCATCGGGTTCAGCTTCGGGGGACTCCGACATGGAGGCACACGCTGCCGCAGAGGGGGCAGACGCCACCGTGGTAAGAAAAACAGCGGAGTCCAAGAAGAAAACGACATCGGCAGAAGAGAAGCGGGTGATGACCCGCAGGGGCAACAAACCTTGATGAACCTTAGCCAGGTATCCCTTACTAATGATGAACTGTCACTACTTGATAAAGGACTGTAGTTTTGTCCACAACAGGACTTTGATACTTTTGCAATACGTAAAGATTTGTACCGCTTCTTTAGATTAGTAAAATTAAAAAGTTTTTTTGCAGACATTTCTGAATGTAGTATCAGAGGTCAGACTTCTACTGTGTGCTTGCAGAATCAGATGTTAAATTTGAAAAGTTTGGGGCTAACTAAAAAAAGCACTTTCACACCAGCACAAGTTAATGCAGGGGTACAAACATTTATGAAATTGGTAGAAAGGGATGTGTTGACACTTTGTAAACATGGGCAGATGCATAAAGAAAATAAGGATAAAAGGGGTAGTTTGTCTGTAAATGAGAAAGAAGCATTAGACAAACTTAGGAACAATAAATCATTGGTCATTAAAGGGGCCGATAAGGGTGGGGCCACAGTGCTCCTTGACAAGCAGTACTATGTTAATGAAATTTATTCTCAATTGTCTGATAAGGATGTATACCAAAGGTTGCATTATAACCCCTTTTTTAAAATCAAAAAGGAAATTACATTCTGTGTACAGAGAGCTGTTAAATTAGGCATTATTGACAAAGATACTGAACAGTTTATTCTAAATACAGAGGATATTACCCCTGTCCTTTACACTCTCCCCAAGGTACATAAGAGTGCCATAGCCCCTCCGGGCCGCCCTATAGTGGCAGGCATGGGTTCGTTACTATCAAATGCATCTATCTTTTTAGATAAATCTTTAAGACCATTTGTTAACTCTAGTTCCTTTATCAAAGATACAGGGGACTTTTTGAATAAATTACAGAGTGTACCGATTGAGAATACTAAAGGAATCCTCTTTAGTTTGGATGTCACTTCATTATATACATCCATTACACACGAGGCTGGTATTGGCGCTGTAAATAGGATCATGTGTCAGGATGAGAGATATAATACCCAACATAGGGAGTTTATCTTGCAACTATTGAATATTATCCTGAGATGTAATTATTTTCTTTTTGAGGATCATTATTATTTGCAGCTCCAAGGCATAGCCATGGGTTCCAATGTCACCCCTACATACGCCAATATATACATGAATATGTATGAGGAGTATTTTGTCTATAATAATCCATTATTTTTAAAATATGCGGCCACTTGGTGGCGCTATATAGACGACATCTTTGGCGTATGGCCGGGCGACATTGGAACCCTTGAAGAATTTGTGAATGAACTTAACTCTGCTACTTGTCACATTAAATTTAAGCTAGTTTGTAGTGAGGAGAGTGTTGTGTTCCTTGATACCAGGGTACTTTAAAGTGACCAGGGTCTTGTAGTTGATCTACATAAGAAAGCAACAGATTGCAACACTCTTCTTCATTACAATAGCATTCCTTCCCCGTCCTTGATTAGGTCACTTCCAAGAAGTCAACTCCTTAGGGTGAAAAGGATTGTCTCTGAAACAGGTCCTGTAGAACAGAGATTGGAAGAGATGGGTGACCGCTTTAAGGTTAGGGGTTATCCATCAGCCCTTATTCAAAAGGAGATTGAAAATGTAAAGGCAATCCAAAGACAGGATTTACTGCCACAGGAAGAGGTCAAAAAGAAGGAAAGGCCTAACAGGTTAATTTTTGTAAGTCAGTATTCTAAGTTGAGTAATAAGATAAATAGGATCATTTCTAAGCATTGGCACATTTTGAAAACATATAATCCTAATGTACCTGAATTTAAAGAGCCACCTATGCCTGCATTTAAGAGGGGTCGAAATTTGAAAGACTTGTTGGTTCATGCTGACATTGGTCCATCTAGGACAATGGTTCAAAAGTATATTGGGGGTAAAAATCTGGGCTGCTTTCCTTGCCTTGGCTGTTCACACTGCAATAACATGATTAAGGGGTCTTTTTTCAGCCATTCTGGAACCGGGAAAAAGATTTGAGATTAGGGGGCACTTTACATGTAACACAGATTTTGCTATATACTATATTAAATGTCCTTGTGGATTGGGGTATGTGGGTGAGACCACCCGTACAGTACGTGAAAGAATGACCCAACACAAGAGTAGCATTAGAACCGAAAAGCTAGATGCCCCAGTGGCCAACCATTTCTTGTCTGTAGGTCACAGTTTGACTCAATTGAGGTTCCAGATATTAGAACAAGTGGGACATCTTAGGCGGGGGGGGGGCAATAGAGCTAAGAGACTAAAAATTAGGGAGGCCTATTGGATCAATAGACTAGATGCCATGCATCCAAAAGGTATGAATAGAGAACTGGATTGGTCTCTATGTCTCTAGAGTATATGATTCATTGATTGTCTTAAAAAGTTTTTAACATGTTCAATATATTTGAAATGTTTTGCAGATTTGTTAGGAGCAATATGTGTTTAACCTGACTTTTCATATTCTGTTAAAAAAGTTTTTTATATGACCACTAGATGGTGCTAACATTCAGTATGTCAAAGGTGTTTAAAAGAATGGGTGTGGTTTACAGGTATATTTAAGCTGCATGATCTCCAGGTGTAACTATGCATGATTAAGGACTAAGTCCGAAACGTTGCTGTTTGTTGGTCTGGCTGTTCACTGTGCATACTGCACAAATAAATCTGTTGGAAACTACTGGTTGGTGCTGCTTCTTCTTTGTGACTTTATATTGTGTGGAGTACAGTGCAGTATTCCTGAAGCGTGCACACCTTGTTACTTTCAGGTGCTGGATTTTTGGTTTGTAGTGCTTATATGCGTGCAATGGTAGCTCAAATATGGAGCTCACAAAAGTGCAATATTGCTCTTCACTCGTAATCTGGCCCATAATAGATTATAGAGTATTTAAAATTATTATTTTGTTTTACATATTTGTAATGTGTTTTCATTCTCTTTTTACCTTTTAAATAAGCTGTATCTACTGAATTTGTAACTGTTCTGTGACCAATTAATTGTGTTCCATTGTTACAGCCTTTCCTTTAAATACTGTGTCAACTTGCTCAGAATAATACCTATAATTGGAAGGAATTTACAAAGTGCATTCTCAATCAGATCCCAAGGCTTATTATTCTTCATGTAATATTCACGTAAATTCCATGCTTTGTCATTTGGAGAACTAAATGTTTCTCCTTTCAGCCTCGGATTAATATTACTAAAGAAAGCATGAAAGAGAAAAAGCCCCAGAAAAAAAAAAAAAAAATTGAGACACTAGGCAATATGTTCCATTCTATAACATTCCTTTGACTAAATTAACTGGAATCCCAATGTTGCAACCTGTACATTGTTATGAGTTGGAAACATAAAATAAAATAATCTTGGTTATATGTATTCATCTAAGCAACTTTTAGTTTATTTACACATGCAAAAAATATTTTATTCATAGATATTCAAATAAAATTCTATTTCTTATATACATATTATAGCACATAAAAAATAATGTGCAAAGCAAATTTTTCAGTGAGTCTTAGTTAAAGCTTTTTTAATTTTACTGACTAAGGAAAAAAGCAATTAAAGGTAAAAGTAAGTCTGCATCTTCAAAATGATGTATAACCATATGAAACAGTTATTTGATTTAAACCTCAAAAGAATTCTCATGTTGAATTCTTATTAAAAAGTTTAAGATGTCAACAATTCCCTTCTTGTAATTTTGCTATTATTTACTTTGCAAGTTCTGTTATAAACAAGCTAAAATTTAGATTTAATTAAAAAATACCTGCTTTTAATTGAATTTATAGCCATTTTAGGATATGAATTTATAAGACTATTAGATTCAAAGACTTATTGGGTTTCGCCTTGCAATCCTGATCGATCATTACTTAATGGATATAAGCCCAAAATATTTCTTGCATGGTTCAGATAGAACTTACTATTTGAAACAACTTTAATTTTAATTCTATTATAACATTTGCTTCATTTTCTTGGTATCCTTTGTTGATTCAGCAGCATTACGCTACTGAGAGGTAGCTGAACAGGCAAGTCAATAAGAAGAGGCATAGATATGCAGCCACAACTCAGCAGCTATCTCCCAGTAGTGCATTGCTGCTACTGGCCCTACCTAGGAATGCTTTTCAACAAAGAATAACATAGGAACAAAGCAAATTAGATAACCATAATACATACTCTATCTGAATCATCTAAAAACAAATTAATGCTCTATCTGAATTATAAAAGAAAAAAATGGGTTTCATATCTCTTTAAGATAAACTTAAATATATATATATATATATATATATATATATATATATATACAGTATATATATATATATATATATCATATCAGCGGTCATTATTGTGTAGTAGCTTTGCTTCACAAAATAACGAGGTAGCACACTATTGTAACATTGATCAAATTCAATAAAACATGAGAGACCTCTAAACATAGAAACATGAGGAATTTATAGCAATTTGTCTTTGTAGAAAACCTTTGGCATTCTTGACCAGGATCTTTGAAAAAGCCGAAACGTTATCGGCGAAACATGTTAGGGATGGGTATCTGACAATACCCTGTTGTTTTTCTTTTTTAAATGGCATAGTAAACTTTAAAAAGTAACGCTTCGATATAGTGGCATTTGGTTTAAATCAGTACTAATACCTTGGGGGTTATTTGAAAACCACTAGTGGCAATTGTTAAAAGCTATTCACAGGTTAATAGAATAACAGTTATAACCGCCAACCTGCGAAATCAACCGCACGGATATAGATTTTAAAAAACTATATAATAATACCTTATAGCTATAGCGGTTAGCTAGTGGCAACTTTGAAAAGCCAATTATGGATCACTATTATAACTGTTAGCCACATATTCGGGCAGCTCCAACTTATACCGCATCAATCACTTGTTGATAGTATAAGTGTACAAAAGCCGGGTACTAGCAATAACAGTGCCATAATACAACTTTAAGCATTTTAGACGGTATAAAGCTGCAATAGCTAACTTTAAAAGAAATTAAAAGACAGCCACTTTAAAACAAAGTAAAGATCAATAACTTGTGAATATTTTCAAGCTATAACAGCCAGAACCTATAACTGGTTACTTATACGTATACTGTAACCACCAGCGACAGGCTATTGATACACAAACCAAGCGGGCTGCATAGAACATATCATTCAAAGAAACTTTTATAAATATTTAGAATACCGTCTCTCATGTATTATATTATAAAAGTAAAATATGCTAAGGCTGCTAAGTGACTAAAAACAGTAGATAATATACAAAGTGAGATATACTTTTTGCCACTAAGTATATACCACTGCAGTTTGTACACCAAAGCACCAACACATGCCAGACTCCAAACCAAGATATCAAAAATAAAACCCCGTTGCAAAAACTGATTAACTACACAGTATATATTAAAGATATTTAAGTCACTTCTGATATTCAAAAAGTTATATTGTGTATACATACCTACAATATAATCTACTGCAACATAAGGGATAATATATTAAGGTTGAGTTAAAGCCGTATTATGAACTTACAACTATCAGGAACTCAGTAATTTACCTGAAGGAGTTAACAATACTTATATAGAGATTCACATATCCATAAAGTGAAAAATACAAAACTACTCAAGTATATCAGTTACTAAAGTAACCTTCACTGATAATACTTTGTTATTTACTTCTCAAAGACGGTTGTTTAACTATATACGTGAATGTCTGAATGACAGAATTTTGAAATATACAGCGGTGTAGAATACCCCAGAACACCAGCCAATTATTCATTGGATAGATTTATATTTACTATTCAGATAATCGAGAATATTTTACAATAGAGGTAATCTATCCACTTGATATTTAGTGCCACTTCTTTATCTTTAGTAAAGTTGCTATGTGTTTTTAAAGTACACACACTTACACAACCAAAAAATTGTTTTAATTCAATGTTGATTTAATAAAAGTTATGTTTTAATTTTCTTTCAAACCTTTGGCTCACAATGGCTGTTTAAGTTTCATACTAATATTAATATCTTCATAAGGAACTGAAGTGCTACTAAGGTGCATTCTTTCAGTCTCTATCTTCTATGATATAGACTATACTCGTAAATAATACATACTCTATCTGAATCATCTAAAAACAAATTAATGCTCTATCTGAATTATAAAAGAAAAAAATGGGTTTCATATCTCTTTAAGATAAACTTAAATAAATATATATATATATATATATATATATATACAGTATATATATATATATATATATCATATCAGCGGTCATTATTGTGTAGTAGCTTTGCTTCACAAAATAACGAGGTAGCAGAGTATTGTAACATTGATCAAATTCAATAAAACATGAGAGACCTCTAAACATAGAAACATGAGGAATTTATAGCAATTTGTCTTTGTAGAAAACCTTTGGCATTCTTGACCAGGATCATGCTGAGATGTAAATTGAGGTACAGCTATTATCTTTCATTGTGTCTGTCTTTCAATAAGTCAATACAAAATTAATTCCTCTAAAGATGACCATTTAAATGGCATCTCAATGAAGTCCTAAAGAATCCTGATGTATATGTCTTCTGATTAAGAATATTGTATGATTATCATATACAATTCTTTAAAAATGTCAATTAGCCACGTGGAATTAATTTTGTTTAACAAGATGGGTTTTTTCTAATTTTCTGATTTTTTTTAAAACATATCCCATCTATTTGCAATTGAAATTTTAAGTATTAGGCCAACTATGAGCTAGTTTCCATTGAACTGTAATTCGATTTGTGTGCATTCGCAAACCGTTAAATATGCTGTCGGAAGCAATATCATTTATTGACTGTTTCCAATGTCGTGTTATACCTCAATATCTTCCCGTAGAAAGTAATAGAAGCTGTTAATCAATAAATTATACTAGGTTTCTAATGAAAGCGCTAACCGTTAATACACTGTCGGAGGCTGTCGATACTTTGAGAAATATTACACCCAGCTCAACTAGGTGTAAAGGAGGAAAAAGGAGCTTTTTGAGGCCTGTTTCTCATTGAAAGTGCAAATACTAAAAACATTTATGAGTGTTTCAATGTAGAAATAACATTATATATGCTACATTTATTGGTCCTATGTATAGGAATATTTGCACCTATGTTTTCATAGAAATATCAATATGTATGTACATAGAAAAATAGATGCAAGCATATATCTACCTATTCCAAATGCAACCTTTTGCCCAGGGATGCTATATATATTCTCAATACATATAGAAATATAACTATATCTAATAATAATCTTCGCCTACATGTATATATGTATGATGATTGTATATATATCTTTGTCCTATATAAATCATATAATTACAATAATTACTTTTAAATGTTATGATAAGGGCTGATATATTTAAATCGAAAAATATTCTAACTACATTCAATGTCTTTGAATTTCCGATATGTAACTACATATATGTTGAAATTTTATCCCCCGCCCACATCACCCAGAGGTTGGCGTGATGTTAAGAGGGACTTTTTGCTTGTCATTGTTGTCATTGATAGCACTCACATTGGCCTAAGACCCCCTAGGCGCAGGTAGATAATATTTTGGAATCACAAGCACTTTTACTCCTTAAATGTGCAGATGTTATACAATGCAAACATTTGCATATTAAATGTCATGGCAGGGTTCCCAGGAAGTAGCCATGATGCCTACATCCTGAGGAATTCTGGTGTGTGGAGATTGTTTGAGACAAATAAAATGCCGGAAGGACATCTCCTCGGTAAGTGTTTATGAATATATTATGATGCCTTCATGTGTCCAATGTTTTGTCATTTTTCCGTTTCATTGCTTTGTAATCCTTTATGTATGTGTCTAAGGGGGTGTAATTGTTTAAATAAATAAAATGTTAATCATTTCAAAATATCAATATTAACTATGTCATAGTAAGACATATGCATAAACTTATTTTATGTCATACATTGCTTTATTGAAAGATGTGTGTTTATATATATATATACGCGGAACATCCATCCTGGCCGACGACTGAACGACGAATGACAGTTCCTTTAAATGACGTCATCCAAGATGGCGTCCCTCGAATTCCGATTGGCTGATAGAATTCTATCAGCCAATCGGAATTAAGGTAGGAATATTCTGATTGGCTGATGGAATCAGCCAATCAGAATCAAGTTCAATCCGATTGGATGATTGGATCAGCCAATCAGATTGAACTTGATTCTGATTGGCTGATTCCATCAGCCAATCAGAATATTCCTACCTTAATTCCGATTGGCTGATAATCCTATCCATCCATCTTGGATGACGTCATTTAAAGGAACTGTCATTCGTCGTTCAGTCGTCGGCCAGGATGGATGTTCCGCGTCGGAGGTCTTCAGGATGCTGCCGCTCCGGATGGATGATGATAGAAGATGTCTCTTGGATGAAGACTTCAATCGGATGGAAGACCTCTTCTGCCCCGCTTGGATGAAGACTTCTACCGGATGGAGGACCTCTTCTTGCTCCGCTTGGATGAAGAATTTGGCTCGGCTGGGTGAAGACGACTCAAGGTAGGGAGATCTTCAGGGGCTTAGTGTTAGGTTTATTTAAGGGGGGTTTGGGTTAGATTAGGGGTATGTGGGTGGTGGGTTGTAATGTTGGGGGGGGTATTGTATTTTTTTTTTTACAGGCAAAAGAGCTGAACTTCTTGTGGCATGCCCCGCAAAGGGCCCTGTTCAGGGCTGGTAAGGTAAAAGAGCTTTGAACTTTAGTAATTTAGAATAGGGTAGGGCATTTTTTTATTTTGGGGGGCTTTGTTATTTTATTAGGGGGCTTAGAGTAGGTGTAATTAGTTTAAAATTGTTGTAATATATTTCTAATGTTTGTAAATATTTTTTTATTTTTTGTAACTTAGTTCTTTTTTATTTTTTGTACTTTAGTTAGTTTATTTCATTGTATTTATTTGTAGGAATTGTATTTAATTTATTTATTGATAGTGTAGTGTTAGGTTTAATTGTAGATAATTATAGGTATTTTATTTAATTAATTTATTGATAGTGTAGTGTTAGGTGTAATTTTAACTTAGGTTAGGATTTATTTTACAGGTAAATTTGAAATTATTTTAACTATTTTAGCTATTAAATATTTCTTAACTATTTAATAGCTATTGTACCTGGTTAAAATAAATACAAAGTTACCTGTAAAATAAATATTAATCCTAAAATAGCTATAATATAATTATAATTTATATTGTAGCTATATTAGGATTTATTTTACAGGTAAGTATTTAGCTTTAAATAGGAATAATTTATTTAATAAGACTTAATTAATTTTGTTAGATTAAAATTATATTTAATTTAGGGGGGTGTTAGTGTTAGGGTTAGACTTAGCTTTAGGGGTTAATACATTTATTAGAATAGCGGTGAGCTCTAGTCAGCAGATTAGGGGTCAATAATTGAAGTTAGGTGTCGGCGATGTTAGGGAGGGCAGATTAGGGGTTAATACTATTTATTATAGGGTTAGTGAGGCGGATTAGGGGTTAATAACTTTATAATAATAGCGGTGCTGTCCGCTCGGCAGATAAGGGGTTAATAAGTGTAGGCAGGTGGAGGCGACGTTGTGGGGGGCAGATTAGGGGTTAATAAATATAATATAGAGGTCGGCGGTGTTAGGGGCAGCAGATTAGGGGTACATAGGGATAATGTAAGTAGCGGTGGTTTACGGAGCGGCAGATTAGGGGTTAATAATAATAATATGCAGGGGTCAGCGATAGTGGGGGCGGCAGAATAGGGGTTAATAAGTGTAACGTTAGGGGTGTTTAGACTCGGGGTACATGTTAGAGTGTTAGGTGCAGACGTAGGAAGTGTTTCCCCATAGGAAACAATGGGGCTGCGTTAGGAGCTGAACGCGGCTTTTTTGCAGGTGTTAGGTTTTTTTTTCAGCTCAAACAGCCCCATTGTTTCCTATGGGGGAATCGTGCACGAGCACGTTTTTGAGGCTGGCCGCGTCCGTAAGCAACTCTGGTATCGAGAGTTGCAGTTGCGTTAAATATGCTCTACGCTCCTTTTTTGGAGCCTAACGCAGCCATTCTGTGGACTCTCAATACCAGAGTTATTTTAAAGGTGCGGCCAGAAAAAAGCCAGCGTTAGATACGCGGGTCGTTACCGACAAAACTCTAAATCTAGCCGTTAGTTAGCTCATTAGTATTTGATTTGTTTTCACATTATATATTATAATAATTTTTCTTGTTGTTTTAATACAGATATAATGAAGCACATATCAGAAGACGTGCTATAATAGAAATATTGTTTGGTGTTCTAAAAATGCGCTGTCGCTGCCTGGATAGATTGGGGGGATCTACAATACAGTCCAGAAAAAGCAATAAAAATCATGGTAGCATGTTGCTGTCTACACAACATGGCAGAGGAGCTTTGGATGTTAAATGATTTAATTCCACCACCACAGCCCCCAGGTGAAATCTTTGAGCCTGTCATTAATCATCCCCAATCACTCAATGCCCATTTGGAGAGAACTGCAACTATTCAATATTTCTTTTCAGGTACTTGTGTAGTATTGTAATAGTTATTAATATGTTTTTTAATAATACACATGTTTTCTTTTAATGTTTTACAAATTGAAGATTGTCATTGTTACAGATTCTCAGAAATGGAATACCACTCCCCTCCCTCTCTCCTCATCCCCATATTTACCACATTTTCCCTAAATAAATGTGTACTTTACTCAAATATAGTCATGATGAATGTTTCTTTATTTCCAGCTATGTATTAATCAATGCATTCATCTTTAAAGGGACCTAAAATATATATGCTCTTATTATTTATGTATAACATATAATTATCTAAAATCTCATTTTACTTCTATTCCAAATATTACTTTGTTCTTTTGGTATAATTTTTTTAAAGAGCAGCAATGCACTCCTGGTTACTAAAAATGAGCACATAGGTGAGCCAATGACAACCAGGATATATACAGTATGTTGCCAACAATAAACAGCTCCAACCTAGGTTTTATTCTGCTCCTGATCTTACCTAGATAAAACTATCATCAAAGGATACTAAGAAAATTAAGCAATATAAATAATATGATTATATTAGATTAGCTTGCAAAGATATATGTTCTAGCAAAATGATGGAATTAAATATTTGTGTTATGTCACTTTAAATTAAAGGGATAATGTATTCACAATAAAACTTTCATGAATCAGATAAAGCATTAAATACCAATCAACTTACATATCTACTCATAATCAATTTAATTTCATTCTCCTTTTCAATTTAATCATGTATTTAAGTTTAGGAGGCGTTCCATTTATTGTTCAGCACCTGTGTTGCACATGCTGATTGTTGGCTACATTTAGACAACAATCATCAAGCGCTCCCCATGTGCAGAATAAAACAGGTAGATTCCTTAGCTAACATTCATGCTTTACAAAAGTACAGATGATAAGGAAGTTAAATAGATTATAGGAGTACATATTTAAGTATATTAATACTGCATGCTCTGATTCATGAGTTTAATTTTGAATAGGCTATCCCTTTAAGAAATATGTCAAATACAGGTATAATATAATCCTTAAAATAAACATACATTATCAATACATACAACCCCCTGAGATTGCACACTTGCATTGCATGGTTACCTGAAAATAATATAGAAAAATAAGTCAAAGGAAATAATTTTTTTATCATGAAGATGAGTTTTATTATTACTTATTTACTCTCATTCATATGTAATTTTCAATGTGAAAATCATTGAACATATTTATTCAATAAAAAAAACGATGACACATTAAAGTATAATGTAGCATAGTACTAATATTTATAAAATATATGTAATATCATGTCTGCTAAAGCAGAGAATACCTTTGCAATATTTAGAATATTAACCAAAATACATAAGTGCTAAATATTACATACTTCAAGAGATTTGAAGTATTGTCTTTAACATGGGGTTATTAAAACAATTTAAAAGTGCATTGTGCATTGGTCCCAGGGAGAGTCTGTGTCTGTTCATATGATGTCAATTAAAATGTATTAATTACCTCTATATCATGGCATTCACATATATGTTGTGCATACATCAGTGCTTAAATATCATTGACATGCATTTCTCAAATCAGTCTAAATATTTAATAATATTCTTGACAAAAAGAAGTGCATTAGTCATGATAGGTATAGGTTTCAGATATTACATTCCACACATGACTATAAGCATGAATGCAAGGTATTTTTTTTTTTTTTTTTATTGAGACAAACAAAACAAATACAACAATTGCAAAATAAAGGGCAACATCGCAAGAGCAGTAATACAGTTCTATAGTCACATACATTAACAAATCACTTAGGCCTAGATTTGGAGTTTGGCGTTAGCCGTGGAAACCAGCGTTAGAGGCTCCTAACGCTGGTTTTAGGCTACCTCCAGTATTTGGAGTCACTCAAAATAGGGTCTAACGCTCACTTTTCAGCCGCAACTTTTCAATACCGCAGATCCCCTTACGTAAATTGCGTATCCTATGTTTTCAATGGGATTTTTCTAACTCCGGTATTTAGAGTCGTGTCTGAAGTGAGCGTTAGACATCTAACGACAAAACTCCAGCCGCAGGAAAAAAGTCAGTAGTTAAGAGCTTTCTGGGCTAACGCCGGTTTATAAAGCTCTTAACTACTGTGCTCTAAAGTACACTAACACCCATAAACTACTTATGCACCCCTAAACCGAGGTCCCCCCACATCACCGACACTCGATTAAATTTTTTTAACCCCTAATCTGCCGACCGCCACCTACGTTATACTTATGTACCCCTAATCTGCTGCCCCTAACACCGCCGACCTCTATATTATATTTATTAACCCCTAATCTGCCCCCCACAACGTCGCCTCCACCTGCCTACACTTATTAACCCCTAATCTGCCGAGCGGACCGCACCGCTATTATTATAAAGTTATTAACCCCTAATCCGCCTCACTAACCCTATAATAAATAGTATTAACCCCTAATCTGCCCTCCCTAACATCGCCGACACCTAACTTCAAACATTAACCCCTAATCTGCCAACTGGAGCTCACCGCTATTCTAATAAATGGATTAACCCCTAAAGCTAAGTCTAACCCTAACACTAACACCCCCCTAAATTAAATATAATTTAAATCTAACAAAATTAATTAAGTCTTATTAAATAAATTATTCCTATTTAAAGCTAAATACTTACCTGTAAAATAAATCCTAATATAGCTACAATATAAATTATAATTATAGTATAGCTATTTTAGGATTTATATTTATTTTACAGGTAACTTTGTATTTATTTTAACCAGGTACAATAGCTATTAAATAGTTAAGAACTATTTAATAGCTAAAATAGTTAAAATAATTTCAAAATTACCTGTAAAATAAATCCTAACCTAAGTTACAATTAAACCTAACACTAGACTATCGATAAATTAATTAAATAAACTACCTACAATTACCTACAATTAACCTAACACTACACTATCAATAAATTAATTAAATACAATTCCTACAAATAAATACAATTAAATAAACTAGCTAAAGTGCAAAAAATAAAAAAAGAACTAAGTTACAAAAAATAAAAAAATATTTACAAACATAAGAAAAATATTACAACAATTTTAAACTAATTACACCTACTCTAAGCCCCGATCCGTCCTGGCTCCGATATCACACCGATCCGTCCTGGCTCCGATATCTTCATCCAACCCAAGCGGGGGCTAGACATCCACTGAAGAAGTCCAGAAGAGGGTCCAAAGTCTTCATCCTATCCGGGAAGAAGAGTAGATCCGGACCGGCAACCATCTTCTTCCAAGCGTCATCTTCTATCTTCATCCGATGAGGACCGGCTCCATCCTGAAGACCTCCACCGCGGACCCATCTTCATCCGTCGACGTCCAACTGAAGAATGACGGTTCCTTTAAGGGACGTCATCCAAGATGGCGTCCCTCAAATTCCGATTGGCTGATAGGATTCTATCAGCCAATCGGAATTAAGGTAGGAATATTCTGATTGGCTGATGGAATCAGCCAATCAGAATCAAGTTCAATCCGATTGGCTGATCCAATCAGCCAATTAGATTGAGCTCACATTCTATTGGCTGTTCCGATCATCAGCCAATCAGAATATTCCTACCTTAATTCCGATTGGCTGATAGAATCCTATCAGCCAATCGGAATTCGAGGGACGCCATCTTGGAAGACGTCATTTAAAGGAACCGTCATTCGTCGTTCAGTCGTCGGCCAGGATGGATGTTCCGTGTCGGAGGTCTTCAGGATCCTTCCGCTCCGCTCCGAATGGATGACCATAGAAGATCCCGCTTGGATGAAGACTTCAATCGGATGGAAGACCTCTTCTGACCCGTTTGGATGAAGACTTCAGCCGGATCATGGACCTCTTCAGCCCCCCGCTTGGGCTTGGATCAGGACATCGGAGGAGCTCTTCTGGATCGATCGGCGAACCCGGTGAGGTGAAGACAAGGTAGGAAGATCTTCAGGGGCTTAGTGTTAGGTTTATTTAAGGGGGGTTTGGGTTAGATTAGGGGTATGTGGGTGGTGGGTTGTAATGTTGGGGGGCTTGGGTATTGTATGTTTTTTTTTACAGGCAAAAGAGCTGAACTTCTTGGGGCATGCCCCGCAAAGGGCCCTGTTCAGGGCTGGTAAGGTAAAAGAGCTTTGAACGTTAGTAATTTAGAATAGGGTAGGGCATTTTTTTATTTTGGGGGGCTTTGTTATTTTATTAGGGGGCTTAGAGTAGGTGTAATTAGTTTAAAATTGTTGTAATATTTTTCTTATGTTTGTAAATATTTTTTTATTTTTTGTAACTTAGTTCTTTTTTATTTTTGTACTTTAGTTAGTTTATTTAATTGTATTTATTTGTAGGAATTGTATTTAATTAATTTATTGATAGTGTAGTGTTAGGTTAATTGTAGGTAATTGTAGGTAGTTTATTTAATTAATTTATTGATAGTCTAGTGTTAGGTTTAATTGTAACTTAGGTTAGGATTTATTTTACAGGTAATGTTGTAATTATTTTAACTATTTTAGCTATTAAATAGTTCTTAACTACCGACAAAACTCCAAATCTAGCCGTTAGCAAGGAGTTCACCAGGACAAAATATTACCCTTCATCAATGCCTCTCATTTTAGTATTTAAACTTTCCTGTGTCATCAATGTTACAGAGATTCACTCAAGGGATCTAAAAAAACTGATACATAGCTGAAGACATATCTTAAGAACTCAAAAAGTCCATATCATTATTTATAAAACTAAAAGGTTGCAAGCTTAATCTAATCTTGATTAAACATCATGTAGACATTGTAGGATTTTAAACAGATACAGTAAACAAGGTAGGGAATAAACAAGAAAAGAGCCCGAAGAACCTCTCTGGGGGGGGGGGGAGAAAAAAAAAGAAGGGGGGAAAAAGCCAAAGAGGGGTTAAATATAGAGGGTGAGAGATGGGTAGCCTGATATGTGGCAGAAGGGTGAGCAGGTCTCTATCAACCAATTATTGCATTCAATGCAGAACTACATCCCGGTCATCAGTTAGTCCAGGTACTTTTTCCGGCTTAGTCCCCCAATTTATATTCGTCCCATAAATACCAGACCGAACAGTAGAGGTTATTGCGTCCCTCAACTCTAAGCGAGTACTCTTCCATTTTCTGTATACAGGTATACCCCCGCTCATACAGCGGGTTAGGGACCGGAGCCCCGCTGTAAAGTGAAAACCGCCTTAAAGTGAAACAAGGCAGTTTTAGCTTTCTTTTCAGTGTTCAAAATCTTAAAAACATGTTTGAACTAACATATATTAGGGGTGCAATAGTGCTATGTTTAGTTTAACACTAGCACAGCAAGTATTCAATTTGTATTCAATAAATACTGTACCTGTAAAATAGTGACAATTACTGTAGTAAAATTTGCCAGACTATAGCACTGAGACACAGATAACACTACAATGCAGTTAACAGAGTGAACTAAGCATAACTAAATGGTGCCAGTCACTTTTCTCGCAATCTCACAATGATTTACAGCACTGTTTCAAAATGCTTGGAGGTTGAACAAAGCGCTGTATTAGCGAATCGCTGTAAAGTGAAGCGCTGTAAAGTGATGTATACCTGTATAGTCTAGGGTCTCTAAAACTGGTGCTAGCGTTAGGAGTGTGTTCCTTGCCCATTGTCTTGCTATAACTAGTTTTGCGGCCAGGAGAATAATAATACAGAGTGATCGTACTGACTTTGGGAGGTCTTGAAAACCAAGGTGGAAGAGTGCCATAACTCCTGTGAGATGCCTAATCAGGTGCAGCTGTATAAATAAGTCTGTCACTCAAGTCCAGAAGGACCTCAACTTAGGACATTCCCACCAAATATGTAGGTGTGTGCCCCTCTGTGTACAACCTCTCCAACACTCCGCTGAAGCAGAGGGAAATATTCTCTGCAACCTGGTCGGGACCCAGTGCCACCTAAGTAAGATTTTGATATATAGTTCAAACAGATTGGAGCAGCGGACCGCTGCATTGACGTCTTGGAGAGCACGCTGCCAAACCCCTAAGTCTCTCTCCCAGTCCCTAGTGGATTGCGTTTTAGCAAAGTGTGAGGAGTCAAGTAATAACTTATAATGAAACGATAAGGTACCTCGCATCGATTTACCTGTCATCCATCTCCTCTCCCATTTGGTAAGAACGCAGGTGTCCGATCTAGAAAATCCCCAGGACAGAAGAAGTGAAACCAAGCGAAGATATTCGAACTGTAAATCCCTGGGAAAGTCTTCTAATGGGTAATCATGAGGTGGGACTGCGAGGACATCTCCCCTATAAAGGTCCGAAATCAGCCTGATCCCCAAGGCTTCCCATTTTTTAGGTCGCGACTCAGGAAGGCAATACATCAATGCTTTAATTGAATGTATTGGGGGGGTGTGCGGCGCAACCATATCATATGATCGCAGCTCCCTCCAGCAGCATAAGCAAGTTTTAATTATGCGGCTATGAATCCCCTTCATGACATCAGCATGATCCGGGATCCAGATCAGGTCAGCTAAATCAACTTCCACCGGTAAGGCACTCTGTTCTATTTGGAACCAATGAGAGGTACAATCCTGAACACCCCAGGCTGTAATGTGTGAAAGCATGGCCGCTTTATAGTAAAAGGTGATGTTAGGGGCAGCAATGCCCCCGCTTTTCTTGGGCTTTTGTATTTGGGAGAGAGATAGCCTCGCGTGACGACCCTTCCGGATGTATTTGGTGAAGACTGACTGAAAATGATTAAGAAGATATGCAGGGACAGCAACAGGAAGACACCTAAAGAGGTAAGTCAGCCGTGGAAGTAACAACATCTTCAGGGCCGCAACCCTGCCCATCCACGACACTTCAGAAGCCTTCCAGCCACCGATGGTCTTCCTGAAGTCCCAAAGTAGGGACCCATAATTTGTAGTCACGATTATTTTGGGGTCATGAGAGAGCATTATACCTAGGTGTTTTAATCCCTCCGTGGACCATTTGAATGGATATAAGCGCCTCAAGTTGTCTAGTATAGGTATGGTCAGACCTATGGCGTATGCTTCTGTCTTATTATAATTTAGTTTGTAGTACATTGAATTTGAAAACTCAGCTAGTATTTTGAACAGCTCTGGGAGCGAATCCTCCGGCTCTGACAGAAATATTGTCAGATCATCAGCGAAAAGCGCTAAGGTGTGTGGAGTGTCATAAAGCATTAAGGGCTGAACAGATGGGGTCGATCGAAGTCTAATCGCTAAAGGCTCCATCATCAGGGCAAAAAGAAGAGGCGACAGGGGGCACCCCTTTCTCGTGCCATTCTTTATATCAAAGGCCCTAGAAACAAATCCCAACCCCCTTACCATAGCGGAGGGACCCGAATACAACGCCATTACTGACATCACATATGAGGCAGGAAAATGGAATGCACGCAAGACTGCTGTCATGTAATCCCACCTGACCCTGTCAAATGCCTTTTCAGCATCTAACGACAGGGTAACCAGTGGGATCCCAAGCGAGGCCATCTCGAAGAAGATATTTAGCAATCTTCTTGTGTTATCTGAACCCTGGCATCCAGGGGTAAACCCCACTTGATCAGGGTGGATCAAAGATGGTAGAGTCTTATTCATATGCATGGCCAGGATCTTGGCGTAAATTTTAACGTCTCCATTTATCAGGGAGATTGGTCGATAGCTCTCACATAGTGAGGGATCTTTCCCTGGTTTGGGTATGGTAATGACAGATGCAGAAAGTCTTTGGGGAAACCACCAGTGTCCATGGCCACATGGAACACTCGAGTTAGGAGAGGACACAGTAGAATCACAAATTTTTTATAGAATATGGCATCAAAACCATCAGGGCCCGGGAACTTATGTGCCTTAAGGTTCGTGATAGTCACTGCAACTTCCTTTATAGTGTTAGGAGCTGCGAGTGAGTCCACCAAGTTCTCAGGAACCCATGGTAGCTGTAGCTTGTTTAGAAACTCAAAAATCGCAGACTTCGGGGCAAAATGTGATCGAGGGTCCTCTGAAATCTGGTATAAGTGGCTATAATAATCAGCAAAAGCTTCACCAAATGTCACTTGGGGAATAATATATTTTATTGTCCTTTGCAATATAAGCTATCTTGTTCAGAAGGGATCTCTGCTGCAACTTGTGGGCTAGCAGTTTATCCGCTCTATCACCCTTGTGATAATATTTCTGTTTCAAGAGATAAAGATTTCTCTGAACCCTTTCCAGCTCATAAGTTTCAATTTGCTTTTTAAGGGTTTGAACTCTATTGATCAGTAAGTCCGATCTGGACTCCCTAAGCTGCTTCCGCAAGGTAGTGTAGTCATAGTATAGTTGGGCCAGGGGAGCTCCCCTGCTTTTTTATTTTCATTATCCCTCTGGATAAAAAGGCCCGGAGAAATGCCTTGAGCGTTGCCCAAAGGGTGCACGCAGACACAGTTTCAGAGTCATTAATTCGAAGAAAATCCTCTATCTCCTGCGTCCAAGAGGGGATCAGTGGATCCGCAAGTAGATACTCAGGCATCCTCCAAGAGCTCCCCGTGCCACCTGTCCTGATTTCCAGAACAACTGCGTCGTGATCAGACCACACACAAGGAACAATTGCCACCGCCGATATTTTCTGTAATGTCCACGAAAAGCAGAATAAATAATCCAACCTCGAGAAGGACTGAAAAGAGGCCGAGTAGCAGGTATAATCATCAACATCAGGATGCAGGGCCCTCCAGACATCTTGATATGAGTATTGAGAAATTAAATTTCGAAAAAGTTGGGAACAATGGTCTTCTCCTCTGGGAGGGGAGTATTTTCTGCGAGATTTTCTATCTAAGCTTGGGTCCCAAACCAGGTTGTAGTCCCAGCCTATGAACAAATGCGCCTGTTTAAGTCGGTGCACCTTACTCAGTAGTTTACTAAGAAAATGAGTCTGATTGACATTAGGGGAGTACAGAGACACCAGTGTACATAAAACATTATCCAAGCGACAAACACAAATTACATATCGCCCCGAGGGGTCATATTCATGATACACAGGCTCATAAGAAATATGTCTACCTCAGCACAGTGACTCCTCTAGCCTTTTTATGAAAAGTGGAGGATAGGCGGATAGGGTAATCTCTGGGTTTAAACATGGTAGCCCTGGGCTCCACCCAATGAGTTTCTTGAATAAAAACTACGCTTAGGCGTTGGATTTTTAGAAATTTAAGGTGCAAGCTTTGTTTGGTAGGGGAATTGAGCCCCCAAACATTAAGCGTGCCAAACTTCATTGTGACTAAGACGGTGGCAAAAGAAGAGAAAAGCAGAGGGGGGAGAGAGAGAAGAAAAAAAAGGGGGAAACGAGATAAAGGAAAGGGGGTAGTACTTTTGCTAACAAAAAGTAGGTTCCTCGGGCTGGGCAGAGACTACAGCACTCTGAAAAAAGGAGAATGCGGAGGATAGGCTAGTTTATCCCTTACCGCACCAAGATAAGTATGTACGGGGGGGGGGGGGGAAGGAAAGGAAGTGAATGAGAGCCCAACAACAAAGCTCCCCTCCACCACCGGTGTATAGGAACCATAATCAACACGTATCATCAAAAACTGTGGTCAAGATGATCTATGACCTGACAAACAAGAAAAGGGTGGGGGATGGAGGGGGGAAAGGGAGGGGAAGGAGGGGGGGGGAAGGGGTGGAGAGGGGAGGGGGTGCCTAAATATAGGCGTATGACAAGATAATTAACCATGGATAATCTTAGGGCTATATAGTGTGGTAGAGGCATTGATTGATCACAAACAAGACAGTTAATGCTTTCGAACGTAGACATGTAAGAGAATGACACATTACGGATCAAAAAAATAAACCTGTAGAAAAATGCAGGTGTTTATCAAAATATCTGACCTCAGAATTGATCATTAAACATGACGCCTTACCCTGAATTACCTTAGATTATAAAATACAGTGTACACATTAAATAGTAAATAGCACCAACAAATAGCCTACATAATTTTTAAATGGACCAACAGGAAGGAAGCAGGGGAGACGGGGAGGGTTGGAGAAAGGGAAAGGGAGGGGGAAGAGGAAGGGAGGGGGAGTACAAGAGTATGGTACAGTTAAGGAGGCGGGGAAGGAGGGGGGAAGCAAGGAGAGGGGGAAAAAGGATGGAGAGGGAGGGGAGGACCTAAGTACAAGTGAATGACAAGATACCTAACCAAGGATAATCATAGGGCCATATAGTGTGGTATAGGCACTGATTGATCATGAACAAAAAACAGTTAATGCTTTCAATCGTAGACATATAAGAGGATCACACATTACGGATCTTGAAAGTAACCCTGTAAAAAAATGTGGGTGTTTATCAAGATATCTGACCTCAGGAATAATCGTTAATCATGGCGCCTTACCATACAGTAACTTAGATTATAAAATACAGTGTAAACATTAATATGGCAAATAGCAACAACAAATAGCCTTCATAATTTTTAAATGAACAAACAGGAAGGAAGCGGGGAGAAGGGGGGAAGGAGGAGGGGAGGGGGGAAGTAGATGAGGGAAGGGAAAAAAGAGAGGGGAAGAGAGGGGGAGGAAAGATAGAGAGGGGGAAGAGGAAGGGAAGTGAGGAGGAAGGAGAGGGTGGGGAGAGGGGGGAAAGGGGAGGGAAAAGGGAAGGAGGGAAAAAGGGGAAGGGAGGAGGGAAGGGAGGAGGGAAGGGGAGGGAGGAGGGGGAGGAGGAGGAGAGGGGGGAGGAGGAGGGGGGGAGGAGGGAAGGGAGAAGGAAGGAAGAGAGGGGGGGAGAAAAAGAAAGGGAGTGGAAGAGGAAGGGAGGAAGAGTACAAGAGGATGGTACAATTCAAGGCTTGAGTGCGAACATGTAGAACATTTTTAACTGTTAAGAGAATGCCTGATAACAGTGAGTAGGAATAACAAATAGTCATCACAATTTTAAATGCAAACACATATTGGAATTCTATTTCTATGAAGCAGGTGTAGGCATCTCTAAAGGTTCTTGGAAGGAAACAAAAAGAAATGTTGAACATTTAACAAGATAACTGTCCACAAGTTACTTTATCACTCCTCTGGCGCCAGTAAGGAATCTCTAACAGTCTTAGTCCTTGTGCAGGGCTGTTCGATAGATAGAGACACCAGATCATGGCCATCCATAGCTTAATATAGACAAGAAATAATCTTCCACGGGAAAAGGAAAGATGGTCAACGGACAGGATCTTGTCTGGATTCCAGGCCGGAGCCACCGCTCTCAGCGGAGGTCCCACCCTCTGTGGACAAGGTGGATCTTCAACAACATCAAAACCCGAAAGATGCCGTGTCCTCAACAAATCCTGAGCTTGCCTCAGAGTGAGGGCAGTATGTTGAGCACCATCCTTGGTGATAATTAGTTTAGTGGGGAACCCCCATCGGTAACAGATTTGGTTCAGTCGCAGTACTTTTGTGACATTGTTGAAGGATCTTCTTTGTTGGAGCGTGTAGGAAGACAGGTCTGGAAATAATGCAACATCCTTAAATTGGTCTGGAAGCTGAGGTTGTCTCAGAAAAAAAAAAATATATAGCTTAATGCCTGCGGCAGGATTTAGACTTTGGAGGAGAGGTACTTGAGGTGGAAGTGTGGCGTCTTGTCCGACACACACCAGCTGACTGGGAGGCTAGAACATGTGATTCAGGGTCCTGCAGGGAGATGACGGGAGGATGCAAGTGAGGAGGTAGTTTGTGTCCTATCTGCGAGCCTCTCCACTGCCTCTACCAGGCGGACGAGTGAGGCATTATTTATGTCCATCTGGCTCTGTAGCCTCCTGAAGTCATGCTGCTGCTGGAGCCTGGTCCGCCTAAGCTCCCTGTGAATGAGACGCAGTAGAGCATCTTGCTGGGACTGTGCAGGAATATTTGAGTCTATGGGGGGGACTTGTGTCTCCATAGGTGTCTCCGGCACATATTCCTGGCTCTCTGTGGGGTTGTCATCACTCAGTCTTGGGGACTGTGAGGGTGGCTGAATAAGCAATTGAGGACAGACATTGGTGGGTGGTTGTGGTGTCAGCATTTGTGCCATGGGAGGGTGCTGGATCTGATGTTGAGATGGCATATAGTACAGATGCTGTGGATGTTGAGGCTGCATCTGATGCTGTGGATGTTGAGGCTGCATCTGATCCTGTGGATGTTGAGGCTGCATCTGATACTGTGGATGTTGAGGCTGCATCTGATACTGTGGCTGTTGAGGCTGCATTTGATGCTGTGGTGGTTGAGGCTGCATCTGATGCTGTGCTGGTTGAGGCTGCATCTGATGATATGTCCTTTGGTTTATGTTTCTCCTGCGTTGCTACTGGGCATGTACTATCTTTTTGTCCGGTGAGACCCCCTAAAAAGTCTGTTCGATTTGAGGCTGCATCTGATCCTGAGGATGTTGAGGCTGCATCTGATACTGTGGATGTTGAGGCTGCATTTGATGCTGTGGTGGTTGAGGCTGCATCTGATGCTGTGCTGGTTGAGGCTGCATCTGATGATATGTCCTTTGGTTTATGTTTCTCCTGCGTTGCTACTGGGCATGTACATCTTTTTGTCCAGTGAGACCCCCTAAAAAGTCTGTTAGATTTGGCGAAATACCAAGTGGACATGGGAAAGGGACCAAATTTGTATGACAATTAAATTTTTCTTGTTTATTGTGACAATTTTGTTTTTCATTTTTCACTTCCGGCAACTAAAAAAAAAAAAAAGGTTAGAGAACACAAGAGAGGGGGAAGGAGCTTAGATTGTTTGACAAATCAGCTAATTATTTTCCATTTATGTGTACAACTTCCCCTGTCCAATTCTGAAAGAGCATCACTTAATGATTGATGTGAGGCCCAGCAAGTGAGGCATTAAATAACAAACAAGCTTGTCCAATCCGCTGTTAACCTAGCATAGGGAGGTGTTAGTCTAGTTAACATCAGCCATCTTCTATTCATTTTTATTTCTCTTGAACAGTGCAGTGGTGTGTGCTTGCTGTGCATTTTGTTTGTGTAAAATTGTGCAGAATTTGATTTTTTCTTACAGTGCATTGTAATTGCACACATACTGCAGTGCATATTGTTTTCACTCTAGGGATCAGAGAATTATAATTATTCTTTATTTTAATTTTAAAGAGTTTCAGTGTAATAATTTAGCAGTGGTAGCATATCTGTGACTGATAGTTATGTAGGCCTGCTGCCTTTATTTGGGAGGGAAGAATAATTTATGTTTAACCCATTGTGTGCAGACACATTTCTGGTTTCTTGCAGTAAGTTTAACTTTAATTTAAAAAACTGCACGTTTAATTTTGCTTTGGGCCAAAGCCTGTGACTGATAGGTGGATGCCTCCTTGCTTTTTTAAAGGTAAATAAAATTGAATTCAACCTTAGCTCTTTGTCTGCAGAATAATATTTCTGTTTTCTTGTTAGTTTAACTTTAATATAAAAACTGCATGATTAGTTTTGCAGTGGGGGCATAGCCTGTGACTGGTACCTTTTTGCTGACTTTTTTTTTTGGGGGGGGGGGGGGGAATATTTAATTAAACTTTAAGGTAGGCCTGCTGCCTTTTTTTTTGGTGTGTACATATACATTTTAAATAAGGTTTAACCCTTTGTGTGCAGAAACATTTCTATTTTCTTGCAGTTAGTTTTAATCTGCATGTTTATTATATAAATTGTTTTGGGAGTATAGCATGTGACTGATAGGTAGATATCCTGCCTTTTTATATAAAAAATAGAAATATCTGATGGCAGATAAGAACCATAGGCCCAACAAGTCTACCCAATATTTCCTAAAAGTAAAAATGTATCTAGTTTGTAGGATAGTCTTTGTTTATCCCAGGCATTCTTACAGTCCCCCACAGTGTTTCTCACTACCACCTCCTGTGGAAGTTTATTCCATGAATCAATCATCCTTTCTGTGAAGAAGGGCTTCTGCAAATTACTCCTGAATCTATTACTCTTCAGCTTGTGAAAAAGTAAGCTGCTGTAGCTGGACTCAAACTCTAAGCCTTCTGCTATCTAGGCAGTGCAGTTACCCCCTAAGCCACTTAGGCCTGTGTTCAAACTCTCAGTTTTTTGCTTTCAAGGGAGGCAAGTTAACCACAACTCTACAACACTGCTGAAAACAGACTGTGCTGGGTTGGCCAGGAAGCAAGCCCATGTTAACTGTTTGGAAGGCAGCTATGCTCATAACTATACCACCAATGCCTTTGGGGAATACATAAAACATTTAATAAAATCTTAATCCTTTGTGTATAAAATGAATTGTATTTCTTGTAGTTTGTGCCCATAACTGCATTTTTACTTTTGTTTTATATTGCTATCTAGCAAATATATATATATATATATATATATATATATATATATATATATATATATATATACTAGATAGGCATGGGAGAGTGTTGGGTCATCTCACCAGTTCTGTAATGAATCAACATCTCTATATATACCACAAGGCTGTGTTATTAAGGGAATGAGGTGGCACAAGAAGCAGCAGCAGCAGCTGGAAGTGGTGCATATCAAGTAGTTGATGGAAGCAGCTGTTCCCCACTGCCATCTCCCTTTATGCAGCACTTTCAGCAGAAGCGTAATTCCCTCATTATACTGATCCTGGATTGCTGTGTTGAAGGAGGAGCTGGCAAAGCCTTTTGGAGAGTAGGTTCACTTTACCACCAACTTATGGAGTGTTACTAGCAGCCATCATGCCTTCCTTTCCCTAACGGCACACTGGTGACTGCACAGGGTGTATGTGATGAGGTTGAAGGTAATGGTACTGCTTGTGGAGGTACAGAGGCAGGAGTGGGTCAGTAGATCTTCCTCCATGCTGAGGTGTTGGTTGAATAGCATACTGCTAAACATATATTGCAGTCTCTTAGGAGGATGGTGGCACAGTGTGTAGGAGAGCAGGCAGGCACCAAGGTGGAAATATAATTTGTTGTCACTGATTGGGCACCCAATATTGTGAAGGCTCTCCTTTAAGGGTGACTTTATTGGTGTGCATTGTTTTGCTCTCATCCTCCACCTGGTGGTAGAGGCTGATATCCCTGAAGGTAACTCTAGGTTAATAATTGTACTTGAACTGTGCAGAAGGATTGCAGGCCACTTCCTTCACAGTAGTAAAGCCAGTCAGCTACTTAGGCAGAAACAGGAGAAGTAAGGGTTTCCCCAGAATAGCCTTAAACAAGATATAACTACTATGTGTAACTTAACTTTGGACATGCTGAACATATCTTGGAACAGCAGATAGCTATCAATGCTAAGATTTCCAATCAATACATTGGTATTGGGAATCCATTTGGCAGAGATGAATGGACCATGAATGGTCAGATAGTGGCAGTCCTAAAGCCTTTTATGGATGGGACAGAGAACAAGCCTAACACTGCCAGTCTGGATGAAGTCATACCGTGTTCAATCTGGTGAGCAAGATGGATGCCTTCCTGGAAAATGATAAAGAGGTTCCTGTTGGGGTAATATGCAGTGGGGTAGCAGCACTTGTTAGGAGGCTGAAGGAGCTGCTGGAAGGTCACCTGCTGAAGTGTCTTGAGAAAGGCCCTTAACTGATTCTGGCCACATTGTGTGATCCAAGAATTAAGAGGACAATGGAACTAAGAACTGCCAACTTGGAAGGTCAAACTAATTTGCAGAGTGTCTGCATGTGGTCCAACAAAAGGAGGTTATGCTTTGTGAGGAAGAAGGGCAGCAGCAGTGGCAGATACTATTTTTTATATTTCCTTCTAGCAGCTGCAGCAGCACAACACAACTGAATAAAGCAACTGATGTTTTGGTTAGGGGCAGTTGACTGTTTGGTGGGACAAACTAAAGCCTCCTATAGAAAGGAGAGTAGTACAAGTGCCTTAGACATGGTAAAGGCTTATCTTCATGAACCTCATTTCGCCGATACAGTAGAACCTCTAAGCTATTGGGAAGACTAGAGAACTCTGTGGCCTGCCCTGGCTACAGTAGCTCGGGAGTTCCTCTCTTGTCCCCCAACCACCAGTGAGCGAGTGAGTGTTTTCATTAAATGGTAATATGCTGAACATTCTGCATGCACAAATATCACAGCAGCTCTTGGAACAAATTGCATTTCTTAAATTTAACATTTCAAAGTTAAGTTATCCTGTCCTTAGCTTTAACACCAATTGTTTGTAAATGATTTCCAGCCCCGCTTCTGCCCTTCCTGCTCTGTGGTAGTCATCATCTATCAATGTCAAATGCACAGTGAACTGCTGAACACTGTGTCCAAGGGGCTCTAGGCACATGTTGCCCTCCTCCCCTGGGAGTGTATTTTTGAGGTTTATGGGCTGCATGTACTAAATGGCAGGCGGACAGCTTCTCAACTCGCAAAGCTGTCCGCCCGCCTTCTCTACATACGGGCAGCGGATCTGTTGATCCGCTTGCCCGTATGTATCATTACACACCAATCGGAGTGTGTAATGCCCGCCCCTTCAATCGCGCGACCAATCACTCGACTGAAGGGGCTGTCAATCGCAAGGAGCGAGCGTGCTCTCGGTGATTTTGCTTCGCCAGCTAAGAGGTGGGTTAAGGTGTAGGAAGCAGAGGTCTAATGACCGCTGCTTCTTACATTGCGGGAAGCAGGCTCGCGTATGTGAACCTGCCCCGCAAAGGCTCCGGAGCAGCTTCGCTGCTTCGTACATGGAGCCCTATGTACTTTCAGGCCTATCTACCTATCTCAGTAATTCTGCTGCTGCTGCCACTCTTGCTCCTGCCCTCCTTGCTCTGGTTTGGCTGGTGATCACTATCCGTTAATGCCTAATTCTCAGGGAACTGCTGGCCGCTGTGTCCAAGGGTCTCTAAACATGTTTTTCCTCCTTCCTTGGAGGTGTATTTTTGGGCTTTATTTACTATTATTATCAGAATCTTAGTTCAGTTACTCTGCTTCATGCTGCTGCCTCTGCTGTTCATGACCTTCTATTAGTTGGGTCTCCAAGGATAACTATTAACTACAAATTTGTTATGGAGCAGGTGTGTGAGAAAGTTAGAATTGTGCATGAGGGCTTTGAAAAAAAGTGTTAAATGAAAAAAAATTGAATGGAAAGTTTGTAGTGGTCCATTGATTTTTATTTTATTGTTTGAATTCTCTGTTTAAATCTTGTTCTAGTTCCTGTATGCTTTTGTGTACCATTTAGCAATGTTTTTTGGATTGTTTGCCTTTGCTAGCAATGTAGTTATATGGCTAAAATTATTGTTTTTAGGGCTTCTCATAGAATTTAATGCAATGCAACAAATTTCATGTTAAAATAAATTCTTATCCGAATATTTGGCCAAACAAAATTCTGACAAAACGAAACTGCCGAAAATGATGAACTGAAAATGTCTCCAGTGCACGTCTATTGGTTATATAAGCTCAATCCAATAAAAGATAAGGTAGCAAAAATAATATTTACTTCAAGACTAGAGAAAACTGTAGCATATTAATAAGGACACAATTCAAGAATCAAAGCAGAATAATACTTGATTATTAAAATTGGAGGATTAATTAAACACAATTTTGAAAGGAAAAAGCAAGATACTACACAGGATTTCAAACGAAAGTTTAAAATGCAGCAGTATAAATGACCAGGTTGGAACAAACAAGTATTCAGGAATACGTAAAGGCAGGTCATTAGTATGTAGGAAGTCATACAATGGTATAAAAAACTGAGGGTTAAACATTCGCCAAAGTCAGGTTAGAGCAGAAGAATTATACACGGAAATGAATCTATAGACCCTGATGATTAAAATATCCCCAATGTGGCGATATATTAAAAATTGATCCATCATGGGAGCAAGATTGACTATGAAATATTAAAAACGGCTGATATCAGTGTTTGAGGGCAGTCTCGCAGAAAGGCATTTTTGCTATGGAGCTACGTGGGTGGTGAAGCTGCCGATATTTTCCAAGCAGCCTCGCCAACTACATTGCAGATGTAATGTAAATTATCCCTTTTACACATATCAAACATGTACGTTGCCTATTTCATGCATGCAATATTCAACCAAATAAATGAACGGCAGTGTACATTAATTAAAGGGATTTAATACATTTGTTTATTCATTATTCTTTTAATATAAAAAGGCCAACCCAATAAACCGCTACCCAGCTCTAAACTATTAACTCCTTAATCACCATAACCCCCACCACAACCTATACCCTCTACACTATTAACCCCTAATGTGACAGAATCCTTACCACAACCTTACCCTTCTACAGTAAACAAATAAGAAACAGCACAAAATAAAAACAACAAAAAACACACAACAGTGAATCACAACAAAGTAAATAAACCATTAACCAAAAGTACTCAACAATATTTAAACACAAAATTAACAAAAAAACACAACAGTAAACAAGTCCCAACACAACCAAAAATATACAACAATAAACAAGTACAAGAATCACTTATTTTCTAATGGGTCACGTGGTTGCCTTTTTTAATGGAGATCAGCTGCATCAGTAGTAATAGTATGGAGGTTATGTCAAACACCTTTTTGACAGGTGGACACAACCCTTTCTCCTCCTCTAACCCTGCCCCTTTCTACTCCCACTTTTACGCCCCTTTTTAATATCAATTTGATATAAAATTGATATAAAAAAGGGATTTTGATACGAATTTGATATAAAATTAATATTAAAAAGTGTTTTAATATGAATAAGATATAAAATTGATATAAAATTGTTTTTTTTTTTAATTAGGATTTGGATTAAAAGGTTATAAGAGGGTTTAAGCTTAATTATTTTGATTAAAAGGTTATAAGATGGTTTAAGCTTAATTATTTTGATATTGTTTATTGGGAGATTTATAAAAGATTATAAAGTTTAATGTTATTTAATTAAAAAAAAGTGTAAAGTATACTTTGATATTGTATTATATTAAAAGGGATATAAAATCTTAATATATATATATATATATATATATATATATATATATATATATTATATATTTATATATATATATATATATATATATATATATATATATATATATATCCTCTATAATGTTCAATAGGTTTAATAAGGCATGTCAGGACTTGCTATGTAAAGGATATAAAATGTAATAGGACTAAAAAGGGGTATAAGAGTATATAAGAGTGTATAAAACTCAATTGTTTTGATATTTTCTTTATTAGGAGGTAATAAAATACAAGGGGGATAAAGTATAATTTTGATAATGTTTGTTAACATTTGTTATAAGATTTCTGTAAATCAAATCATTTAATTCAGTATTGCACATTATCATATCTTCTCTGTCTTCATGCCAGCACATTGCATGAACAAAATTCTCTGAATGCACAGGCTACTTATATACTCTGAGAAATTTTTTATTTAAAAAAAAAATGCTGACTTATCTAATACGTCATTTGTTAAATGATTAATAAGTAATTTGTCAAATGACTAAAAATCATCATATTACTCTCAGATGTCATTTTTTTTTAAAAAAAATGATACACATATTTTTTGTAAGACTAAGCATATCACATGGTTATCTAAAACTAAAGCAAACTCTCACTTTATCTTTTTTTTTTTTTTTTTTTTTTTTTTTTTTTAAAGCACGTAGGTCAAAATGCTCAACCTATAATGCAAACATCCTAATAAAATAATTAACTCAGCATATTAAAAAAAAGCAAATCTTTACACTCAGCATATTAAAAAAGCAAACTCTCTTATCTTTAAAAAAAAAACCATAGGCCTAGATTTAGAGTTGGGCGGTAGACGTCAAAACCAGCGTTAGAGGCTCCTAACGCTGGTTTTTACCGCCCTCTGGTATTTGGAGCCAGTCATTAAAGGGTCTAACGCTCACTTTCCAGCCGCGACTTTTCCATACCGCAGATCCCCTTACGTCAATTGCGTATCCTATACTTTCAATGGGATCTTTCTAACACTGGTATTTAGAGTCGTGGCTGAAGTGAGCGTTAGAAATCTAACGACAAAACTCCAGCCGCAGAAAAAAGTCAGTAGTTAAGAGCTTTCTGGGCTAACGACGGTTTATAAAGCTCTTAACTACTGTGCTCTAAAGTACACTAACACCCATAAACTACCTATGTACCCCTAAACCGAGGTCCCCCCACATCGCCGCCACTCTATTAAATTTTTTTAACCCCTAATCTGCCGATCGCACGCCGCTGCCACCTACGTTATCCCTATGAACCCCTAATCTGCTGCCCCTAACACCGCCGACCCCTATATTATATTTATTAACCCCTAATCTGCCCCCCTCAACGTCGCCTCCACCTGCCTACACTTATTAACCCCTAATCTGCCGACCGGACCGCGCCGCTATTATAATAAAGTTATTAACCCCTAATCCGCCTCACTCCCGCCTCAATAACCCTATAATAAATAGTATTAACCCCTAATCTGCCCTCCCTAACATCGCCGACACCTTACTTCAAGTATTAACCCCTAATCTGCCGATCGGATCTCACCGCTACTCTAATACATTTTTTAACCCCTAAAGCTAATTCTAACCCTAACACCCTCCTAAGTTAAATATAATTTTATTCTAACGAAATAAATTAACTCTTATTAAATAAATTATTCCTATTTAAGGCTAAATACTTACCTGTAAAATAAGCCCTAATATAGCTACAATATAAATTATAATTATATTGTAGCTATTTTAGGATTAATATTTATTTTACAAGCAACTTTGTATTTATTTTAACCAGGTACAATAGCTATTAAATAGTTAATAACTATTTAATAGCTAAAACAGTAAAAATAATTACAAAATTACCTGTAAAATAAATCCTAACCTAAGTTACAATTAAACCTAACACTACACTATCAATAAATTAATTAAATACAATACCTAAAATTATCTACAATTAAACCTAACGCTACACTATCAATAAATTATACAATACCTACAAATAAATACAATGAAATAAACTAACTAAAGTACAAAAAATAAAAAAGAACTAAGTTACAAAAAATAAAAAAAATATTTACAAACATTAGAAAAATATTACAACAATTTTAAACTAATTACACCTACTCTAAGCCCCCTAATAAAATAACAAAGCCCCCCAAAATAAAAAAAATGCCCTACCCTATTCTAAATTAAAAAAGTTCAAAGCTCTTTTACCTTACCAGCCCTGAAAAGGGCCCTTTGCGGGGCATGCCCCAAAGAATTCAGCTCTTTTGCCTGTAAAAAAAAACACATACAATACCCCCCCCAACATTACAACCCACCACCCACATACCCCTAATCTAACCCAAACCCCCCTTAAATAAACCTAACACTAAGTCCCTGAAGATCTCCCTACCTTGTCTTCACCTCACCGGGTTCACCGATCGGTCCAGAAGAGTGTCCGAAGTCTTGATCCAAGCGGCGGCTGAAGAACTCCATCATCGGGCTGAAGTCGGAAGTCCATCATCGGGATGAAGTCTTCTATCAAGCCGCATCTTCAATCTTCTTTCTTCAGGAGCGGAGCGGAGCCATCTTCTTCCAAGCCGAAGCGAGACATCCTCTTCAACCGACGCCTACTCGCCGAATGACGGTTCCTTTAAATGACGTCATCCAAGATGGCGTCCCTCGAATTCTGATTGGCTGATAGGATTCTATCAGCCAATCGGAATTAAGGTAGGAATATTCTGATTGGCTGATGGAATCAGTCAATCAGATTCAAGTTCAATCCGATTGGCTGATTGGATCAGCCAATCAGATTGAGCTCACATTCTATTGGCTGTTCCGATCAGCCAATAGAATGCGAGCTCAATCTGATTGGCTGATTGGATCAGCCAATCAGATTGAACTTGAATCTGATTGGCTGATTGGGTGTGTTTGTTTGTTTGTCGGGGTGAATTTTTGTTGGGCTTGAGTTATGGTGGATGACCGCCAATATCTGCAGAAACACATCCGGGATGTATTATGGATGCGCAGGCCTTGCGCCTCTTCGGTGCTACAGTGCATTTTAAAATGAGGCAGCAGTTCATCATTTATTTCCTGCAGTTTCGGTAACGAAATTACAGGTTTGCTTAAACGTTTTTCCCAGTTACAAGTGACATGGGGCTACAGGTTTGCTTAAACGTTTGAGTGTGCGGTTCTTTGGACTTTAGGTGGCTCTTTGGGTGCATGTCTCTTTCTCAGTGTCATGCAGACTTTTCACGGGCAATAAAGTGTTTATATTGTGTCTTCACCTTAAATAAATTTCTGAGTTTGATATCCTTATTACTCTAAGGGGGGGGACTCTGTTAGATACGGTTTTGGTGGGGTTAACTTTCCCGCCATTGAATTTTGGGCGCATTCTTGCTCTCTGCCAGATAAGTGGCGAGCCTAGGGCATAACATTTGCAGAGTCAGTCAGGTAGTAGCAAAAAATTTGTATATTTTTGCTGAATAAGGGAATGTAGAGTATATTCCTCCTTGTATAGCAGTGTGGTGTGTATGTGTATGTGTATGTATGTGTATGTATGTATGTATGTATATATATATATATATATATATATATATATATATATATATATATGTATATGTGGGTATGTGTATGTATATATATATATATATACAGAGGATATTCCTTCTTGGGGATCACTAAACTATATGGAAGTTTTTTCTCTTGTCAGTAGGTGTTTTCTCTCCTTATGTAAAGTTTGGTGTCATAGGGGATATTCATATTATGTCTGTTTGTTAATACTAATTTTCTGCTGTATTGGTTTACACTCTCTGCTCTGCTTTAAGAGCTTAGAGGTTAGAGTGGGTGGTTGATCTTATTTCCTAGGATCCCTTGTTTTGCCTGCCATCTAGTGGCAGTTAACTGTATTTTACATCTAATTTTCTGTGAGGTACAGTACAGGCTAGTCAATATTAAATTTCTATGATTCATGGACTATTTTGACAACTTTTAATTGACTTTTATCATTAAATTTGCTTGTTACCTTATTGCTATTTGTGAAATGCTAAACCTAGGTGGGCTCAAACTGATTTCTGAGCTGTTGGTAACCGCTTCTTAGCTCGGAGCATGTTGGAAATGTTTTCACAGTTAGACGGTGATAGTTCATGTGGTTATATGAATAACATTGTGTTCTCTCCCGTGGAGTTTTTTAGGGGTCGGCAATGATTGACTAAATTGCATGTCTGTCAAAGCAATGTGATAAGGGTTAAGAGGGGATTGGAGGCTCAGATACAAAGTAATCACAGTGGTAACACAATTTAATATAACTGTTGGTTATACTAATCTGGCGAACAAGTAAGGGATTTCCTAGTCTTTTAAATAATGAAATTTCCAGTGTTCTGTCCCGTTTAAGTCTTCATGTTTTGTTGCCTATGGAGGATATAGTCATAGGTGTATATGATGGTATATAACTATTTCTATAATTTATAGTATCTAATTATATTCACTGGATAGGTGGGAAAAATGATCCTTCTCTAAGGTTTTCCACTTTTATTCCTCTGAAGCGTTAATATCATGATATGGGGGATATCCTTGCATCTATACTGAGTATGGGAGTGCAAATGTTACAATATCTTTCATAACAAAGAGAGTCACAGCGCTGTCAGCGGTGACATCCCTTATGTTATGTAGTGTGGAGTTATAAAATCATGATTAGAATTATCTAGGGGCACTAATAGGGTACGGTTATATCCTATGAGCCCATCGGTTTGTAGTTCACCTTCCTATGAGCAGACTGCAGCAGTGAAACTTTGGACGGGCCCTCTACCCGTTTGATCTCTATAAATGTTACCTTGTATACAGCCTAGCGTTATAGCGCCGCAAAACTCTGTTGGTGCTTGGCATATACCTGATAATGTCGATTATATTATATATGGGTGTGTGAAGTTTATATCACCCTATTACGGGGGGAACTGAGAGCTTGCATTACAACTGCTATGATTTTACGGTTTGAGATCACTAATTTGATTGTGTCCTTTCTGGTTTGGGGATTTCAGGGTCTATGTCCGATCCTACTGGTGGTATTTTCCATAAGTTTTATCTTGCAGGGACGGTCTACGCAATGTGTTTCCCACCTATGATTTCTTCCCAATGATCCACTCTGCCTAGTGTAATGTATTGAATGGTTTACAAGTATTTACATTACCAGCATATCAGCAGATGTAAAGGGGTAGTTCCCCTGTGGTATCCAAACCAATCTTTAAAGTTTTGGCATTGAGGTCAAGCTGTGTTAACACAGCCTGTAGTGGACATTACATTCCCCAGGGGGTATAGAAGAGATAAGGTAATAAGATGTTAACTTCATATGGTTGTTTACAAGTATGGGTGAGTGGTTTATGGACAGATATAAAATAAAGAAGCATGTATATGTACATAAGGTGATAAACTACTGAGATCAGCTTATACATACAGGCTTAATCCATTTTGTTAGGTTGTGGCTTTAATGCATGGAATCAGCTGGTTCAGTTACATAATTAAGCCCTATAGGAGCAAATGTAATACTTTTTATACTGTACGGCTTTCTGTTTGCCTGGCCTGCCAATAACCTGGCCTGCTTATGCATCAGGGATAATTTTATTGAAGGGCTGAGGATTGTGGAGGTACCTAGCATCTGATAAGTCTGAAGGCTGCTGTCAGTGGTTATTTCCTTATTATTACTACTGTGGCTGGGGAATGGAGTGCGGAGCATTATTATCAGAAGTGGCCTTGCAGAAGGAGATAAGGTCCTCCAGGGAGTCTGCTAAAGTCACGCTCAGGACTTTGCAAATTGCAATTTTGTGGGGGAAACTACAATTTCCCGCCGCATTATCCATGGTGGGAGAATTTGCAGTTTTGGCAGCGGCCGAGGTGAAGCAGCTTCATCATTTTATTAGTCTTTAAAGGGTGCCAATTGGTGACCTAATTTGGGTATTTTTGTCTTTATTTTAGTGGGTTTGCAATGATTCAGGTGCCCAGATTTCTTGGGAGGCATGGGGACTGACTGGCGGGAAGGGTAGGTGTTGGTGCGGTTTTTAGTGCGCACCTCACTGACCGGCGAGAGAGAGGAGAAAAAAAAAAAAGAGGTGGAATTTGTAATGACTTAGGCCTAGATTTGGAGTTTGGCGGTAGCCGTGAAAACCAGCGTTAGAGGCTCCTAACGCTGGTTTTAGGCTACCGCCGGTATTTGGAGTCATTCAAAAAAGGGTCTAACGCTCACTTTTCAGCCACGACTTTTCCATACCGCAGATCCCCTTACGTCAATTGCGTATCCTATCTTTTCAATGGGATCTTTCTAACTCCGGTATTTAGAGTCGTGGCTGAAGTGAGCGTTAGAAATCTAACGACAAAACTACAGCCGCAGAAAAAAGTCAGTAGTTAAGAGCTTTCTGGGCTAACGCCGGTTCATAAAGCTCTTAACTACTGTACTCTAAAGTACACTAACACCCATAAACTACCTATGTACCCCTAAACCGAGCCCCCCCCACATCGGCTGATCCAATCAGCCAATCAGATTGAACTTGATTCTGATTGGCTGATTCCATCAGCCAATTAGAATATTCCTACCTTAATTCCGATTGGCTGATAGAATCCTATCAGCCAATCGGAATTCGAGGGACGCCATCTTGGATGACGTCATTTAAAGGAACCGTCATTCGGCGAGTAGGCGTCGGGAGAAGAGGATGTTCCACGTCGGATGGAAGATGATGGCTCCCGAAGAAAGAAGATTGAAGATGCCGTTGATAGAAGACTTCAGCCGGATCATGGACCTCTTCAGCTCCCGCTTGGATGAAGACTTCAGCCGGATCATGGACCTCTTCAGCTCCCGCTTGGATGATGACTTCAGCCGGATCATGGACCTCTTCAGCCCCCCGCTTGGGCTTGGATCAGGACATCGGAGGAGCTCTTCTGGATCGATCGGTGAACCTGGTATGGTGAAGCTAAGGTAGGAAGATCTTCAGGGGCTTAGTGTTAGGTTTATTTAAGGGGGGTTTGGGTTAGATTAGGGGTATGTGGGTAGTGGTTTGTAATGTTGGGGGGGGGGGTATTGTATGTTTGTTTTTTACAGGCAAAAGAGCTGAATTTATTGGGGCATGCCCCGCAAAGGGCCGTTTTCAGGGCTGGTAAGGTAAAAGAGCTTTGAACTTTAGTAATTTAGAATAGGGTAGGGCATTTTTTTATTTTGGGGGGCTTTGTTATTTTATTAGGCGGCTTAGAGTAGGTGTAATTAGTTTAAAATTGATGTAATATTTTTCTAATGTTTGTAAATATTTTTTTTATTTTTTGTAACTTGGTTCTTTTTTATTTTTTGTACTTTAGTTAGTTTATTTCATTGTATTTATTTGTAGGAATTGTATTTAATTTATTTATTGATAGTGTAGTGTTAGGTTTAATTGTAGATAATTATAGGTATTTTATTTAATTTATTTATTGATAGTGTAGTTTTAGGTTTAATTGTAACTTAGGTTAGGATTTATTTTACAGGTAAATTTGTAATTATTTTAACTATTTTAGCTATTAAATAGTTCTTAACTATTTAATAGCTATTGTACCTGGTTAAACTAAATACAAAGTTGCCTGTAAAATAAATATAAATCTTAAAATAGCTATAATATAAATATAATTTATATTGTAGCTATATTAGGATTTATTTTACAGGTAAGTATTTAGCTTTAAATAGGAATAATTTATTTAATAAGAGTTAATTAATTTCGTTAGATGTAAATTATATTTAACTTAGGGGGGTGTTAGTGTTAGGGTTAGACTTAGCTTTAGGGGTTAATACATTTATTAGAATAGCGGTGAGCTCCAGTCGGCAGATTAGGGGTTAATGTTTGAAGTTAGGTGTCGGCGATGTTAGGGAGGGCAGATTAGGGGTTAATACTATTTATTATAGGGTTAGTGAGGCAGATTAGGGGTTAATAACTTTATAATAATAGCGGTGCGGTCCGCTCGGCAGATTAGGGGTTAATAAGTGTAGGCAGGTGGAGGCGACGTAGTGGGGGGCAGATTAGGGGTTAATAAATATAATATAGGGGTCGGCGGTGTTGGGGGCAGCAGATTAGGGGTACATAGGGATAATGTAAGTAGCGGCGGTTTACGGAGCGGCAGATTAGGGGTTAAAAATAATATGCAGGGGTCAGCGATAGCGGGGGCGGCAGAATAGGAGTTAATAAGTGTATGGTTAGGGGTGTTTAGACTCGGGGTATATGTTAGAGTGTTAGGTGCAGACGTAGGAAGTGTTTCCCCATAGCAAACAATGGGGCTGCGTTAGGAGCTGAACGCGGCTTTTTTGCAGGTGTTAGGGTTTTTTTCAGCTCAAACAGCCCCATTGTTTCCTATGGGGATATCGTGCACGAGCACGTTTTTGAAGCTGGCCGCTTCCGTAAGCAACTCTGGTATCGAGAGTTGCAGTGGCGTTAAATATGCTCTACGTTCCTTTTTTGGAGCCTAACGCAGCCATTCTGTGGACTCTCAATACCAGAGTTATTTTAAAGGTGCGGCCAGAAAAAAACCAGCATTAGCTACGCGGGTCGTTACCGACAAAACTCTAAATCTAGCCGTTAGTTTCTTGAGCTATTACAGTGCTGGTGGCCATGTTTATGTGGGCAGAATTTTTTGGAATGGGTCAGTGGTGCCCACACTGACAACGGGGTGGCGGTGTCAGTAATTGGCATATTATCTGCCCCACCCCTAATCCAACGGTCATGGAATGGTTGAGGGCTTTTGGGTTAAAATTCCTGTGTTTCCATGCGTTGGTGGGAGCAATACACATTTCTGGGGTTCATTATTCACTGGCCAATGCCTTAAGTGTTTTTCGATGGCATCGCTCCTGGGAGTTTGCACCATGGGAAACAGAGTGGGGAGAGTGTTCCCAGTGTGGAAGGGGTACCTTGGTACGGATGACCGCCCACTTGGTGTGGTCTTCCATAGTGCAAAAAAAAAAAAAGTGGTCTGCAGGTGCATAAAGTTTGAGTGGAATGGGAAGGATTGATTTCAGTTCAGGGCATTAGAGACGGCGCATTGCATGTGTTGGGGTTTTGCTTAGAGGGTTGTGGAGGATGGTACTCCTGCGGGTGGTCAT
Organism: Bombina bombina; assembly: GCF_027579735.1. Taxonomy (NCBI): domain Eukaryota; kingdom Metazoa; phylum Chordata; class Amphibia; order Anura; family Bombinatoridae; genus Bombina; species Bombina bombina. The sequence goes on from NC_069503.1 coordinate 780,239,060, forward strand.
CTATAATATAGGGCCCCATGGGGGGCTGGGTTATGGGGAGGTGTTTTTTTTTCACGGTATCACAAGTGTATTTGCCTCGACGATTTGGGCAACCTCTGAACCTGCTGTCTGGGGTTTTGGTGGCTTTATTAGAGGTTAGGGTAGGTTGAGGTTCTTATAGTCTTGTTGGGGGTGTTTGAAATTTGGGTGTTTAATTGGTTTATGGTTGGCCGTTCATATGGTGGTAGGTCTGGTACACATGTGGGTAGTGGGCCAAATTATTGGTCCCGGCGTGCCGCTGAGGTTGAGGAGGGCCTCCAGCCAGGGTTTTGATGATAAAAAAAGGCTATTGGATGGTTTGAGTACGGGGCCCCCAGATTGGATTGCATGTTGCCGCTGGGGGTGGATTATGGTCAACTGTTCTGGTCTTGGAGGTGCTAGTGGCCCGGGCCGAGGTAAGGATTTGGTTTTCTTGCCTCAAGAGAAGCCTGGTGAATAAGATTACGGAGGTTTGGAGAGGTTTTGTGGGCTTGTACAGGGTTTGACGGTATTATGGTATGCCATGGTTACGAGATTGGTTGGAGGGTGCCATGGCTCCATTGTAAAATTAACAGGAGGAAGTAGGTGAACAAGCTAGTTGCAGTTTTATGCATGGAATACAATGTGTGGGGGCATCAGTGATTGGAGGATGCGAGTAATGGTGAAATTTTATTTGCAGGTTGGTGTACACCTTAATGTTTTAGGTTTAAGGTGGTTTCTCTTGGGGCTCCAAGAGATTTTGGTATCTTTGGCGTGAGGGGTGGCGGGCTGGTCTGCCTGGCAGTCAGTCCAGTCTTTGGCGGGTGCTAGTTCCCTCACTTCTGCAATTGGACTATGGCCATAAGTGAATGGGTTAATCTCCCCACGGGGTGGGAGAGCAGGTTAAGTAGCTTCTTTGACACGGGGTTCCTTGGAGCTTGGTGGTTTTAAAGAAATAACGGACTTATTTAAGTCCAGGTGAATTTATACACGGCCTGGTCAACAAGAAAAGGGAGCTTAATGAATTAAGTTTGGGAGCTAGCATCTTCAGAGTTAATGGATTTTATATGGTTCAAAGATTTATTGATTTGGTGTTTTAAATTTGGTATTTAATAAACAGGCTGTGGCCAGTATTTTTACCAAGCAACAAGTGTCTGTGAATTCTTTAATTGTTGGATGAGTTAAGGTAATTTAAGTTTATTAAAAGGGGACGGCAATCGACGACTCAGGGGGTCATGAGTTTTATACACTCTTATATACTCTTATACCCCTTTTTATATCCTTGTCATAGCAAGTGCTGACATGCCTTATTAAACCCATTGAACATTATAGAGGATATATATATATATATATATATATATATATATATATATATATATATATATATATATATATATATATATATATATAGAGAGAGAGAGAGAGAGAGAGAGAGAGAGAGAGATTTTATATCCCTTTTAATAGAATACAATATCAAAGTATACTTTACACTTTTTTAATTAAATAACATTCAACTTTATAGTCTTTTATAAATCGTCTAATCAACAATATTTAAATAATTAAGCTTAATACCCTCTTATAACCTTTTAATCCAAATCCTAATAAAAAAACAATTTTATATCAATTTTATATCAAATTTGTATTAAAAACACCTTTTAATATCAATTTTATATCAAATTTGTATCAAAATCCCCTTTTTAATATCAATTTGATATCAAATTGATATAAAAAAGGGGTGTAAAAGTGGGAGCAGAATGGGCGGGTTAGGGGAGGAGAAAGGAGCGTGTACACCTGTCAAAAAGGTGTTTGACATAACCTCCATACTATTACTACTTGCAACTTAAAATAACAAGTCAACACTCTATTTTCCAATGAGGGGGTTACTTTTCCAGGTATCCCAAACATGTGGGAGATATGGACTCTCCCTCAGATTAAACAGCACTTTAAATTTTTCTGCAGATTATTGCTGTATTTGATTACAAGCAAATGCATGTTACAGAGGAAGACTCCCTCTTTTAAAATGAAGTACCTCTTGTGCCAGAAAGTGGTCTGGGGACTGAGCTATGGGCTTTAAAATCTTTCTCAACCCCAGGTTCTTAACCTGGAATCCCCTTACTCAGCAGGGAGCTTCTGTTTGTCTAAGATGCCACTATGTAGGAGTGGGGTGGCATTGCCCAAAGTTCTGGCAAGGTAAAATGACTGTAGAATACTTTCCCTGCTGCAGTGTGGGGGATCTCAAGATGAAGACATGTGGGTTAACTTTGGTGGTAGTTGTGATCAGGTTTAATTATCAGTGGGTTTGTCATACGGCCTTGCACTCCTGAGCCTATCTAGATATGCTCTTCAACCAAGATTAACAAGAGAACTAAAGCAAATGTAATAATAAAAGTACATTGGAAGTTGTTTAAAACTGCATACTCTATCTTAATCATAAAGTTAAATTTTTACTTTACAGTCCCTTTAATATTAAACTGCACTGTTGGTCCTGTTATTGTGCTGAATAAATGTAAAACTTAAAACACATTTGAAGTAATTTGCCCCTGCAAATTATGCAGCATATATAATCAGTAGATTTCCTGTACAATGTTGTGTAAATCACTACAAGATTTAGTTTTCATTTTTAAAATCTATTATTTGATGTAAAAATATTTTGCACATGTTTGTTTTATTATTGCATGGTTAGAATAAACTACAATAAACCCGAAATATAAAGGCCAATTCTTTAACCTCATAAACACCTATTATTAGTTTCTTAATGCGTTTTGGAGTGAATTTGATGTGATTTTAGATTTATAAGTACGGGGCAATCCGGAAACACGTCCTAGGCTGGGATGTGTCCTATACTTTTTTGTACCTGCTTTTTAACATATCTTTTGTATGCTGCTTATGCTGTTAGCCCACGCTTGTATAACTTTTTAATAATAAAGTGTTTTTGAATGAGCCGTTCTGGAGGTTTCTTCCTTTTGTCCGATTAGATTTATAATAACTGCTTATTTTGTCCTTATATAACCCCACACAATACTTGAATGGAAATGGAGTGTGCATGAAACTTGTGAATCTTACTATATTCCTCTTGTTCTTCAGATGTCTCGGTCCTTTGGCAATTTGGAGCTCTGTATCCATAATTTAGATATATTTTTTAAGCAAAAAAAGCCATTTGTTTTTGCTGTGATTCATGTTAATGTACTAATTTTTATGGATTTTAAATTTAGCACTGAATACTTAACACTTTTCTCCCTACTTTATATTGCTGATTGATAAACCACCATTAACAAAGAATAGTTGATCTGAAGGAGTAGAATACATTTTTTACAATCTATTTAAACATTTGCTTTAACTTTGCCATGCAGTGTAAATAAAGAAACAAATATTTCCCTTCTATGTTTAAATTACAAATTTGAAAGAAATGTTTGAAAAGTCAAAAATTAATAACACATACATCAGAAACAAAACAGCAGATTCTTAAACAAATTCAGGGATGTATCACTATTAATTATAAATGACATTTGCAGGCTTTCATTCCAGGAAAGTTTACAGGATGTGACCAAGGAGACAAATGAATTTTAAATGAAAAGAAGGAAGACTCTTTAGAAATGACAGCCAGAGTTGCTGAAAGAAGATGGATCTTTGTAAGAAGCTTTTAGTAGATTCTTGGAAAGGTCAAGCACCAATTGGGCCATTATTTCAAACCATTTAAAACAGATTTGCATATCTAAAGAGAAACTCACTAATGATCTTGTCAATAGTGCACAGAAAAAAGAATGAAATTCAGTCTTTAGGTAACCTAAGTAGTTTCACATTTTATTATAGAAGAAATATTAATAACATGAAGCCTAAAGGTTACTTACAGGTTTATAATAATCTCTAGAAATGTTGAATATTTAGAAATAATAAAAACATCAATATTTTTGTCTTATTTTTTGCAAACCTTTATAGGCAATAACTATTCTTATTTACATGATGACACTAAATCTAATTAAACTATTTATTTTTACAGTATTTGTTCAGAAACCATTTTTCATTTTGTTTGTGGAGAACAGGGAAATTCATTAATATTCACTAAGGCATGGGCAAAAATGTATGATTCCCATTCATTTAGTAAACAAATGCCAAATATGGCTGCACGCAGCGGCATTGGGCTCTTTGAGTCACCAGATTTATTATTGTCAATGTGCAACACACAAAGATCTGTGCTAATCTACATCTTTGTGCGTTGCCTTTTGTCACAAATAAATCCAGCACTGCAAAGTGATGAATAACACATTTTTGCCCATGCTTTATATTCACCAGTTGTTAAAGTATAGTATAAGACATAGCAATACAATTAAAGAAGAATTCACAATTATTTGCTAGATTATGAGTGGTGCGCTAAATGTTGTGTGTGTTCGATAATTTGTTAATCGTGGCACTTTTTACATCGGACGTAGCGCACATATTACAGTTTGAAAGCAAACACGTTCGCTTGAGCACAATTTAATTTAACGTGGGACTAGATAGAGTGACTTCAGAGCTCTGGTTAACTTTTAGGTGAGAAAAAAGTTGCACAAAGCACATCAAAAATAAATTTTGAAGGTACAGCTACACACGATAACACTGTCTAATGAAAATTATTAAACAAAAATATTGCATAAAAAAGTTATAAGGCCTCAAAGATAGCAAAAGGATTTAACAAATATACATACATATACATGCTTAAATATATATATTATTATTATTATTATCGGTTATTTGTAGAGCGCCAACAGATTCCAAAGTGCTATAAACAAATGCGGAGTACAACAAAACATTAATAGGGATCAAACGGGTAGAGGGCCCTGCCAAGAGTCGCACTGTTGTAGTCAGCTCTTAAGAAGGTGATCTACAAACAGCTGGACTCTTAGGCTTACATGCTAGGGGATAGCAATGGAGGAGAGGAACTGGTACAAAGAAAGGTTAGTGTAGGTTGTATGCATCCCTGAACAGTAGCGTCTTTAGGGATAGCTTGGAACTTTCAAAACTAGGGGAGAGTTTTGTGGAATGAGGCAGAGAGTTCCACAAGATGGGAGCCAGTCTGGAGAAGTCCTGTAAACGGGAGTGTGAGGAGGTAACTAGAGAGGAGGAGAGTAGGAGGTCATGAGCAGAGCGAAGGGGATGGGAGGGATAGTATCTGGAGACAAGGTCTGAGATATAGGGGGGAGCAGTGCAGTTGAGGGCTTTGTATGTCAGAGTGAGAATTTTGTGTTTAATCCTAAATGCAAGAGGAAGCCAGTGAAGGGATTGGCAGAGAGGTGCAGCAGATGAAGAGTGACATGTAAGGAAGATGAGCCTGGCAGAGGCATTCATTATGGATTTTAAAGGAGGTAGGTGCCAGCGGGGGAGACTAGATAGGACAGAGTTGCAGTAATCGAGGAAGGAAAGGATGAGAGAGTGGATTCAAATCTTGGTTGTGTCTTTTGTAAGGAAATATCTAATTTTAGAGATGTTTTTAAGGTGGAAGTGGCAGGCTTTAGCCAGGGACTGAGTCAAATGTGACTCCAAGACATCGAACATGCGGGGTAGGGGTGATGATGGAATCTTGACAGTTATAGAGAGATTGGGGCTAGATTTTGGAAGAAGAGGGGAAAATAAGGAGCTCAGTTTTGGAGAGATTTAGCTTGAGGTAGTGAAAGGACATCCAGGAAGAGATGTGAGAAAGACAATTAGTGACACTGGTTAGCAAGGAAGGGGATAGGTCTGGTGCAGAGACGTAGATTTGGGTGTCGTCAGTATACAAAGGTTATTGGAACCCATGGGATTTTATTAGGTAACCTAATGATGAAGTGTAGATTGAGAATAGAAGGGGACCGAGGACAGAGCCTTGTGGTAGCCTGACAGAAAGTGGTGATGGGGCAGTGGAGGCCCCAGAGAAGGCTACACTAAAGATACGGTTTGACAGGTAGGAAGAGAACCACGAGAGGGCTGTGTCACAAATGCCGAAGGATTGAAGGGTTTGGAGCAAAAGAGGGTGGTCAACAGTATCAAAGGCTGTGGGCAGATCAAGGAGGATAAGCTGAGAGAAGTGGCCTTTTCATTTTGCTGTAAGTAGGTCATTGGTAACCTTAATGCTTGCTGTCTCTGTGGAGTGATGGAGACACAATACAGATTGCACTGGGTCAAGGAGGGAGTTTAATGTAAGGAAATGGGATAGGTGTGCATATATATATATATATATATATATATATATATATATGTGTGTATTTATGTGTGTACATATGTATTTTACAAACATATAGCCACATAAATACATATGTATACATATATAGACATAGATATATGTGCATTAAAGCCCTTTGCAGTCAAGGAGCTGGAAACATGTAAAAACAAAATGTATGCTTACCTGATAAATTTCTTTCTTTCCGGATATGGAGAGTCCACAACGTCATTCAATTACTAGTGGGAATATCACTCCTGGCGAGCAGCAGGTGGCAAAGAGCACCACAGCAAAGCTGTTAAGTGTATCTCCCCTACACATAATCCCAGTCATTCGACTGAATGGAAATGGAAAAGGAATAACACAACAACAGGTATAGAGGTGCCTGACGTTTAGTAAAAAATAACTGACTTAATAAAGGGTGGGGTCTTAGACTCTCCATATCCGGAAAGAAAGAAATTGATCAGGTAAGCATATATTTTGTTTTCTTTCTAAGATATGGATAGTCCACAACGTCATTCAATTACTAGTGGGAACCAATGCCCAAGCTAGAGGACACAGAATGAACAGGGAGGGAGAACAAGACAGGCAGATATAAACAGAAAGCACCACCGCTTGAGGAACCTTTCTCCCAAAAGAGTCATCAGTTGAGGCAACAGTATTAAATTTGGAAAATTTGGGAAAAGTATGCAGAGAGGACCAAGATGCAGCCTTGCAAATCTGTTCACAGAAGCTTCCTTTTTGAAAGCCCAAGAAGAGGAGACAGCCCTAGTCTAATGAGCTGTAATTCTCTCAGGAGGCTGCTGTCCAGCAGTCTCATAAGTAAAAGGAATTATAATTCTCAACCAGAGGGAAAGAGAAGTAGCAGTAGCCTTTTGACCCTTACGCTTTCCTGGGAAACAAACAAACAGGGCAGAAGACTGGCAAAAATCCTTAGTCACCTGTAGGTAAAATTTTAGAGTATGCACAACATCCAAGCTGTGCAACATACATTCTTTATGAGAAGAAGCATTGGGACAGAGAGAAGGAACAACAATTTTCTGATTAATATTTCTATCCAAAACCACTTTAGGAAGAAACCAACATTTAGTACAAAGAACTACCCTATCCACATGAAAGATAAGGTAAGATAAATCACACTGCAAAGCAAAGAGTTCTGAAACTCTCCGAGTAGAAGAGATAGCAATAAGAAACAAAACCTTCCAAGATAGCAATGTAATATCTATGGAATGCATTGGCTCAAACAGAGACTGCTGCAAAACTTTAAGAACAAGATTAAGGCTCCAAGGAGGAGCAACAAGTTTAAACACAGGCTTGATTCTGACCAGGGCCTGACAAAAAGATTGAACATCTGGCACATTCGCCAGAAGCTTGTGTAACAAAATAGATAATGCAGAAATCTGACCTTTCAGAGAACTGACTGACAACCCTTTCTCCATACCTTCCTGAAGAAAATATAAAATTCTAGGAATCCTGACCCTACTTCAAGAGTAGCCCTTAGATTCACACCAATAAAGGTATTTATGCCATATCTTATGGTAAATTTTTCTAGTAACAGGCTTGCAAGCCTGGATCATTGTCTCAATGACCGACTCAGAAAATCCATGCTTAGACAGAACTAAGTGTTCAATCTCCAAGCATTTAGGTTCAGAGAAATGAGATTTGGATGGAGGAATGAACCATGCGTTAGAAGGTCCTTCCTCAGAGGAAACCTCCAAGGTGGCTGAGATAACATCTTCACTAGGTTTGCATACCAGATCCTACGAGGCCATGCAGGAGCTATTAGAATTACCAATTCTCTCTCCTGTGTGATACAAGCAATAACTCATGGAAGTAGTGCAAATGGAGGAAACAGTATGCTAGACCGAAATCCCAAGGAACCAGCAGAGTATCTATCAGAGCGGCCTGAGGATCTCTTGACCTTGAACCATACCTTGGAAGCTTGGCCTTCTGCTGAGATGCCATCAGATCCAACTCCGGCACCCCCCATTTGAGGGTTAACCTGGAAAACACCTCCGGATGGAGTGCCCATTCTGCTCAGAAAATACGCTTCCCAGTTGTCCACTCCAGGAATGTGAATGGCAGATAGACAACAATTGTGAGCTTTCACCCACTGAATAATCTGTGCCATCTCCTTCATGGCTAAGGAACACCGAGTTCCTCCCTGGTCTGTAACCTGATAAACCAGGCTAAGGACAATTGAGGCCAAGCCATCAGAGCATTGTATATCACTCTCAATTCCAAGATGTTTATGGTGAGAGAAGACTCCTCCCGAGTCCATAGTCCCTGCGCTTTTAATGAGTCCCAGACAGCTCCCCAGCCTAGGAGGCTGGCGTCCATGGTCACAATCACCCAGGAAGGTCTCCGGAAGCATGTGACCTGAGACAGATCGTCCTGAGAAAGCCACCACGGGAGAGAGTCTCTTGTCGACTGGTCTTGATCTATCCTCTGAGACAGATCTGAATGAAGCATGCATAATTGCAGAGCTCTCAAATGGAATCGAGCAAAGGGAATGATGTCCATGGAAGTGACCATCAGACCAATTACCCCCATACATTGAGCCACTGATGGCCGAACAGTAGACTATATAGAGAGGAAAGAATTCTGAATTTTCTGACCTCCGTCAGAAACATTTTCATATATAGGGAATCAATTATGGTCCCTAAGAAAACTACTCTTGTAGCTGGAACAAGGAAACTCTTTTACAGATTCACTTTCCAAACGTGGGAATGTAGAAAAGACAACAAGATCTCTGTATGAGAGTTTGCTTTTTGAAAAGATGGCACCTGAACCAATATGTCGTCCAGGTAGGGCACCACTGCAATTCCCTGAGACCTGATCACTGCCAAGAGAGCCTCCAGAACCTTTGAGAAAATTCTGGGAGCTGTAGCAAGGCTAAATGGAAGAGCCACAAACTGAAAGCGTTTGTCTTGAAAGGCGAATCTCAGGAATTTATGATGATCTCTGTGGATGGGAACATAAAGATACGCGTCCTTCAGGTCTATGGTCGTCATGAACTGACCCTGTTGGACCAAAAGAAGAATGGAACGAATGGTTTCCATTTTGAAGAATGGTACCCTGAGAAACTTGTTGAGGCACTTTAGGTCTAAAATGGGTCGAAAAGGTCCCTCTTTTTTGGGAACCATAAACAGATTTGAATAGGATCTACTGGAACTGGAACAATCACTCCCAGGGAGAAAAGGTCCTGAACGCAGTTCAAGAATGCCTCTATTTTTACCGGGTCTGCAGATAACCTTGAGAGGTGGAATCTGACCCTGGGAGGGAAAGTTTTGAAATCTATTTTGTAACCCTGAGATACTATGTCCACAGCCCAAGGATCTGGGACATCTCGTCTCCACACTTGACAAAACAGGGAAAGTCTGCCCCCCACTTGACCCAATCCCAGGCCGGGTGCTGGCCCTTCATGCTGACTTACACTCAGCTGAGGGTTTCTTTGAGGCAACTTTTTTTATGTATCCTCTCATTAGACTTATGAGGGAGGGTAACCTGTGTAACAGTAGGTGGAACAGAAACCTTACTATCTGAATGTCTAATTTTCCTCTTGCGTTTTCCCAGTGTAGGAAAAGCAGATAATGCAGCAGATATCGCAGAAGATACCTGTGCAGCAAAATCTGCAGGCAAATAAATTCCTCAAGGAGGCTGAGAGGAACTGCAGGGCATTGTATGTGACACCATAGAGGCTTGGGACGTTTGAGGAGAAAGCTGTGGCATTGCCTGAACAGCATCATCCTGAGAGACATTAGGCTCAGCAGGAAATCATTTATCTTTAAATTGAAATGTTCTAGCTAAGTATGCAGCACAGAATTGCATAGGCAAAACAATTTGTGCCTCTAGGCATAACAAGCATTTGTCAAAAGACACAGAGTCTTCTATGTCCATAATACTAAATAAAAAAAAAACCCAAATTGTAGAAATGTTTTAAATACACTGTCAATTTAAGAATTTTTAATACCACAGCCGCTTAACATTATGCAAAACTTCTTTAAAATTATAAACCAATCAGGCCCCTTACACCTCAGAAAGGCTGAGGTGCCTTACCATAGCACTTATACACAATTTGGCTGCCAGAAGTGGGTAAAACGATTGTGTAGTAGATTGACTCTGAAGAGACTGAAATTCAATGATGCCGCTCCGCTCCGTGAATATCCGACAGCAGAGAGAAGTCACATGACCGGCAGACAGGGGCGTATTAAGGCATAGGCCAACAAGGCCGGTGCCTAGGGCAGCAGATTTTTAAGGGGCAGCAGAATTTTGAGTCCCTAGGGCCACTCTACTGAACTCAGGGCCGGGTGGCTAAATCAACCAATTACTAATGACTTAAATGGCTGGCCCGGCTATTGCTATCCTATGGGATTGTATGTGGGTGCGCATGACATGGTGACAGTGGAGGCGGAGCTCACTTGCGCAGCCTGGCCTGGACTGAGAGGGAATGTGGTATTCTTCCTGGCTCCACCTTGTGATTGAAACTCACACAGACTACACAGTGCAGTGTGCACTACACCGTGACCACTGTGAAACAGCATATGCCTTTCTCCCTTCAATACATCTTCATTAAGCATTAAAATACTTAAACAGATTAGTCACTAAATACTTGTACATTTACTGTTTGTCTATCTGTGATACATGCAAAGAATAAGTATTTATTGCTGAATCTATACAACTATGTGACTTAAAACACAACTGAAAATATGTTGTATGCATTTAATACATTCAGAAACAATACAAGTATATACTTTATTATGATTGTATCATGTGACTTTATCCCCTAGGATACAATTCCTAAACCTATCATAACTACTGTTGTATTTTTTAAGTACTTTAACTAATATCCTTAACATAAGGGAAAAAAAAATTGCGATTACAGGTTTGCACTGAAAATTATATGTATAAGGGTTTTCTTCTGTGGACTACAGCAAAGCCTACTATGACCTGTAATAATGACTAGGATAAGGAGTAGGTAATGGAGGAGTGCAGAGAGCTACAAAAACAAGACAATTGAAATAGTACTTAAACAAGGCAAAAACAAAACTACAAACCAGGTCCTGTTACTTTTAAAGAAGAACATTTTTGCTAAACAACAATATATGAATTATAAGATTTGCTATAAGGAACATTTTCATGCAGGTTTTTCATTCAGACAGGCAAGCCTTCATTTAGTACCCCATCAGCAGTTTTATAAATGTCCTGTGAGTCAAAGAGAGCCCTTCATATGTTTGCGGTAAATAAAGTGATTTCTGGTCACCACAGCTAAAATGGAGTATGCCTTATATTTCAAAAGTAACTTAGGGAGGCTGAGGAGAGGGAAAACTAAGTGAGAGACCTTAAGAATATATGGTGTTCGGCAGAGTCTAATATCTCCAAATAAATTCAGAGGACAGGTAATAAAGTTAACCTATGCTGAGAACATATGAGGATGTTCAAGATGCAGAAACTGCTCTGTCTCCTCCTTACATATCTGGGCGGTTGGGAGGTAGCAGTCACTGAATAAAGTGAAGCGATGTGAGGCCTCCGACAGCGCTGTTTCCCCAGAATCCGACAGGAGGATGAGGTCTTTTCCGCAGCCGCTATCAAACTGCATTATCCGGCACAAGTTAGCTACCGGGTGTAGCCTGTCTGAGTCCTCCAAAAATGTGATAGTTCCGGTACTCCGAGGTCCCCCGGTGACTGGCCACCTCACCAGGGACCCAGTGCTCCATGTCACTGACTCAGATAGGGGATAGTGGTTGTCCCCTGAGGTAAGTGGTTGAATCAAAGTGACAGCTAGTGGCAGTAGCTTGGCGCCAGTATCTTCCGGTTGTATTTTAGACATATCTGAGCCATCTAGGGGATACACCATGAGCACTCAACCCTCTCTGTCAGTTGACTGTGCATGGTCTGTAAAAGAATGATCTATCTCACCATCAGCAGTGTCGCCTCGATCAGCCCGCAAAAGCCTAGTGAGCGAAGTAAATTGGTCCTCCATCTTGTGAGCAAGCATATGCAGCATGGCTACAACCGTAGATTCCATCCTGGGTATTGGCTGAGCCTCAGCTCTGCACTCGCTGCTATGAATTGGGAGTTTAGCTTGTGTTACTTAATGTACTGATCCCGCTAAGGATAATAGCTTAACCCGGCTTTCCAGCGAACATGTCTGCGGAAAGGCCACCCCCCCCCCTTTTAATATATTTTTGATGTGTTTTGTGGCACTTTTTATTAGAGTGTAACAGTTAACCAGAGCTCTGAGGATGTGCCAACCCGACACATAATAAATTCAATTACACTCAAGCGCAATTGAATTTAAAGTTTACTTTTACTTTTTAGCTTCTAATACATGCACCACTTCCGACGTGTGCAAATAGCCGCAATTATCCCAGTATAACTTGTGCAGAACTGTTAGCTCATCACTCGTAATCTGGCCCTTAGTGTTTAGTGTTCTTTTTTAAATACAGTGTTCTAAGAAAATGAAGCATTTTGTTTGTCCCTTTAAGTAATGTAAATAAATAAATTATGGGAACATAGGAGCGCCACCCAAAGGGGGCTTAAGTGTGCTGGTGGAAAAGCTGGGTCCAAAGAGATTATCAATATGGGTGTATAATGGCCAAAAAACAACACATAGTACTGTGTTAATAACACATAATACTGTATTAATAAGGAACGTAAAAATAGGGTGAAAAATACAGACAATAAAGAAAGAGCATAGAAATAACACATAGTACTGTGTTAATAACACATAATACTGTATTAATAAGGAACGTAAAAATAGGGTGAAAAATACAGACAATAAAGAATATGTAAAAACATATGTTGTATATAAAATTGGTTTTAATCCAAGGAATATATGGAATAAGATAGCTAGAACTATGTGGCAATCTAGCAGAGTTATTCACAATTTAGAGTAAAATGTTTTAAAAGCAACGGTGAAAAACATATGTCAAACATATGACAAAATAAGGGTATAACAAAAAAAAGAGCAATAAAAAATTAATGATATTAATGAATCTGAGCTCAGTTAAAGGGATTTCCCATATATAAAGCAACAATATAGTCCCAAAGTCTATACAGTCACAATGAGTCACAAAGAGTAAAAAAAAAAATCCATTTGAGGTCCAATGTGGAAGAATCCAGAGAAGAGAGAGGAAAATACTTTTATCCAGGGGAGGAAAATCTTTTATCCAAAACTTCTGGTTTAGGGTAAGAACATCTTAAGGTACCTGTGGAAGAAAAAACAAACAGATGCACAAAACAAAACAAAAAGCTAGCTAAACTAAAAGGAAAAATGCTCACCATATACAAATAGGAACTCGGGCTGGTATGTCACAGGAGGTCAACGCGTTTTGGATGACTTTTTAGTATCACAGTACTATGTGTTGTTTTTTGGCCATTATACACCCATATTAATAGTCTCTTTAGGCCCAGATTTTCCACCAGCACACTTAAGCCCCCTTTGGGTGGCGCTTCTATTTCCCCATAATTTATTTATTTATTCTTCTGTACGACCCTGTTAGGTGGCCGTTTTTTATAGTGAGTTTGTGTGCTTTGCTCTCCTGGTGCTGACTACTAACCATTTTTATTTTAGATATGCTCCTTTAAGTAATGTATATGCAATGTATATGCATCATGGCATGAATTGAACATGTAAGCGTATAAAACCCCCCAGACATTATGAAGTTACGGACAGTGGTCAATTTAGTTATTTTTATTCAGAATGCTGACATTTTGCTGTCCCTGTTTTCAATGTGAACATTTACATGATGACTGATAATATTAAATCCACCCATTTAATTGTACCACCAGTAATCAAAACCACGTCAGTATGTCATCTGTGATTCAATATTGTGTACTAAGACTTGAAATATGTATTGTCCGCAACCAGCAGGTCATTGTTGCAATTATTATTCCACCTAAACTCTATGATACTAATTGACCAATGAACATCACTTCATATGCTGCCTATCAGAATTAAAAAGGAACAACTATATATTGGTTTCCCACATTCCGCATACTGTACCAAATACTTATAGATAAAATAAGTCTATACATCCAAAATTTCCACATCTATTAAAAACACTGTTCCATTATTACTCTACAAACTATTTCTAAAGTAAAATACATTATTTGAAAAGAAAGGGACAGTTAAGATTAAACTTAGAGATGGTGGCGTACATGCAGTCTATAATAATTCCTTCTCTAGTGATTATATTTCCCAGAATATATTGGAATTTTACCTTTCAATTGGTTCCACTAACCAGAAGGCAACCATCCACCACAATGCATTTTCTTAATATGTGTTCCTCATGCTGCCACATGAGGGATAGATACCAGCAACCCAGCGGAGTAATGTAAAACTATTACTCTCCCTTTAATATAAAGGCACATTAAAGACTCTGCCCACACCTACAAGTGTCTTTGTAGCGTTAAATCAGGTATGTTGCAATGCATTATATTGTTGCACAGAAATCTAACTAACCTTTAGACGTTGTAGTATGCTGCAAGAAGGTTGTCTATATCCAAACGAAACATTGCCACATGGTTTCAATCCTCTGTTATTACAAAGCCTCTTTTTATTTGTAATTTTAGTATCCATACACAAAATATATTAGCAAAAAGAACTGGTTATGCCTATGTAACTTCTGTATAATTCTAAATACCTAATTCTGATAAAAATAAGGCATGCAACAGTTGCCAACATTTTATATGTGTACTACACCATAACACTTTGGGCCCAATTTACTAAACTGTAGGCACAGTTTGGGCCCTAAACTCTAATAAAGTAGCTTTAGTCTTAAGACTGTAGCTACTTAGCCTCTCCTCCACCTCAAGGCTCACCAAGTTAAATCACCTGGATCCAATCCAATCGGGATGGCTGACGAATCTTGCTCTTGTACTATTGGCTGTGTAAGATCAGGGGGTGTGGCTGCACAAGCAGTTGCTTGTATATTGTTAAATGCAAGCAGCAAATGCTGCCCGCTTTCTGCAATGCCAGGTAGATGAGGATTCTAAGGGGTAGATTTATCATAGTGCGAGCGGACATTAACAATGTAGCATATCATGTTCGCTGCACATCGATAAATGCCGACAGCATACACTGTCTGCATTTATCATTGCACCAGCAGTTCTTGTGAACTGCTGGTGCAATTCCGCCCCCTGCAGATTTGCGGCCAATTGGCCACTAGCAGGGGGTGTCATTCAATCCGATCATATTCGATCAGGTTTATTTCTGTCTGCAGCCTCAGAGCAGGCAGACAAGTTATGGAACTGTAGTCTTTAGAATGCTGCTTCATAACTTCTGTTTCCGGCGAGCCATATAGAGCTTGATAAATCGTCCCCTGAGAGTGAACTTTTTCATCCGGCATTAAAAAAAGTGTAGCCCTATGCACTTTGTATATAAAAGAGACAAGAGAAAATGACTGTTGCTATTTATGAAACAAATACATACCAGTGCCATTTTTTTTAGTTTGGTTGATCCATAAATTAAGACTGGATTAATAACTTTGTTAAAATGAGTATACTTTATAAATAACCAGAAATATGATTATAAATCCAAAAAAGGAGAAATAATCAATTATTCAAGAAACATTTGGTAAATTTGACAATATTCTTAAAGCAATAATAAGATAAAACACAAATAAACAGCAGTGAATTTACAATGATCGGGTTTCAAATCGGTTTAACAGCTATATTTCTATATTGTAAACTTCATACTATATAGAGCGCTACTCACCTAACTCTAAGGTGATACCAACTGGAAGGGGATTGGGGTATTATCCCTGCACCATACACTCAATGTGTTTCCTATGTATATATATATATATATAAATGTATAGAAAATTTAATCACAATTCATGTAATTAATATATATAAATACAATGCAATACAATATAAAATATGCAGTGTAAAATGCACATCTAAAAATATGTATAGTTAAAAAAACACACATATAAAAAACCTTATCACTGGATTGGATACACAGTCCTTTGCTTTTCCTTCGGGGAAACCCAGTCCTTTCCTTTTCCCAATTGGGTCTGCTGCTTCTTTAAAAGCACTGGTGTAGTGCCTATCAATATCACATTCCAAATCACAAAAGTTACCTAGAGCGCAGAAGAGAAACAAGACACAATCTAAGTGCAGTATATATGGATAAAAACTTCCCTTTATTTCAATACAAGATTGCACTCACAGACTCCAACCTCAAACATGTAAGGTAGGTGAACACGAATAGCTAGAATCCACACTGCTTGAGATGTCCCTCTCTTCCAGTTTTTCAGCTGTTTGTGCTGTTTCCACTGTCTCTCCCCAACAGGGTACACCACCTTGGAAGGTGCCAATCCGGATCCTAGTGCTAATATAAACAGTCTCTCACTACCGCAGCACACGGCGTGTCTGCTACAAGGCCGGCTCGCAGACACGCTAGTCTAGCTCGGTAGGTACGGACACACAGCGTCACAAATGTGGGTGTGACCTGAAGCATTTTGCAGGGCTCCTCCCTGCTTCCTCAGAGGCTCTACCCACCAACTGTCAATGTGCGGTTTTTAAGGGCTCCATAGTATCACCTCTATTATGGTTCATGTATAGAAGATAGCCTAGCGTATTTGTATGTTACATTTGCCTTTGTACTCATAGTGGATCTTATCTTCTCTCATACATTTAAAAACTACAGCTGTCACATATTTCATATTACATATAATAAAAAAATATATAATATATGTAGAGAAAAACTAATACAATTGGAACACTAATTAATCAAGTTAAACCACACACTTTAAAAAAATATAATAAAATCATCATCATTCTCAAAAACTACATTAACACTTAATAATGTGACAATTATTTTCGATAAAACATATTAACAACAATATTTGTATGCAAAATTAATTCATATGCATAATTAATTTCAGAAAAAAACAAACTATATAAAAATACATCAAAAATACATGAGGTATGCTAATTTTCAGACAGAAAAAAATGTATATTTTTATACATGTATAGGAATAAGCATATACCCTTATATTTGACATAACATATTATAGTGATGGAAAGTATATCATAAGGTACCACAACTATTGAGTATCATGGGACGGGGGGAGGTTTATGCTACATAACAATCCTCATTCAACCTAATCCAGATGAGTTCATCTATTTATGCATTATATTTCATTTCTCCAACTCATTGAATGAATTCCGCAAGATCAATGTCCCTATTCATTCCCTTTGGTTCAATTGTTCCTAATATATAGATCCAATACGTCTCACGATGCCTTAGTTCCAACAACCTGTCCCCTCCTCTAATAGCTCTTTTAACTTGTTCTATTGCTTTCATTTTCAAACCATTATCATTTTGATCATGTTTCTCATAGAAATGAGCTAACACTACATGGTTCATAACACCTTGTTTGATATTTCTTAGATGTTCCCCTAAACAAGTTTTCAAAGGGCGTTTCGTGCGCCCAATATACATTTTCCTGCATGGACATTCTAGCAGGTATACAGTGTATGTAGATTTACAATTAATAAGTTCTCTTATTTCAAACTCATCATTCACACCAAAAACATGTTTCTTTGGGTGTATGTGGGCACGTTTATATTAGCACTAGGATCCAGATCGGCACCTTCCAAGGTGGTGTACCCTGTTGGGGAGAGACGGTGGAAACAGCACAAACAGCTGAAAAACCAGAAGAGAGGGACATCTCAAGCCGTGTGGATTCTAGCTATTCGTTGTTCACATACCTCACATGTTTGAGGTTGGAGTCTGTGAGTGCAATCTTGTATTGAAATAAAGGGAAGTTTGTATCCATATATACTGCACTTAGATTGTGTCTTTTTCTCTTCTGTGCTCTAGGTAACTTTTGTGATTTGGAATGTGATATTTCAATATTGGACAGGAATTAATATATATAAATTTGTTATCTTATATTTTGTTAAGAGTCATTGTTAAGATTTTATTAATTTAAGCATTTAGACATACATATGCTAATACATTTTAAAAATATATATATATATTGTTAGTTTCCAGGGACATTTTAAAATGTAACACACCATCGTTTAGGTGTGTGGCTACGAGAAAATAATTATAGATAGCCATGTTTTGACTAATGTGAATTTCTTACACATATTTTTGAACATAGCAAGTGTAACCTGTTAGTAGTTTAAAAGCAATCTTTTAAATTAGTTTTCAAATAGAATTCTTAAAGTAATTTAAAATTGCAGGAAAATACACTTTAGCTTCTCTTTTATTTTTCTGTGTTCTTTACTAAACAATGTAATCAAAAAGTATAACTCAATTACAATGTCATTTCATCTTCATAAAGTAGCTAGTGCAATCTATCAAATAATAGTCTCTTATTGCATCACTTTACACCAAAGATTTACAAATGTTATTAAAAAAAAAGGCAAGCTAAATTTTAAGTATCAATAACATCTTGCAACAGAAAGCTTCATTTGATTGTTTTATTAGAATTGTATTGTGTTAGAAAAGTACAGCATTAACAAACTGAATTCATAATGTGTGATGATGAATGAGCTGAAAAAGGTAAACTGCTTTATATGGTACAAAGACTATATTAAACTAATATGAGAAACCACTAATGCCTCATGATAAATGAGCTAAATATTTTATGCAAAAAAAAAAAATTAGCAAAATACTTCATTTATATTTTATTCTCTACACGAGTGAGGTTAAAATAATTTACAAAAAAATAGATTAAAAAATGTTAAAAAATAAATAACTAAAATAAACAAGATATATTTTAGAAAAAACTTTGTAGCTACTATGGACTTTTATAATGATAAAACAATGTGATCCAATACGTAAAGTATGTTGCTTAATAAAGAAAAGCACTCATCATTAAAAAAAACAAACAACTTTAATAATTCTAGCATTTTAGAGTTTTAAAGTTAAACATAATGCAAGAGATGTTGTAATACCAATTAGTATACAGTCACAGTAACTCAATGGCTATACTTTCAGGTACATCTTGGTGTCCCAGGTTTGTTATCAATAAAAGTCTCTATCAGCTTCAGAACAGCTAAGAAAATAAAATAAGTGTCATAATATATTATTAAATCAGATATTTATCAGAACCTTTAAATTGGGACCACTATTGATATCTTTTTTCTCTATATATGAAAGTAAGGTGGTGTTTATTTTTATGTGTATGTGTCTGTAAATACATATATACACAAATAATTATATAAATACATATGTACACATTTATAAACACATATATATTAGATTGATATCTACCTGTCGTTTGGGAGACCGGCTGACATCCCGCTGTAAGCGATGGTATTTGCACTATTTGTATCATTTTGTCTTGAAGAAGAATTGCTAAAGAATTGCTAAATTCATTTGGAAATAAAATTGCACTGTCTTGCTTTACAAAAGTCCTGTGAGCGCCCTCATTCAATAAAAAAAATCACTATATATATATATATATATATATATATATATATATATATATATATATATACTACAACAATTCTGAAAAAGTTGGAGCAGTATGGAAAATGCAAAAAAAAAAAAGAGCCATCTGAAAATTCATTTCACCCTGTACTATATAGAAAACACATTCGCCTAGATTACGAGTCTTGCGTTAGCCTTAAAAAGCAGGGTTGAGAGGTCCCAATGCTGCTTTTTTAACGCCCGCTGGTATTACGAGTCTGCCAGGTACAGGTGTACCGCTCACTTTTTTCCTGCGACTCGAGCATACTGCAAATCCCCTTACGTCAATTGCGTATCCTATCTTTTTAATGGGATTTGCCTAGCGCCGGTATTACGAGTCTTGGAGAAAGTGAGCGGTACACCCTCTCCTGTCAAGACTCCTACCACATTTAAAAGTCAGTAGTTAAGAGTTTTATGGGCTAACGCCGTAACATAAAACTCTTAACTAAAGTGCTAAAAAGTACACTAACACCCATAAACTACCTAGCTATTAACCCCTAAACCGAGGCCCCCCACATCGCAAACAAATAAAGTTTTTAACCCCTAATCTGCCGACCGGACATCGCCGCCACTATAATAAATATATTAACCCCTAAACCGCCGCACTCCCGCCTCGCAAACACTAGTTATATTTTATTAACCCCTAATCTGCCGTCCCTAACATCGCCGACACCTACCTACATTTATTAACCCCTAATCTTCCACCCCCAATGTCGCCGCCACTATATTATTTATTAACCCCTAAACCTAAGTCTAACCCTAACCCCCCTAACTTAAATATAATTTAAATAAAACAAAATAAAATTACTGCAATTAACTAAATTATTCCTATTTAAAACTAAATACTTACCTATAAAATAAACCCTAAGCTACCTACAAAATAACTAATAGTTACATTGTATCTAGTTTAGGGTTTATTTTTATTTTACAGGCAACTTTGTATTTATTTTAACTAGGTAGAATAGTTATTAAAATAGTTATTAACTATTTAATAACTACCTAGCTTAAGTAAATACAAAAGTACCTGTAAAATAAAACCTAACCTAAATTATAATTACACCTAACACTACACTATAATTAAAACAATTCCATAAATTAACTACAATTAACTACAATTAAATTAAATAAACTAAAGTATGAACCCCCCCCCCCACTAAATTACAGAAAAAAATAAAATAATTACAAGAATTTAAACTAATTACACCTAATCTAATCCCCCTAATAAAATAAAAAAGCCCCCCAAAATAATAAAAATCCCTACCCTATACTAAATTACAAATAGCCCTTAAAAGGGCTTTTTGCGGGGCATTGCCCCAAAGTAATCAGCTCTTTTACCTGTAAAAAAAATACAATACCCCCAACATTAAAATCCACCACCCACACACCCAACCCTACTCTAAAACCCACCCAATCCCCCCTTAATAAAACCTAACACTAACCCCTTGAAGATCACCCTACCTTGAGACGTCTTCACCCAGCCAGGCACAAGTGGTCCTCCAGAGGGGCAGAAGTCTTCATCCGATCCGGGCAGAAGACGACCTCCAGACGGGCAGAAGTCTTCATCCAGGCGGCATCTTCTATCTTCATCCATCCGGAGTGGAGCGGGTCCATCTTCAAGCCAGTCGACGCGGAGCATCCTCTTCTTCCAACGACTCCCAACGAATGAAGGTTCCTTTAAATTACATCATCCAAGATGGCGTCCCTTGAATTCCGATTCTATTTAAGTGACGTCATCCAAGATTGCGTAACTTGAATTCCGATTGGCTTATAGGATTCTATCAGCCAATTGGAATTAAGGTAGGAAAATCCTATTGGCTGATGCAATCAGCCAATAGAATTGAGCTCGCATTCTATTGGCTGATTGGAACAGCCAATAAAATGCGAGCTCAATCCTATTGGCTGATTGGATCAGCCAATATGATTGAACTTCAATTCTATTGGCTAATTGGATCAGCCAATAGGATTTTTCCTACCTTAATTCCGATTGACTGATCCTATCAGCCAATCGGAATTCAAGTTACGCCATCTTGGATGACGTCACTAAAAGGAACCTTCATTTGTCGGGAGTCATCGGAAGAAGAGGATGTTCCGCGTCGGCTGGCTAGAAGATGGACCTGCTCCACTCCGGATGGATGAAGATAGAAGATGCCGCCTGGATGAAGACTTCTGCCCGTTTGGAGGTCCTCTTCTGCCTGGATTGGAGTAAAACTTCGGCTCCTCTGGAGGACCACTTGTGCCCGGCTGGGTGAAGACGTCTCAAGGTAGGGTGATCTTCAAGGGGTTAGTGTTTTAAGGGCTATTTGTAATTTAGTATAGGGTAGGGATTTTTATTATTTTGGGGTGCTTCTTATTTTATTAGGGGGATTAGATTAGGTGTTATTAGTTTAAAATTCTTGTAATTATTTTATTTTTTTCTGAAATTTAGTGGTTTTTTTTATTTAATTGTAGTTAATTGTAGTTAATTTAGGGAATTAATTTAATTATAGTGTAGTGTTAGGTGTTAGTGTAACTTAGGTTAGGTTTTATTTTACAGGTACATGTGTCTTTATTTTAACTAGGTAGTTATTAAATAGTTAATAACTATTTAATAACTATTGTACCTAGTTAAAATAAATACAAAGTTGCCTGTAAAATAAAAATAAACCCTAAACTAGATACAATGTAATTATTAGTTACATTGTAGCTAGCTTAGGGTTTATTTTATAGGTATTTCGTTTTAAATAGGAATAATTTAGGTAATTGTAGTTATTTTATTTAGATTTATTGTAATTATATTTAAGTTAGGGGGTGTTAGGGTTAATAACTTTATTATAGACATTTAATATAGTTGCGGCGATGTTGGGGGTGGCAGATTAGGGGTTAATAATGTAGGTGTTGGCGATGTTGGGGGCAGCAGATTAGGGGTTCATAAATATAATGTAGGTGGCGGCGGTGTCCGGAGCAGCAGATTAGGGTTTAATAATATTATGCAGGTGTCGGCGATGTCGGGGGCGGCAGATTAGGAGTTGATAAATGTTAGATTAGGGGTGTTTAGACTCGGGGTTCATGTTAGAGTGTTAGGTGTAGACATAAAAAGTATTTTCTCATAGGAATCAATGGGGCTGCGTTAGGAGCTGAGCGCTGCTTTTTTGCAGGTATTAGGTTTTTCAGTAGATACTGCCCCATTGATTCCATGGGCAAATCATGCATGAGCTCGTTTTAGCAGCTAACGTAAACAACGCTGGTATTGAGGTGAGATGTGGAGCTAAATTTTGCTCTACGCTCACTTTTTTGTGGCTAACACCGGGTTTAAAAAAACCTGTAATACCAGCGTTGTCTTAAGTGAGTGGTGAGAAAAAAATGCTCGTTAACGCCGCAATCCTTACCGACAAAAACTCGTAATCTAGCAGATTATTGACACATTATTTTTTGTCTTACTTTGTGAATTGAAAGCATTTTTTTAAAATATACACTAATTTCAAATCTAATGACTGCAACACACTTCAAAATAGTTGGGACAGTCGTGACACTGTGTGACACTGTGTAACATCACCTTTTCTTTTAATAACACTTATTAAGTGTTTGGGTACTGGAGACACCAGTTGGTTAAGTTTAGCAAGCAGAATTTCCCCCATTCATCCACTATGCATGTCTTCAGCTGCACAACTGTACAGGGCCTTTGTTGCCTTATTTTGCGCTTCATAATGTGCTACACATTCTCAATCGGAGACAGGTCAGGACTACAGGCCAGCCATACTAGCACCCGCACTCTCTACTTACGCAACCATACACTTCTAATCCGGGCAGAATGTGGTTTGCATTGTTTTGCTGGAAAATGCAGGATGTCCCTGGAAAAGACAACTTCTGGATGACAGCATATGTTGCTCCAAAATGTATAAATATCTTTCTGCATTAATGGTGCCCTCACAGATTTGCAAGTTACCCATGCATTGGCACTGATACACCCCCATACCATGACAGATGCTGTTTTTTGGACCTGGCAATAATAACAACTTGGTTATTTTCCTCTTTGGCCCGGAGAACACGATGGCTGTTTTTTTCCAAAAACTATTTGAAATGTTGATTTGTCAGACCGCAAAACATAATTCCACTGTGCTACTGTCTATCTCAGATAAGACTGAGCCCAGAAAAGTCGGCAGCGCTTCTGGACAGTGTTGATATATGTAGGGGTCTTTCCTCTGGCCGGGGGTCACTGACTGGGAGTGGGCTGGCACCTTCCTTCACTGAGCCCTGGAGACTACCAAGAAACTGACGCAGACACAAAATAGTTTCTTAGCAGTTTTGTTTATTTGCAGTAGTACAAAAGTCTTTATAGTGTACCAAAAAAGAGAAGTAACTTTGGATATCCCATATATGGTTATATAACATCTGGTTATCATGTTAGACTTTGGACATTTGGTTATCTTGTCAGCAATATACAATATCTCATTGCCAGCAGTACACCATATATATATCTTTGTCAGCAGGACATTATATTTAGATTATCAGCAATAAAGAATATGTGTTTGTCAGCAGTACAAATCATCTGGCAACATATGCAAACATAAGCAGAATGGATATGAAACTAAATAGTTACAGTAATATAGAAATGTGACAATGTGGGTTGCAGAAACAGGAACATGAATCTGTAACAGTATCCAGTAATAAAGCATAGGAATAAATCACAGTAAAGGGCACAAATAATATAGCCCTATATTCCCCTCTTTGATCACGCACATAATCACTAACTGGTAGGCCTCATAGCTTCATAATAGCTACCTGTGTTTGCAATCATAGGTTGAAATTGGCTATTCTGAGATTCATTGGGTAATCTGTTATCTATTCTCTGATTCAACAACACATGTCTGCACTCTAAATCTGCTATTCTATTATACATTCTCCTAGTCTTGCAGCAAACATTTATAAGTAAGGCAAAAAGTATGAGGATAAAAAGTAATATGAACACAAATGGATGCATTAACCAGTGCCATACACCTGACCATATGTCAATGGAACCTTTACCAAACCATCTGTTCCACCATCCAAGTGAGTGTTTCTGAAAATCATTGCTAACTTCCAATAATTGTTTCTTAACTAACTTCAACTGTATTGTAGCCTTATTACTAACATTCTAGTGTTCATGGAGAATATGTTCAAATTCCTTTCTATTGCCAATACCATCAATCAACTCCTTTCCAAAACCAATCATATTGGCCTTCAATTCCCTTTTATTATACTCAAATGACCCATGTTTCTTGACCATAACAGATGGGGTTAAAGTAAAATATGTTCCTGACCATTCAGAGTATAGAGTAGCTTGAATAACGGGTCTATGTATTCAGTAAGTACCTTTAGCTAGGATTGTGGTTACTGAACAGTTGTTTTCCTGTATAGTAGCTATACCATCTATCTGATGCCAACAAACTCTACCTCCTGGTAAAACCCAACCTGGATGAGTAGGGATTGTACTCACTTCAACATTACAAATTCCATTCTCCCAACACCATTCTGATTGACTGGTGATGGTATAGGAACCTGGTGTGCATAATATAACATTGTTCTTTGCAACACAATGATCAGTCCTAAGTATTTCAATGTCTCAAGTCCCTTGAGATATAACTAAGCTTTCCTTTCCTAAATGATGTGTCATCCACTTATTATCAGAGACCCAGCCTATCTCATAGGCTGATAATACATCTATCTTCCTTCCTTGGATAGGTGCTAATATAGAAAAATAGCAAATACTGTCCCTGTGTCCCAAATATTCTATAATCCATGAATTCATATAAGGGAATGCAAATTTTAGCTGTTCCGGAATCATTAATTCCCAAGGCCATTGATGTTCACTTAAAGACTGTATCAATAATTTAGCATTGGAATACATTTCTTGTTGTAGTGTAATACATCCTAAAATCAAATTAGTAATGTTATTAAGTTTCCTTAATTCTAAAGTTATATTGTTCTCCAAATTGATTAAGTGAGATAAAAATTTTACTTGTCCTTTAAAGTGTTCATACACTAAGCTATTCAAAATAACTGCTTGGGTATATAATTGGTCAGCTCCTTAAATCCCTGTTGTTGCCAAATCGCTCATTCTAGTGCTCCGTGTTTCAATATCTATAGAATGAAGAAATCCTGTCGCTGTACCTATTCCTCCTAATAAGGTATCATGCTATGCTCTTTTTACTCTGGTTTAATGATTTTCCTCAAACCAAGTAGTTCTTTTAGATAAACATAAATCAAATCCCTTTTTCAAATATTTTACATTATTACCACATTCAAGGAGAGAGTTACTAACATCTCAATGAGAGATATTAATATGATAGGTATATAGACCATATTGTACTTCTACCAGTAATGGTTTGGGCTTATCATCAACCAATTTAATAGGGTCAGCATCTTGCTTAATAATATGACAAACATCATCATGGAATGTTCTAGGGGGAGTCCACCCAAAATCTTTAAAGTTAAAAATTCCACAAACATGAGAGGTTGTGGTGTATGTTGTTAGATTATTATGTGAATCTTTATACCCTGCCCATCCAAAGAATGGGGCTAGGAAGTACATAGGTAACCGATATTGCGGGGATATATATTATATGTATTATAATATATCCTTGCAATATATATTGCAAGGATATATTATAATATACATCAGAAATATCAACTTTTGATCTGTTACGATTTCTTAAAGGTGTAAACAGAGTTGGATCCATATCCAAATAGATAGTATTAAAGAGTTCTGGGTCACAAGTGTCAGGAGCTGTTATAAGGATTTCCAAATAGTGTGTTAACAGTTCTCCCAAAGGTTTCTTACAATATTTTGTATCCTTTGTGGAGGAAAATGTAACCCACGAAAAAATGTCATTGTTTGCAAATGTTATTCCTGGTATTCCTTTTGTTCAATTATAACTAACTTCAAAACACAGAGCATTATTTACCGAAATATTAACTGATATCACCTCAGTCTTGATTGTCTCAATATGCTTAAGTTCCTCACAAGTCATTATACCATTAAGGCTACCGTGATGTCTACAATTCGTTCCAACCTTGATACAGGAAGCATAAATATTTGGTTTAGTTAGTGGCATATTTGTAACAGCAAATAGATTTCTGAGCCTATCCATAGTTGTAACAGATACCTTTTGCTTTCCATTTGAATATCTACAACTAGGTGGAACAACACATGGGAGCAAACATTGTACATTTTGATGTTGTAACGTTACAATAGCTCTGCTGGTGCATTGTAATGTGTATGGGTTGTGCAATGGTTAAGAAGAAACAAACGTTGCATTGTCATGTGGAAACAGTACTGTACAAACATGGGTAAATGCATCACTAGGTTCCCTATAAAGCAACAAGAGAGATAGATTGTGGGAAGGAAAACAAAACAAGAGATGACTAACAGTAGGAGAACCAAGCAATCAGGTCTGTCATATAAAGGGTTCATGATTATAAGTGGGTATATGCCGGTAGGGAAGTACCAATAAGACCAATATGACTTGTACAGTCGGAACTAATAACAGAGTCAGGCTCAAGTATAGTTTGGAGCAATGGGCAATCGGTTAGGTGACGCTCTGTGTTTATCTATAATAGTTCATACGATACTCTCAGTGTTGCCAATTCTTTATGTAACTCGTTATTCTCCTGCTCTAAACGCTTACATCTTTCATATAAATGTTTAGTATTTGCTATCCTTTTCTCTCTGCATTTCCTTGCTGATATTTTATTACGGGCTCTAATCTCTTGTCGTCTGGCTTCCTTCTCTTCCCTAGTAGCAGTAAGGATTTCATAAATATTTCTACAACATCTGGGAGGACTGGACGTATCTTGGTCTCTACCTAATTTCTGTACCACCGTAGCAGAGGGGGACCCAAGGGGGGATACTCGTACAGAGGAAAGAAGAGGGAAGTCTTTCTGTTTTGCGAGGGTGAGGGTTTCCTCTTTGATAGGAGGAGGAGTAGTAGGAGATTTAGATCTTTTAGGTTTTAAGCTCATAGGGTTGTACCAATGATTTTAATTTCCTATATTTTATGTGCGTCACCCCTTTATTCACTGCCTTCGCTGGCTAATCTGTATCAGTATCGTTCAGAGTGTTGTAAGTGCTAAGAGGAATAGATATGATAGGTACGACTCTAACTACTGAACGGGTTGTAGATAGATCAATAGCGACTGTTTCTGAATGGGGTATAGATAGGTCAATAGCAGTTAGCTCTGAACACTTGGTTAATGGACAAACTCACAAATGTTCCTCTAGCGTTCTTTTAAGTGCCCTACTAAAACCCCTGAACTTGTCTAACTCCTTTATCAGTGAGTCCCTTTGTGCCTCCAACACTGAACACCTGTCAGCCTGGTCTTTTAGTCTATTGTGGTAATTTTGTGAATGACGAGTATTATTTTCCCTGCGCAACTTGCGTGTGTGCTCCTCCTTAGCAGCGTTTCTGTCCCCAATTCCCCCTTGCCTTCTTTGTTTAAAGTACTTGTTGTTACAGGTTTTTGTGAGGGTAACCCACGCGAAACATGTCTGCAGTTTGTTCAGCTGTGACCCTGACCTCTCGTTAATGGAGCATTGGCTCTGTATTTGTTTTTAACGACATACCCCAATAAAGACTTCTTTTTTATACCCTTGGATTCTTGTTTTTCGTTTGTGGTGTATGCTTTTGGATTTGACCCTCACCCAGTGCAGCCCGGAAGTACTATTGGAATCCACTGTTTGCAGAGTGTGCCCAGGGTTTACAATATTCAGGTAGTCCTAAAGCAGGGGCACTGATAATGCTGCTGGTTTTGAGCGCAATGTAGGATTTAGTCCTGTCTGTGGTCCATTGTATGCGTTCTGGGCTGTCCCCTAATGTGGCCTGTCTCATGATGGGAGCATTCAGGAATCCATTGTCTGCAATAATTAATCATATAGATTAATAGAGCAATGGAAGTCTCTAAATGAGGTGCGCAAATGAACAATAGCAACCAATCCTGGATAACAAGGTGATCCTTTAACAGCAGTTCACTCGTACGGTCAGGCAGCACTCTTGGAAGTTGGAACAATGAGAGGAACCTGTGTGAGCAGAGAACAGAGGCGCCTCATGGGACAGTATCATCCAACACCAGAAGAACAAAATTAACAAAGCAGCCCAAAGCTGGGGTACTCACAAATGTAGCAGCATAAACGTATGCCTCACAGTGCAGGACGGGACCTTTAGTCGCCCTACAGACAAGCACACTGAACCTGCACGTGGAATCCAGGAACCAATCGGCAGCAGCTTGCAGGACCACGTCATGATGGGAGATGTCTGTGAGGTATCCAGTCACCAGCATCGGCAGTAAGATAGACAGGTCAGTGGACCAACCATAAAAACCAAGCGTAGAGCAGGTGATAAAAAACTCAGAAGTTTATTGGAATTAAAATTTGTAAAATATATACAGCATAAAGCAACGCGTTTCTCGACCTACAGGTCGTTTCATCAGGCTTATACTAAACAATACAGACCTGTTCTACTTAACAAGACAGTGAAACTATCACAAGCCACCCTACATACACACCCCTCACTCCTCCAATTAGGAGGATCCGACGTGAGCGTCAACAAAGGCCAATCACTGGCATCCTAAGAATGAATGAAGGGTGTGTAGGCAGCATAAGCTGCAATAGGAGGAGTTGCCAAACAATAAATGATAATAAGCTCAGGGCGGAACAAATGTACCAAGTATGAATATCGTATAAACACTGTCATTATAAGGTGATAGAGTGACAGTGGGACCTGATATGCCCAAACGAAATACAAGAAAATTGTGTGACATCAAATATGCGATCAGAACATTGAGGGACAAATAACCAGAAAAAAGTATATGTATCAATTGTTGATGATATAGACCCAAATTGAATATCATAAAATATATATTCTATATTCACTAGATATGAGAATGCATATATCGCAATAATAGTGTACCTGTCTAAAAACACAAAAATGCAATATGCTAAATAACAATCATATCATAACAGAATAAGGACAAAAAATAATTAATATACTCACAACAAAATGATCATAATAGAGTAATGACAAAATTTGATAAGAACAATAAATATAATATTCGATCAGTGGAAATGTCACTGGCAAACAATAAAAATATATATCATAAATTCATATTTTGGAATGATAAATATACAAGTGCATAATACCTCAATATAAAATATAAAAAAACACTTATAATACATATGAATATGTGCATAACAACCAGTAACCACATTTTAATTAATTATATTAAAAATGTGACAATTAAACATATATATGTATATAAAATATTTAAGGAATTATAATCAAAGATCTACGAGATCCTTGCTCAAAAACAGACTCATACAAAGGGAGATGGAGTAGAGAAGGCAAATGGAAAGCAGTCAAATCCACACATAAATTCAAACCATCAGGATGCATGCTGTCTTCAGTATGTGAATCCAATAAGTCTCCCTTTGTCTGAGTCTAAAAAAACGGTTGTATAAATGGGACTTAGGTATAAATTCAATAGGAGTTACAGAAAAGCAATTGGTGTCACCATTATGAACATTATTGCAATGTCTCGAGACACTATGTACTCTGTAATTATTTTTCATGTTGCGTTGGTGTTCAGACCAAATTGTACTGAACCGTCTGCAGGTGCGTCCCACATATTGCAACCCACAAACACACGTAAGTAGATATACTACGTAATTCGATGCACAAGATATATGGCCAATGATAGTGTAAGATTTATTGGTAACGCTAGATCTAAAGATTTTTTGTTTGTCACCAATAAATTTACACATCTTACATCTAGTTGATCTACATTTAAATGAACCAGATGGTAATGAGCATAATACAGGTTTAATGCAAGATAGCGATTTCTTATGTTTGACCACTTTGCTTGGGGCTAACAGTGTTTTTAGAGTAGACTACTTTTGGTCTATTCCCTATTAGTTTACCCAAAATAGGATCCTTCAACAAGTTATCCCAATGTTTATTAATGATTTGTTTGATCAAATTATGATTTGAATTAAACTGGGTTATAAATAGGGGGTCCTTGTTCATATTATTAATTCTTTCTCCTGGCTGTTTGATAGGGCTAGAAAAATATTTGTCTCTATCATCATACTTGGACCTTCTGTAACCATTTTCAATAATATGTGCTGGATAGTTTTTCTCTATAAAACGTTCTCTCAAAATCAAACTTTGGGATTCAAAATCAGATAAAGAGCTGCAATTGCGACAAACTCTTTTGAACTGCCCATAAGGTACGTTCCGTTTCCAGGGATGGTAATGGCAGCTCCTAAAGTCTAAGTAGCTGTTGCAATCTACTGTCTTAAAGGAGGTGGTACTAGTGACCTTCCCTTCAGTAAAGCAGAGATTCAGATCCAGATACACAATCGATTTATTGTTTATAGAACTCGTGAAAGTCAGACCTCTATCATTAGAGTTAAGGTGGTCAACAAACAAATTGGCAGAAGACTGTTCCCCTCTCCATATAAAAATAAGGTCATCAATATATCTGCCATAGAATACCAGGCTCGCCCCAAAGCACGATTCATATATATATTTCTTTTCAAAAGATCCCATAAACAGATTCGCGTAGCTAGGGGCGAACCTGGTACCCATGGCAGTTCCTCTGGTTTCGAGGTAAAATTCATCCTGAAACACAAAATAATTGTGTCT
Source organism: Bombina bombina (assembly GCF_027579735.1). Classification (NCBI taxonomy): domain Eukaryota; kingdom Metazoa; phylum Chordata; class Amphibia; order Anura; family Bombinatoridae; genus Bombina; species Bombina bombina. Next base: position 780,270,318 of record NC_069503.1, read on the forward strand.
CAGGATAAAAGATATAAGTTCAAGTAGAAACATTCTTTGAGACTCTGGTAAATAAAAGTCTTGTTCTAGGTATTCAGAAACTGCCAACAGACCAAGTTCGTGAGGAATGTTCGAGTAAAGAGCCTGAACATCACACGTAATCCATATCATATCTGGTGGGATACAATATGGCTCCAACTTTTTAAGGAGGTTGGCTGAGTCCCGAATATAGGATTCGAGACCCAATACATACCTCTGTAAAAAATGGTCCACATATGAGGATACATTGTCGGTCAAACTACCAATCCCCGCTATTATGGGCCGACCTGGTGGGCATAAACGGTTTTTATGCACCTTTGGAAGATGGTAATAAAAAGCCTGATTAGGCTCATTTGGTACCAGGTATTCTTTTTCTTTTTTCAAAAGTATTCCTTCCTCAAAAGCGGACTCTACAATATCTTTAAGGATGGCTTTATTTTTGATTGTTGGATCAGAGTTAAGTTTAATATAATATGTGGTGTCAAGTAAAATCTTTCTAGCCTCCAGTAAATAGTCATCTAAATCTTGGAGAACAACCCCTCCGCCCTTGTCGGCCTGCCTTATAACAAGGGATTTATTGTTTTTCAGACCTGCCAATGCTCTTTTCTCATTAGGAAACAAATTATCTTGACCAATATTTTTCTTTCAGATTTTGTCGAAATCGTCACTAACCAGTTGCCTAAATATTTCAATATGTGCATTATTGTTAAGCTGTGGCGTAAAATTAGATTTATTTTTGAAATATGTGTGTATAAAACCATCACATAATTGATCAATCAGAGAATCTGGCTCATAGGTGGGGATTGTTTGTTGTCTAAGTCTCCCTTCCATAGAATCAGTTAGAATCGGCCTCATTGTATTATTCTTTAATGTTTTTTCAGCAAAGTACTTTGGCATGGTCAATTTCTGTGTGAATTGATTTAAATCGACAAAGAGTGAAAAAACATTATCGCCTAGATTTAGAGTTTTGCGTTAGAAGGGGTGCGTTAGCTATGCGTGTTTTTTCTCCCCCGCACCTTTTAAATAACGCTGGTATTGAGAGTTCTCTGAAGGGCTGCGTTAGGCTCCAAAAAGGGAGCGTACAGGCATATTTACCGCCACTTCAACTCTCAATACCAGCGTTGCTTACGGACGCAGCCAGCTTCAAAAACGTGCTCGTGCACAATTCCCCCATAGGAAACAATAGGGCACCTGCAAAAAAAGCAGCGTTCAGCTCCTAACGCAGTCCCATTGTTTCCTATGGGGAAACATTTCCTAAGTCTGCACCTAACACCCTAACATGAACCCCGAGTCTAAACACCCCTAACCTTACACTTATTAACCCCTAATCTGCCGCCCCCGCTATCGCTGACCCCTGCATTACACCTAACTTCAAGTATTAACCCCTAATCTGCCGACCGGACCTCACCGCTACTATAATAAACGTATTAACCCCTAAAGCTAAGTCTAACCCTAACCCTAACACCCCCCTAAATTAAATATAATTTAAATCTAAGGAAATAAAATAAATCTTATTAAATAAATTATTCCTATTTAAAGCTAAATACTTACCTGTAAAATAAACCCTAATATAGCTACAATATAAATAATAATTACATTGTAGCTATTTTAGGATTAATATTTATTTTACAGGCAACTTTGTATTTATTTTAACCAGGTACAATAGCTATTAAATAGTTAATAACTATTTAATAGCTACCTAGTTAAAATAATTACCAAATTACCAGTAAAATAAATCCTAACCTAAGTTACAATTAAACCTAACACTACACTATCAATAAATTAATTAAATAAACTACCTACAATTATCTACAATTAAATCAACTAAACTAAATTACAAAAAACAAACAAACACTAAATTACAAAAAAAAAACCCCACTAAATTACAAAAAATAAAAAAAGATTACAAGAATTTTAAACTAATTACACCTACTCTAAGCCCCCTAAAAAAATAACAAAGCCCCCCAAAATAAAAAAATGACCTACCCTATTCTAAAATAAAAAGTTTACAGCTCTTTTACCTAACCAGCCCTTAAAAGGGCCTTTTGCGGGGCATGCCCCAAAGAATTCAGCTCTTTTGCCTGTAAAAAAACATACAATACCCCCCCCCAACATTACAACCCACCACCCACATACCCCTAATCTAACCCAAACCCCCCTTAAAAAACCTAACACTAAGCCTCTGAAGATCTCCCTACCTTATCTTCACCACGCTGGGTATCACCGATCCGTCCAGAAGAGGCTCCGAAGTCTTCATCCTATCCGGCAAGAAGAGGTCCAGAAGAGGCTCCGAAGTCTTCATCCTATCCGGCAAGAAGAGGACATCCAGACCGGCAAACATCTTCATCTAAGCGGCATCTTCTATCTTCATCCATCCGACGAGGAGCGGCTCCATATTCAAGACCTCCGGCGCGGAACATCCTCTTCTCCTGACGACTAGATGACAAATGAAGGTTCCTTTAAGGGACGTCATCCAAGATGGCGTCCCTCGAATTCTGATTGGCATATAGGATTCTATCAGCCAATCGGAATTAAGGTAGGAAAAATCTGATTGGCTGATTGAATCAGCCAATCAGATTCAAGTTCAATCGGATTGGCTGATCCAATCAGCCAATCAGATTGAGCTCGCATTCTATTGGCTGTTCCGATCAGCCAATAGAATGCGAGCTCAATCTGATTGGCTGATCCAATCAGCCAATCGGATTGAACTTGAATCTGATTGGCTGATTCAATCAGCCAATCAGATTTTTCCTACCTTAATTCCGTTTGGCTGATAGAATCCTATATGCCAATCGGAATTCGAGGGACGCCATCTTGGATGACGTCCCTTAAAGGAACCTTCGGTTTAGGGGTTAATACATTTATTATAGTGGCGGCGAGATCCGGTCGGCAGATTAGGGGTTAAGAAGTGTAGGTAGGTAGCGGCGACGTTGGGGGGGCAGATTAGGGGGTAATAAATATAATATAGGGGTCGGCGATGTTAGGGGCAGCAGATTAGGGGTACATAGGGATAATGTAGGTGTGCAGTCGGCAGATTAGGGGTTAAAAAAATTTATTATAGTGGCGGCGATGTAGGGGGACCTCGGTTTAGGGGTACATAGGTAGTTTATGGGTGTTAGTGTACTTTAGAGCACAGTAGTTAAGAGCTTTATGAACCGGCATTAGCCCATAAAGCTCTTAACTCCTGACTTTTTTCTGCGGCTGGAGTCTCGTCGATAGAGTTCTAATGCTCACTTCAGCCAAGACTCTAAATACCAGTGTTAGAAAGATCCCATTGAAAAGATAGGATACGCAATTGACGTAAGGGGATCTGCGGTATGGAAAAGTCACGGCTGGAAAGTGAGCGTTAGACCTTTTCTTACACGACTCTAAATACCAGCGGGCGGCCAAAACCAGCATTAGGACCCCCTGGTTTGGACGGCTAATGCAGAACTCTAAATATAGGCATATGTTTGTTAGTGGGACTATAAGAGAGACCCTTCCCTAACACCCATATCTCATCATTTGTTAGAGTATGTGATGATAAATTGAAAATGCCTTTGCTCAGGGTCTGTAATCGTGCCTCTTTGAGGGATGTGCCTCGTCCTCTACCCCCTCATTTCCGTGAGGTCTTTTGCCTTTTGGGGGGGCAGTGAGGGAGACTACAGGCTCTAGGTAACTGGCGATTGTTTTCTGTTTCCACGACGATTGTCTGGGGCCTGACTCTAAAAAAATGTTGAAAGGAGTTATTAGTAGGGGCGCCTACCTGGTTCCTATTGTCATGATGGAAAATCAAATTTAGGTTAGAATTACGATTGCTCTCAGCATAGTATAAAGCAGTATCATTATTTGCCACAGATCTATTAGAGATATTCCGATGGTCTGAAAAGGGAACCTCTCTATTGTGTGATGGACCTTGATCTCTAGGGGAATAACCCCTTGCATATCCAGACTCCTGATTAGGAGAAGGGTAATTAAAATATGTGGGGTTTGTTTGTGTTTGTTGATGATTCCTATTGGCATTAGATGTAGTACCATATGATTCGTAGTTTGAAGTATGTGGTTTATAGTGGTAGTGTTCATAATTACGACCTCTCCCACCCGTTTGGTTGTTATGATTGTATTGTTGTTTATACGTGTGATTAGTAGAGTTTGGGGGTTGCCTTCTATTGTAATGTTCATAATGTCTAGGAGAGTCACGATTAGAGCCATTATAGGAATGGCCATTGTCTCTAAAATAATATTCGTTTTGAGAATGAAATTTATTTTTATTTTCAGTAGTGTATTTATTTTTATTTTTTGAATAATTTACCACTGTCCATTCATTGGTTGGATCATTCGGAACACCTATTGTAGGTGTCTGTGAACAATTAACTCTCTGTTGAGTATCTGGATCCACCACTATATGTGGACCAGGTGTGTTCAATTTTTTATTTTTATTTTTATTGTATGTATGTATTTGACCCTTTTGGTAGTCCTCCTCATCTCTCATGAGTTTGCGGTTTTTTATCACCATAAGTTCTTTCTGGAAAGTGTCTGTTTTTTGTAAGACCATAGAGTTCAATTCATCATACAATCTGGAGTTTTTAAATTTATCCAAACTATTTTGAATGGAGTCTATTTCCTTAGATATCTGTTCAACCAATGCTTTCCTGTGGGAAATTAAAATCTTCATGAGGGTGGTAGAACAGACATCTAAAGCTTCTTCCCATTTGGCATTACGAGCTAAATTTAAAAGAACAATTTTTAAAAATTCTTAGCCCATGTGGTATCTGCTTTTTATCTATATATTTTTGCAACATCTCGACATCCAACCAATGCCTACATTCGACATTGATTGATTAATTATATAGATTAGACCACTTTTAATATTTTATATTAGTTATTATTTTTATTTGATAATGCTCTTAGTAAGTGAATGGACCAATAAGAGGTTGATGCTGGTTTCACATGTTGAATCTACCTACACTGTTGCTAATACAAAAAATGGTATAGAAAATTTATCTATTCATGCATTTACAAAATTAGAGGAATCAATCAATGTCGAATGTAGGCATTGGTTGGATGCCGAGATGTTGCAAAAATATATAGATAAAAAGCACCACGTGGGCTAAGAATTTTTAAAAAATGTTCTTTTAAATTTAGCTCGTAATGCCAAATGGGAAGAAGCTTTAGATGTCTGTTCTACCACCCTCATGAAGATTTTAATTGCCCACAGGAAAGCATTGGTTGAACAGATATCTAAGGAAATAGACTCCATTCAAAATAGTTTGGATAAATTTAAAAACTCCAGATTGTATGATGAATTGAACTCTATGGTCTTACAAAAAACAGACACTTTCCAGAAAGAACTTATGGCGATAAAAACCGCAAACTCATGAGAGATGAGGAGGACTACCAAAAGGGTCAAATACATTCATACAATAAAAAAAAAAAAAAATTGAGCACACCTGGTCCACATATAGTGGTGGATTCAGATACTCAACAGAGAGTTAATTGTTCACAGACACCTACAATAGGTGTTCCAAATGATCCAACCAATGAATGGACAGTGGTAAATTATTCAAAAAAATAAAAATAAAAATAAAAACACTACTTTAAATAAAAATAAAAATCATTCTCCTAACGAATATTATTTTAGAGACAATGGCCATTCCTATAATGGCTCTAATCGTGACTCTCCTAGACATTATGAACATTACAAAAGAAGGCAACCCCCAAACTCTACTAATCACATGTATAAACAACAATACAATCATAACAAACGGATGGGAGAGGTCGTAATTATGAACACTACACTATGAACCACATACTTCAAACTACGAATCATATGGTACTACATCTAATGCCAATAGGAATCGTCAACAAACACAAACAAACCCCACATATTTTAATTACCCTTCTCCTAATCAGGAGTCTGGATATGCAAGGGGTTATTCCCCTAGAGATCAAGGTCCATCACACAATAGAGAGGTTCCCTTTTCTGACCATCGGAATATCTATAATAGATCTGTGGCAAATAATGATACTGCTTTATACTATGCTGTAAGCAATCGTATTTCTAACCTAAATTTGAGTTCCCATCGTGACAATAGGAACCAGGTAGGCGCCTCTACTAATAACTCCTCCCAACATTTTTTAGAGTCAGGCCCCAGACAATCGTCGTGGAAACAGAAAACAATCACCAGTTACCTAGAGCCTGTAGTCTCCCTCACTGCCCCCCCAAAAGGCAAAAGACCTCATGGAAACGAGGGGGTAGAGGATGAGGAACAGCCCTCAAAGAGGCACGATTAAAGACCCTGAGCAAAGGCATTTTCAATTTATCATCACATACTCTAACAAATGATGAGATACGGTGTTAGGGAAGGGCCTCTCTTATAGTCCCAATAACAAACATAATGTTTTTTCACTCTTTGTCGACTTAAATCAATTCACACAGAAATTGTCCATGCAAAAGTACTTTGCTGAAAAAACATTAAAGAATAATACAATGAGGCCGATTCTAACTGATTCTATGGAAGGGAGACTTAGACAACAAACAATCCCCACCTATGAGCCAGATTCTCTGATTGATCAATTATGTGATGGTTTTATACACACATCTTTCAAAAATAAATCAAATTTTACGCCACAGCTTAACAATAATGCACATATTGAAATATTTAGGCAACTGTTTAGTGATGATTTCGACAAAATCTGAAAGAAAAATATTGGTCAAGATAATTTGTTTCCTAATGAGAAAAGAGCATTGGCAGGTCTGAAAAACAATAAATCCCTTGTTATAAGGCAGGCCGACAAGGGCGGAGGGGTTGTTCTCCAAGATTTAGATGACTATTTACTGGAGGCTAGAAAGATTTTACTTGACACCACATATTATATTAAACTTAACTCTGATCCGACAATCAAAAATAAAGCCATCCTTAAAGATATTGTAGAGTCCGCTTTTGAGGGAGGAATACTTTTGAAAAAAGAAAAAGAATACCTGGTACCAAATAAGCCTAATCAGGCTTTTTATTACCATCTTCCAAAGGTGCATAAAAACCGTTTATGCCCACCAGGTCGGCCCATAATAGCGGGGATTGGTAGTTTGACCGACAATGTATCCTCATATGTGGACCATTTTTTACAGAGGTATGTATTGGGTCTCAAATCCTATATTCGGGACTCAGCCAACCTCCTTAAAAAGTTGGAGCCATATTGTATCACACCAGATATGCTATGGATTACGTGTGATGTTCAGGCTCTTTACTCGAACATTCCTCATGAACTTGGTCTGTTGGCAGTTTCTGAATACCTAGAACAAGACTTTTATTTACCAGAATCTCAAAGAATCTTTCTACTTGAACTTATATCTTTTATCCTGAGACACAATTATTTTGTGTTTCAGGATGAATTTTACCTCGAAACCAGAGGAACTGCCATGGGTACCAGGTTCGCCCCTAGCTACGCGAATCTGTTTATGGGATCTTTTGAACAGAAATATATATACGATTCGTGCTTTGGGGCGAGCCTGGTATTCTATGGCAGATATATTGACAACCTTATTTTTATATGGAGAGGGGAACAGTCTTCTGCCAATTTGTTTGTTGACCACCTGAACTCTAATGATAGAGGTCTGACTTTCACGAGTTCTATAAACAATAAATCAATTGTGTATCTGGATCTGAATCTCTGCTTTACTGAAGGGAAGGTCACTAGTACCACCTTCTTTAAGACAGTAGATTGCAACAGTTACTTAGACTTTAGGAGCTGCCATTACCATCCCTGGAAACGGAACGTACCTTATGGGCAGTTCAAAAGAGTTTGTCGCAATTGCAGCTCTTTATCTGATTTTGAATCCCAAAGTTTGATTTTGAGAGAACGTTTTATAGAGAAAAACTATCCAGTACATATTATTGAAAATGGTTTCAGAAGGGCCAAGTATGACGATAGAGACAAATATTTTTCTAGCCCTATCAAACAGCCAGGAGAAAGAATTAATAAAATGAACAAGGACCCCCTATTTATAACCCAGTTTAATTCAAATCATAATTTGATCAAACAAATCATTAATAAACATTGGGATATCTTGTTGAAGGACCCTATTTTTGGTAAACTAATAGGGAATAGACCAAAAGTAGTCTACAGAAGGGCCCCTACTCTAAAAACACTGTTAGCCCCAAGCAAAGTGGTCAAACATAAGAAATCGCTATCTTGCATTAAACCTGTATTATGCTCATTACCATCTGGTTCATTTAAATGTAGATCAACTAGATGTAAGATGTGTAAATTTATTGGTGACAAACAAAAACTCTTTAGATCTAGCATTACCAATAAATCTTACACTATCATTGGCCATATATCTTGTGCATCAAATTATGTAGTATATCTACTTACGTGTGTTTGTGGGGTGCAATATGTGGGACGCACCTGCAGACGGTTCAGTACAAGATGGTCTGAACACCAACGCAACATGAAAAATAATTACAGAGTACATAGTGTCTCGAGACATTGCAATAATGTTCATAATGGTGACACCAATTGCTTTTCTGTAACTCCTATTGAATTTATACCTAAGTCCCATTTATACAACCATTTTTTCAGACTCAGACAAAGTTTGGATTCACATACTGAAGAGCATGCATCCTGATGGTTTGAATTTATGTGTGGATTTGGCTGCTTTCCATTATCCTTCTCTACTGCATATCCCTTTGTCTGAGTCTGTTTTTGAACAAGGATCTCGTAGAGCTTTGATTATAATTCCTTAAATATTTTATATACATATATATTTTTAATTGTCTCATTTTTATTATAATTAATTAAAATGTGGTTACTGGTTGTTATGCACATATTCATATGTATTATAAGTGTTTTTTTATATTTTATATTGAGGTACTATGCACTTGTATATTTATCATTCCAATATATCAATTTATGATATATATTTTTATTGTTTGCCAGTGACATTTCCACTGATTGAATATTATATTTATTGTTCTTATCAAATTTTGTCATTACTCTATTTTGATCATTTTGTTGTGAGTATATTAATTATTTTTGTCCTTATTCTGTTATGATATGATTGTTGTTTAGTATATTGAATTTTTGTGTTTTTAGACAGGTACACTATTATTGCGATATATGCATTCTCATATCTAGTTGAATATAGAATATATATTTTATGATTTTCAATGTGGGTCTATATCATCAACAATTGATACGTATACTTTTTTCTGGTTATTTGTCCCTCAATGTTCTGATCGCATATTTGATGTCATGCAATTTTCTATGTTTGGGTGTATCTGCAGGCGCAGGGGGTTGGGGGACGTAAGGCTGTCTGTTATACTGTTGAGGGTTGTAAAGTGGGCCAGAATTAATGGGGAGATTTGGGCATTCATTCTTCCAGTGACCCTGCTCAACAATTAAAACACTGTGTCCTATTTGAGTTATAATTACCCCGTTCACGTCCATTTCCTCTACCTCATCCTCTCCCATACATTCTATTACTTTCTGTATGATCTCTTCCTCTAGCCTGGAATGGTATACAGTGCTGCAACCCTTGCTTTTGATAAAAAAACAAAATTTTTCCCCTCTAATTTCTTGATGTCAAAACAACCTGCCCCCTCTTTTTCATGAATTATTTTCAAGAATTCACTGGGTTTTAACTCCGGCCATTCAGAGACAAGCTGTTTCACCAATAAAGAAAATTGAGGCTGCATATTACCTGTGCAAGTCTGGACCTTTAAAGAGACCATTGCATTGTCTGACTCCATTCCAGCCTCCTCCTTCCAGCATTTATAAAAGTGTTTAACAAATTCAACCAATGTTTCCTTCTGACCTTGTTTGTATGCTAATGCAATTAACATACTTTGCTTATCTTTCCATACTCTATGCATTTCTACAGACAATTCTTCCCACATAACTGCCCTCTTTACAGGATTATTTAATGAATAAGTTGTAGAGGTATCATTATCGATTTCACTAACGGTTTCAACCTTTTCCCAGTCCCATCCTGATTCAGTGTCATGGTCTAATAGTGCATCTATAATAATATGTAGGTCTGTTTGTGTCATGTTCTGTCCTTCTAACATGCGTTTTAAATATTGGATGCATGCAGATGGGTGCTGGCAGGGGTTAGGTGCTCCCTTAGTAATTTTGCGCAACTCACTAGGCGTCAAAGGTTTAATTATGAGTTGGTCACCCACAGTAAGGAAAGGCATCTGACAAAGTAATTCTTCATCTTTGCGTTCTATTTTAATATCCCTTTCCTGTCTTTGAGTATGGATCTAGTCATATGTCCTAAACCCCTGTGCCTGTGCTCTTGTTAAAGGAATCAAAGGGGGTGATATGATGGGGCATGGGGGAGATGTGGGGTGGGGCATGGGTGGTGGGGACATATGTGGCAAGTGAGTGAGGATGGGTATAGGTGGTGAGGAAAGGAGGGAAGAGCTACTTAAATCATCAGAGGGGAGGGGTTGGAAAACGATTGGGCTGAGGACCCGGAGGGCATTGGTGTTAGGGGTGTAGAGGGGTGATATGGGAGGGTAGATGGAGCAGACGGATCGGACATTACTGAAGTACTTGAATAATTTTGTCTCGGCCGGAGGGATGCTACTGTGATAGTTTGTATTTCATCGTCTAAGGGGGTCACTAAACTAGGGTATAACTTGTTATATGATGGCAATGGAGGCTGTACCTGGGGTGGGGCCGAGGGATGTATATATACTATTTGCCTATGTTTTCCCTTGTTCCCCTTTTTATTCCCTTTAGTGTCCTGCCAATACGGGGCAACTGCCAACCAATTCTCACCACCCTTTTTCATGTATTCCATATCTCATCCGGGATCACCCTTATACCAAGGAAAAGCCTCTTCATCACCTAGACACAACCCTTTGACCATATTCATATGAAATTTATCATTATCCTCATCTCTAGGGAATGGATTGGAGCTTCGCATGGCCTCCGTCCATCCCGCTATATTGTCTACCCAGGGAACGACATATGCATATCCCTCAGGTGATACCCTTCCCACATAATCTTTACAAATCTCCCCTGGTCTAGGTAATGGAAAACTGTTGGACTGGGATTTGCCCATTGTCAACTCTCGACTTATCGTATATGCAACAATACTTATTTCATACGTAACAATACTTATCTTATATGTAAAAATATAATATTAGCAGCTAGTTAGTTACCTATCCTTTCACAAAAAAACGTACTATCTGACCCAGCTGTACTGAACCGTGAAGGTGCCGATAAAGTCCCGTAATCAGATATTGGGCTTGAAAGCTTAATTTTGCGAAAGGATAAGATTTTATAACATCTAATCTATCTTCCGTTCGGTAACCACCGTGCTTTCGATTTTACTGGATCACGGGTTTCCCCTCACCATATATTTATTCTATATATTACATTTAAACAGATTAGTACAAAAAAACAGTTTTAAGAAAAATAAGGCAGTGTTTACTAAGTATACAGTATTAGAGATATACATATAAGCAATGCATCAACCAGGCAACTTAGTACACATAAAAGAACGACATACCACATTTACACAAAAATGCCTGAATTCCGGTTACCAGTCTCCCAGTCAGTACCCAATACTTTTCCTATGTTTCTACTCAAGAAACTTTTTAATCTTTAAAAAACAGGTTTCACTAAAAGACCAAGTCTACCTTAGACTATAATACAAAATGATTTTACCTCTAAATTTAAGTAGGATGGGATATTTGTGGATCCCGGAATAAGTGAAGGGATTATGTATATAAAATAATAACACCGCTCAACTTACCTCATGGGGTCACATATCCCCTCCCACCGCTTCCACCATTTGTAGGGGTCTTTCCTCCGGCCGGGGGTCCCTGACTGGGAGTGGGCTGGCACCTTCCTTCACAGAGCCCTGGAGACTACCAAAAAACTGACGCAGACACAAAATAGTTTCTTAGCAGTTCTGTTTATTTGCAGTAGTACAAAAGTCTTTATAGTGTACCAAAAAATAGAAGTACCTTTGGATATCCCATATATGGTTATATAACATCTGGTTCTCATGTTAGACTTTGGACATTTGGCTATCTTGTCAGCAATATACAATATCTCATTGTCAGCAGTACACAATATATATATCTTTATCAGCAGAACATTATATGTAGATTATCAGCAATAAAGAATATGTGTTTGTCAGCAGTACAAATCATCTGGCAACATATGGAAACATAAGCAGAATGGATATGAAACTAAATAGTTACAGTAATATAGAAATGTGACAATGTGGGGTTGCAGAAACAGGAACATGAATCTGTAACAGTATCCAGTAATAAAGCATAGGAATAAAGCACAGTAAAGGGCACAAATATTATAGCCCTACATTCCCCTCTTTGATCACGCACGTGATCACTAACTGGTGGGCCTCATAGCTTCATAATAACTACCTGTGTTTGCAATCATAGGTTTAAATTGGCTATTCTGAGATTCATTGGGTAATCTGTTATCTATTCTCTGATTCAACAACACATGTCTGCACTTTAAATCTGCTATTCTATTATACATTCTCCTAGTATTGCAGCAAACAGTTATAAGTAAGGCAAAAAGTATGAGGATAAAAAGTAATATGAACACAAATGGATGCATTAACCAGTACCATACACCTGACCATATGTCAATGGAACCTTTACCAAACCATCTGTCCCACCATCCAAGTGAGTGTTTCTGAAAATCATTGCTAACTTCCAATAATTGTTTCTTAACAAACTTCAACTGTATTGTAGCCTTATTACTAAAATTCTTGTGTTCCTGCTTTGCACAGTAAAGCCTTCACTAGAATCTGTGGATGCAGTAGCGAATGGTGTTGACTGGTGTAGATTATCAGCAATAAAGAATATGTGTTTGTCAGCAGTACAAATCATCTGGCAACATATGGAAACATAAGCAGAATGGATATGAAACTAAATAGTTACAGTAATATAGAAATGTGACAATGTGGGGTTGCAGAAACAGGAACATGAATCTGTAACAGTATCCAGTAATAAAGCATAGGAATAAAGCACAGTAAAGGGCACAAATATTATAGCCCTAGATTCCCCTCTTTGATCACGCACGTGATCACTAACTGGTGGGCCTCATAGCTTCATTATAACTACCTATGTTTGCAATCATAGGTTTAAATTGGCTATTCTGAGATTCATTGGGTAATCTGTTATCTATTCTCTGATTCAACAACACATGTCTGCACTTTAAATCTGCTATTCTATTATACATTCTCCTAGTATTGCAGCAAACAGTTATAAGTAAGGCAAAAAGTATGAGGATAAAAAGTAATATGAACACAAATGGATGCATTAACCAGTACCATACACCTGACCATATGTCAATGGAACCTTTACCAAACCATCTGTCCCACCATCCAAGTGAGTGTTTCTGAAAATCATTGCTAACTTCCAATAATTGTTTCTTAACAAACTTCAACTGTATTGTAGCCTTATTACTAAAATTATTGTGTTCCTGCTTTGCACAGTAAAGCCTTCACTAGAATCTGTGGATGCAGTAGCGAATGGTGTTGACTGACAAAGGTTTACCAAAGTATTCCCAAGCCCATGTCAGGATATCCATTACAGACTTATGACAGGTTTTCAGACAGTGATGACTGAGGGATTGGAGATCTCACGCATTTAGAAGTGGTTTTTGGTCTTGCCCTTTACACACCAAGATTTGACCGGATTTGTTGAATCTTTATATTGTGCACTGTAGAAGGAGAAATGCCCACAATCCTACCAATTTGTCTTTGGGGAATGTTGTTCTCAAAATGTTGGATTATTCGCTGACGACGCAACTGTTGGCAGATTGACACCCATCCTTGCTCTTGAAGGACTAGGCCCTTTTTGGATTCTCCTTATATACTATGAATACATGATTGCCACACCTGTTTCACATCACCTTCTTATTTCAACTGTCCCGTTGCTATTAGTCCTAAATTGCCCCTGCCCAACTTTTTTGGAGTGTGTCGCAGTCATCAAATTTGAAATGAGTGTATATTTTCAAAAATACATTAAATTAACAAAGTAAAACATCAAATAATGTGTTAATATTTTTTTCCCAATATAGTACTGGGTGAATTGAATTTTTAAATGACTTTTTTCTTGTTTGTTTTTTTTGCATTTCCACACTGTCCCAACTTTTTTGAATTGGGGTTGTATATATATATATATATATATATATATATATATCCTATATTATAAAAGGCCAAGTGTGTTTGTCTGAAGCTGTCATGCACAGTAGGACAAACACATCTGGCCTTAGATTGACAGCTGGTAATTTAGGCAGCAGCGCGTGAGACAGCTGGCCCCAGACCTGGAGGCGCGTGAGTATCAGTTAGAAGCGCCTGTCTGAATCAGCCGTGCAGGGTTTGCGCGAGCCTTAGATTGACAGCTGGCAATTTAGGCAGCAGCGCGTGAGACAGCTGGCACCAGACCTGGAGGCGCGTATCAGTTAAAAGCGCCTGTCTGGATCAGCTGTGCAGGGTTTGCGCTATCAATGTGTTTATCAGTCGCGAGGCATCTGTCTGCATTAGCTGTGCAGGGTTTGCACGAGGAACAGGTCTGTCTCAAGGCATCTCTGCAGGGTTTGCGGGAGGAACAAAGGCGCGAGGCTTTAAATCGCTGCTTCAGCTGTGCAGACAGTGCAGGGTTTGCGCGAGGAAGAAAGGCGCGAGGCTTTAAATGTAAATAAAAGAGCACAACACTGCGCTATACGTCACACACAAGAACTGGCTGTAGAAGTGGAAGGTTCAGTAGTTAAGAGGGGAAAAAAAAGAGAGGGGGAGAGAGTGCACAAAAGAGAGGGGGGAGAGTGCACAAAAGAGAGGGGGGAGAGTGCGCAAGAGAGGGGGAGAGTGCACAAAAGAGATGGGAGGAGAGAGCACAAAAGAGAGGGAGGGGAGAGAGCGCAAAAGAGAGGGAGGAGAGACACAGCAAAAGAGAGGAGGGAGAGAGACAGCAAAAGAGAGAGGGAGAGAGACAGCAAAGTAGAGGAGGGAGAGAGACAGTAAAAGAGAGAGGGAGAGAGACAACAAAAGAGAGGGGGGAGAGAGACAGCAAAAGAGAGGGGGGAGAGAGAAAGCAAAAGAGAGAGGGGAGAGAGACAGCAAAAGAGAGGGGGGAGAGAGCACAAAAGAGAGGGGGGAGGGCACAAAAAAGAGGGGGGAGAGTGCACAAAAGAGGGGGGGGGAGAGTGCGCAAAAGAGGGGGGAGAGTGCACAAAAGAGAGGGGGGAGAGTGCGCAAAAGAGGAGGGAGAGTGCGCAAAAGAGGGGGGAGAGTGCACAAAAGAGAGGGGGGAGAGTGCGCAAAAGAGAGGGGGGAGAGAGAGCAAAAGAGAGGGGGGAGAGAGCGCAAAAAAGAGGGGGGAGAGTGCACAAAAGAGAGGGGGAGAGTGCACAAAAGAGAGGAGGGAGAGAGATAGCAAAAGAGAGGGAGAGAGACAGCAAAATAGAGGAGGGAGAGAGACAGTAAAAGAGAGAGGGAGAGAGACAGCAAAACAGAGGAGGGAGAGAGACAGTAAAAGAGAGAGGGAGAGAGACAGCACAAGAGAGGGGGAGAAAGAGAGCAAAAGAGAGGGGGAGAGAGAGAGCAAAGGAGAGGGGGGAGAGTGCGCAAAAGAGAGGGGAGAGTGCGCAAAAGAGAGGGGGAGAGTGTGCAAAATAGAGGGGGAGAGTGTGCAAAAGAGAGGGGGAGAGAGCGCAAAAGAGAGGGGGAGAGAGCACAGAAGAGATGGGGGAGAGAGCGCAAAAGAGATGGGGGAGAGAGCACCAAAGAGTGGGGGGAGAGAGCGCCAAAGAGAGGGGGAGAGAGCACAAAAGAGAGGGGGGAGAGAGCACAAAAGAGAGTGGGGATAGAGAGAGAGCAAGGGGTGGGACCGCTGTACTGCAAAAAATGGCCCGTGTACACGGGCTTTAGGACTAGTATATATATATATATATATATATATATATATATATATATATATATATATATATATTATTATAATCCTTTATTTATGACTGTTTACTAAGATGGCTCCATTTTGAGCAAACGTTCTGTATTAGAAACTTGAATAATAATAATAATAATAATAATAATAAAAAACATTTGCTTATGTTTATAGAGAACAGTTTAAAATTACTATTTTACTCTTCCATGTATTAAAAATAATTTTAAGTATAACATATACAGAGAAATACAGTTTATTTAATAGATTTGTAAGAAAACACATATGTTCACCACATGCAACTTATTTAGAGTAAGTTGCAACTAGTACTTTTCAATTTTATATCTTTAAATTACTTTTTCAAACCTAAAAATTCATCTATTTTCAAACTGTTAAAGGACCAGTACACTCAGGAGAGGGAGATATTTATTGCAAATAACAATGTTTTATTAACTCTAAAGTTGTTGCATAAACATAAAATATCAATATAAAAACTTTACTATGTAACATATTATAAGCCTGAGTCAGAAATAATAGCCCCCTTCGACCTTAAGGCCGTTCTATATATTAAGAAGAAATTAATTCCCAGTAATGTCACTTAATTAGTGACTTTTAATAATATCATAATAGCATGGCAGAAATACTGTGCTCTCTTGAATAAACAATTTTATATTTCCCACTATTGTCCTATAGTGGGTACGCCTGACTTTTCTCCGGGCTTATACGACCCGGTATTTAAAGTATGGAAAGAGAAAGGGTTAGTAAACTGGTCTCAGCTTAGTCAAGAGGACACAGTAAAAATGCAATCATTTGCAGAAATTGCAACCAAGTTTCAGTTATCGTCAAAAAAATTTGTACGCATATTTACAGACTAGGAGCTTTTTCCACCAAAAATGCCAACTATTTGGTACAGAATGGGATTGGCAGGAGATAGAGCCAGGACTTAAATTGTATAAAGGAGGGAAAAGATCAATCTCAGTGTGGTACAATATGCTAATGTCTAAAGCTGGGGCAATGCAACTTGAGAATACGAAAACCTATGTGAACAAGTTTTTTCCTCAGGTACAGATACAAGATGTTAAAAAATGTTTCACTAACATGGAAGCTGCTACGGCAGTTTGTAGCTGGAGGGAATCACAATGTAAATTATTGAATAAAACCCCTGACAGAATAAACAAATGGGTGAATATAGCAGCATGATGTAATTGTTATAAATGCAGGGCCGAGAAAGCCGATATTATGCATTGTCTTTGGTTTTGCCCAAAGATTGTACAATTCTGGGGGAAAGTTCATTTCTGGCTTAATAAATTCTTATGTGTTAGAATTTCCCTCTCCCCAGTCAACGTTCTTCTGCTATATGATGCAGGCGAATCCAAAGCAGATAAACTTCTCATAAATTTAGCTATTATGGTAGCGCGTAATATAATACTTCAAAAATGGAAATCTACTGAATCTCCAAGTTTAAAAGAATTAATAAACAATATGAATACACAGATGACCATTGAGTTACTTAATATTAAACCTTGCACTGAAAATAAACTCATAGCTTTTTTCTCCAAATGGTTAAATATAATCAGGGAATGGCCACTAACGACACCAATTCAATTTATCTTACCTATACAAAACTCTCCTGAGTTTATCTTACTCATATTAAAGAATGTTTTGCCGCAACAGTGGGATTTGACGCGACAATAGTGACATCCATTAGGGTCCGGGGGGTTTGGTGGAGAGGAATGTGTGGGGGGGAGGGGGGTGCGAGAGGCGAGGGTTTTTTGTGTTTTTTTTGTTTTGTTTTTTGTTTTGACCCAGGTAATAAATCCTAACCGGGCTTTAACTGTTAAGCCAGTGATGAAATTAATTAATGTCATGTGTACCACCTAGAGATATATAGGTTATAGATGTAATAGTTTAATTAGAACATGTTTGTAAGGCAATAACTGATATTGTTTAGAAGAGTGATAAAATATCAGAGGTACAATTATTATTAGGATTTCAATGTATAATTGACTCTTGTAGGGCTGTGTGCCTGGACAAGATATGTGTAATTGTTTTTTGCTCTATGTTGTTTCATATATTATTTTTGTCCTTGTAATATTGTGTATCTAATAAAAACTTTAAAGAAAAAAAAATACTTTACTTCAGCCTTCAATAGTAGCAATGTAAATAATTCAGAATAGTCTTGTTAGCGCTCGTTGAACAAGTGAAATGGGGGCATTGAAGACTAATAAACTGTGAACATTTTTCTAATAAATGCTCATTTATTTTTTCTAATAAAGGTTAATAAATTGGTAATAGCTTCTTGAAATGTGGGAAGCACTTATCTGCTGCATGTTCCTGGCACACCGGTCAAAGCAGGAGCAATCCGGGAGTGATAAAAAGCATAACAAACTTTATTCCAGCATATTAAAAGCAAAAAGAGCACCCTCAACTGTATAAATATTGAAAGCAAAAAGTCACAGGTGTGCCAGTAATGTTTGGAGTGTGTATTAGTTTTTGGGATAATGGCACAATTGCTACCCTATTGGAGTTAGTCACAAGCCTTCCACAAGTGTCGTGGGGACCTGTCCTTAGCCTCCCACTGTTGGTTTATTGGTATTCTCCTATTCCAGATCCTCTGCTGTTATTTTTGGCTATCTTCTGGATCCTGGTTAGAAGATGTCCAGCAGTTGGGTGCCTATGGGTAAGTGCATTTTTTTATTTAGGTGCATTCATTTAACCACTTGGGCTATGTAGTTTGTAAGCTTTTGTACTCTGCAGCCTGGGGGCATTACTTATTATGTATTTATTTTGTATGGCTCTTTTTAGTTTAAAAGGCTCTATTCCCTTTAAATTTTTTTGTGCCAATTTTCTTTTTGTTAGGTTAGCTTGCATCAGCTCAGTGAGTTTGCGCATGTCAGCTCCTCTGTGCATGCCGGTTTGCTGAGTTTGAGCAGGTCGGTTAATTGGGATAAGGCACATCGTTTTTCTTGGGTTTTTTTTGCACATGTCGAGGTTTTTGACACACTTTAGTATTTTTCATCACTGTTTACTCACCTTTGTTTATGTTATAGTATTATGAGTGTATACTGTATATTAGGAGTCGTGTCGGTATAGCTATTCCGCAAGCATTTTAGCCTGTAATGCAACATCCATTCCGCACTCAAAAAAATGACATTTTTGTAGAAGATTTTCATAGCCCCGGTGTTACAGGTTGTGCGGTCAGGCTAATTGCGTTACAGCCTATACAGACATGATCCATACTGCCATCTGAGAGCAGTAGTTATGGATTTTGCAAAACAAAAGTGTTTCACAAAACTAATAACTAAACTGTTACAAAGTACACTAACACCCATAAACTACCTATTAACCCCTAAAACGCCATGCTCATGCTTTGCAAACACTATAAGAAGCTATTAATCCCTAATCCGCCGCTCCCCAACATCGCCGACACTATAATAAAGTTATTAACCCCTAATCCGCTGCTCCCCGACATCGCCGACACTATAATAAACCTATTAACCCCTAAACCCCCGGCCTCCCACATCTCCACTACTAAATAAACCTATTAACCCCTAAACCACCAGCTCCCCACATTGCAAAACACTAAATTAAACTATTTACCCCTATACATAACACCCCCTAACTTTAAATTAAAAGTACAATATAAATCTATTAAAATAAATAAAAACTTACCTGTGAAATAAAAATAAACCTAACATTAAACTATAAATTAACCTAACATTAATATTCTAATAAAATAAAACAATATTATCAATAAAAAAAAATCAAAATTACAAATTTAAAAAAAAACTAACACTACGAAAAAATTTAAATTAAAAAATTAAAAAAAATAATAAACACTAAGTTACGAAAAATAAAAAACACTATGCTTACAAAAAATAATAAACGAAATTATCAAAAATAAAAACAATTACATCTAATCTAATAGCCCTATAAAAATAAAAAAGCCCCCCCAAAATAAAAACACCCCCTAACCTACAATAATTTACCAATAGCCCTTAAAATGGCCTTTTGTAGAGCATTGCCTTAAGTTAAACAGCTCTTTTACCTGTAAAAAAATACAAAGTCCCCCCCAACAGTAAAACCCACCACCCAACCAACCCCCTAAAATAAAAAACCTAACTCTAAAAAAGATCCTAAGCTACCCATTGCCCCTAAAGGGGCATTTGTAAGGGTATTCAGATTTTTTTCACTGCCCTTAAAAGGGCATCCAGCTCTTTTCCAAAAGCCCTAATCTAAACTTGTAGGGCTGGACATCTTCTAACCAGGATCCAGAAGATAGCCAAAAATAACAGCAGAGGATCTGGAATAGGAGAATACCAATAAACCAACAGTGGGAGGCTAAGGACAGGTCCCCACGACACTTGTGGAAGGCTTGTGACTAACTCCAATAGGGTAGCAATTGTGCCATTATCCCAAAAACTAATACACACTCCAAACATTACTGGCACACCTGTGACTTTTTGCTTTCAATATTTATACAGTTGAGGGTGCTCTTTTTGCTTTTAATATGCTGGAATAAAGTTTGTTATGCTTTTTATCACTCCCGGATTGCTCCTGCTTTGACCGGTGTGCCAGGAACATGCAGCAGATAAGTGCTTCCCACATTTCAAGAAGCTATTACCAATTTATTAACCTTTATTAGAAAAAATAAATGAGCATTTATTAGAAAAATGTTCACAGTTTATTAGTCTTCAATGCCCCCATTTCACTTGTTCAACGAGCGCTAACAAGACTATTCTGAATTATTTACATTGCTACTATTGAAGGCTGAAGTAAAGTATTTTTTTTTTCTTTAAAGTTTTTATTAGATACACAATATTACAAGGACAAAAATAATATACGACACAACATAGAGCAAAAAACAATTACACATATCTTGTCCAGGCACACAGCCCTACAAGTCCTAATCTAAAAAATAAACACCCCAAAAAAATGAAAAAAAAAAGGAGGCAGAATAGGGGTTAATAATTTTAATCAGGTGCCGGTTAATAACGTTTATTCGTTTCATCAATGTCGGGGGCAATAGATTAGGGGTGTTTAGACTTGGGGTTTATGTTAGGGTGTTAGGTTTAAACGTAACCTTTTTTTTCCCCATAAAAATCAATGGGGTTGCGTTACAGAGATTTTTCATTCCGCACTTCAGGTGTTAGGTTTTATTCTGACACTTTCTCCCAATTGATGTCTATAGGGGAAAGTGTGCACGAGCACGTCAAAGCAGCCCTTGGCTTTTGTACGGTATGGTGCTTAACGCCACCATATCACACGCACAAGGAGGATTTTCAGTAACTCATAATAGCAGCCCTATGGAGAGTGAAATAGCATAACTTTTTTGGTGCTAGTTTCACACCCTGTTTAGCGCAAAACTCATAATCTATGTGTATGAAACCTCTTTAAAAGCTAATTCCTCTGAACACTTTCCTACTAATGTGAATTGTGTTTATTGTCAACTTGTTCATATGCCTCCAGCTCAGCTGTGCATTCCTTTTTAAATGTCATAGTGCATTCTAATTAGACTAATTCTGCTCTTGCTTCTAAGGGTATTTGCCCTCCTACACAAAGGGAGTTCAAGTAATTGTAAAAGCTCAATTCAAGATTTACTCTCTATAAGCCCTACTAGCTCTAAGCCTGTTATGGATCCTGATTCCAATGACTCATCCTCTGAGGGTGAGGCATTATCTGTTGATCATGCTCTTTGCTGTTTAAGGTTGATCATATTTGATCCCTTTTAAAAGAGGTGTTGTGCACTTAAGGTTTTTAAGATCTTAAGGTATGTAATGACAAGTATGTTAAACATTTGGATTTAATTTTTAAACCTACTGCTAAGTCTACTGAGTTTTTTCCTATCCCTAATGATGTCTTTTAAATTCTATGGATTGATTTAAGCCTGATGGCTCTATTAATCTTTCAGCTACATTTGAGAAAATATTTCCTTTTCCAGCTTGTAATGTTGCAAAACAGTTCCTAAGGTGGGTGGGACTTTATCTACCTTGACTAGATGTACTACCAGTGCTTCGGAATATAGTTCTTTTTTAAAGGATTCCATGGATAGAAAATTGTAATCTTTTCATAGGACTGCTCTCCAGTGAGTTTTATTTTTGAGCCAGTATTTGCCTGTGGGGCTTTGGTTCCTCTGTTTTGTTGGATAGACTTTCTTACCGGTTTTTGGATGATTCAACTAGTAAATATTTTCTAAACCTTTTGGGTCTACTGAAGTCTGCCAATGCTTTCATTTGTGAGATAGTTATTGTCATTATAAAGATTAGTTCTAAGAGTTTGTAATTAACAATTCTTTCCTAGAAGGGCTATGTGGTTAAAGTCCTGGTCAACTGATATAATTTCTAAATTCAGACTTTTATGTGTTCGTTTTCATGACAATATGTTTTTTGGTTTTATTGTGACAAGAGGTGAGAGAGCTTTTCTTCCCCAAGACTAGAATCTAAGGGTAAATTTACAGCTCCTAATCATTGTTTTCCCCTTTCGTCAGAGTAAAAATAAAAAATATTATTTTTCCTCTCAGTAACAAGAATCTTCCTATTAAAGGGACAGTCTAGACCAAAATAAACTTTCATGATTCAGATAGAGCATGTAACTTTAAACAATTTTACAATTTACTTTTATCAGCAATTTTGCTTTGTTCTCTTGGTATTCTTAATTGAAAGCTTAACCTAGGAGGTTCATATGCTAATTTCTTAGGCCTCTTTTCAGAATGCATTTTAACAGTTTTTCACCACTTGAGGGTGTTAGTTCATGTATTTCATATAGATAACACTGTGCTCGTGCACGTGAAGTTATCTGGGAGCAGGCAGTTTGCAGTGGCTTAGATACATGGTAATCACAGAGGTTAAAATTATATTAATATAACTGTGTTGGTTATGCAAAACTGGGGAATGGGTATTAAAGTGATTATCTATCTTTTAAAACAATAAACATTCTGGTGTAGACTGTCCCTTTAAGCATGGTAGCCTAGTTTAAATTAGGAAAAAGGAAAGCTGAGTCTTGAAGTGGATAAACAAGGTTTATTAGGAGCAGGCTTCATGAGGACACAAGGTGAGCTCCTATCTTACACGTTTCGCGCATGAGCACATGCGCTTCATCAGAGAACTAGAATTAGAACAGATCTAAACAATTTATGAAATAAGAAACTCTATCATCCAAATTAGCATAAGGGTGTGGCCCACTATACAGATATTGTAGTATATCTAAGGGGGCAGGCTACACGTTTCTCAGGATATTTGGTTAACAGGGATGCGGTGCTAACGAGCAGTTTTCCCTCACCGCTCACCTACAGACAACGCTGGTATTATGGGTTTCTAGAAACACGGCGTTAGCCACAGAAAAGTGAGGGGAGAGCAAAATTTAGCTCCACATCTCACCTCAATACCAGCGCTGCTTACGGTAGTGGTGAGCTGGCAAAGGAATCAATGGGGAACAGCCGGCTGAAAAAAAACCTAACACCTGCAAAAAAGCAGCGTTCAGCTCTTAACGCAGCAGCATTCCTATCGGGAAAATACTTTTATGTCTACACCTAACACCCTAACATGAACCCCGAGTCTAAACACCCCTAATCTTACACTTATTAACCCCTAATCCACCGCCCCCAACATCGCTGACACCTGCATAATATTATTAACCCCTAATCTGCCCCTCCGGACACCGCCGCCACCTACATTACACTTATTAACCAGTAATCTGCTGCCCCCAACATCGCCAAACCCTACATTATATTTATGAACCCTTAATCTGCCACCCCCAATGTCGCCACAACCTAACTACATTTATTAACCCCTAAGCTGCCGCCCCCAATGTCGCCGCCACTATATTAAATGTATTAACCCCTAAACCTAAGTCTAACCCTAAACCTAACCCCCCTAACTTAAATATAATTTAAATATATCTAAATAAATATTCCTATCATTAACTAAATAATTCCTATTTAAAATAAAGTACTTACCTATAAAATAAACCATAAGATAGCTACAATATAACTAATAGTTACATTGTATCTATCTTAGGGTTTATTTTTATTTTACAGGCAAGTTTTGTATTTATTTTAACTAGGTAGAATAGTTATTAAATAGTTATTAACAATTTAATAGCTACCTAGTTAAAATAAATTCAAATTTACCTGTAAAATAAATCCTAACCTAAGTTACAATTACACCTAACACTACACTATAATTAAATTAATTACCTAAACTAAATACAATTAAATACAATTTAAAAAAAAATATCTAAAGTGCAAAAAACCCCCCACTAAATTACAGAAAATAATTAAATAATTACAAGTTTTTAAAACTAATTACACCTAATCTAATCCCCCTAATAAAATAAAAAAGCCCCCCAAAATAATAAAAAGCCCTACCCTATACTAAATTACAAATAGCCCTTAAAAGGTCCTTTTGCGGGGCATTGCCTCAAAGTAATCAGCTCTTTTACCTGTAAAAAAAGTACAACACCCCCCCCAACATTAAAACCCACCACCCACACACCCAACCCTACTCTAAAACCCACCCAATACCCCCTTAATAAAACCTAACACTAACCCCTTGAAGATCAACCTACCTTGAGAAGTCTTCTCCCAACCGGGGCCAAAGTCCTCAACAAAGCTGGTTGAAGTGGTCCTCCAGACGGGCAGAAGTCTTCATCCAAGCCGGGAAGAAGAGGTCCTCCAGACGGGCAGAAGTCTTCACCCAGGCAGCATCTTCTATCTTCATCCATCCGGCGCAGAGCGGCTCCCTCTTCAAGACATCCAACGCGGAGCATCCTCTTCAAACGAAGTCCAACTGAAGAATGAAGGTTCCTTTAAATGACGTCATCCAAGATGGCGTCCCTTCAATTCCAATTGGCTGATAGAATTCTAAATAAATATATTAACCCCTAAACCCCTGGCCTCCCACATCACTAGAACTTACTAAACCTATTAACTCCTAAACCGCCAGCCCCCCACATCACCATAAACTAAATTAAACTATTAACCCTTAAACCTAACAACCCGCTAACTTTATATTAAATATTAACTCATGCCTATCTTATAATAAATTTAAACTTACCTTTAGATTTAAATTAAACTATATTAAACTATTAATTAATCTACACTATTATACTAAAATTAAATTAAACTATTATTATTATTATTATTATTATCAGGTATTTGTAGAGCGCCAACAGATTCCGCCGTGCTGAACTATATTAAACTATTAATTAACCTACTCTAACTGTTATACTAAAATTACATTAAACTATATTAAACTAATAATTAATCTACCCTAACTGTTATACTAAAATTACAATAAACTACAAATTAAATTAACAATATTATATATTTAAACACCTAACCGTACTCAAATAATTTAAATCTACAATAAAAAATTACAAAGTTACAAAAAACTAACAACTAAGTTACAAAAATAACAAACACTAAGTTAAAAAAAAAAATAAACACTAAGTTACACAAAATAAAAAAGAAATGATCAAATATTTAAACTAATTACACCTAATCTAAGAGCCCTATGAAAATAAAAAAGCCCCCCCCCCAAAATAAAAAACCCTAACCTACAATAAACTACAAATAGCCCTTAAAAGGGCCTTTTGCGGGGCATTGACCCAAAGATATCAGCTCTTTTACCTGTAAATAAAAAAATATAAATATCCCCCAACAGTAAAACCCACCACCCACACAACCAACCCCCCAAATAAAAACGTAACTAAAAAAACCTAAGCTCCCCATTGCCCTGAAAAGGGCATTTGGATGGGCATTGCCCTTAAAAGGGCATTTACCTCTATTGCTGCCCAAACCCTAATCTAAAACTTAAACCCACCCAAAAAACCCTTAATAAAACCTAACACTTACCCCTGAAGATCCACTTACAGTTTTGAAGATCGGACATCCATCCTCAAAGAAGCCGGGAGAAGTCCTCATCGAAGCTGGAAGAAGTCTTCATCCAAGCGGCCAAAGTCTTCATCCAAGCCCGCAGAAGTCTTTACCCAGACGGCATCTTTAATCTTCATCCATCTGGCACGGAGCGGCTCCATCTTCGAGACATCCGACGCGGAGCATCCTCTTCGTTTGACGTCTTCTTGAACAATGAATGTACCTTTAAATGATGTCATCCAAGATGGCGTCCCTTAGATTCCGATTGGCTGATAGAATTCTATCAGCCAATCGGAATTAAGGTTGAAAAAATCCAATTGGCTGATTGGAATAGCCAAAAGAATGCAAGCTCAATCCTATTGGCTGTTTGGATCAGCCAATAGGATGAAAGCTCAATCCTTTTTTCAACCTTAATTCCGAATGGCTGATAGAAGATAGAAGATGCCGTCTGGGTGCAGACTTCTGCGGCTTGGATGAAGACTTCAGCCGCTTGGGAAGACTTCTGCTGGCTTCGATAAGGACTTCTCCTGGCTTCTTTGAGGATGGATGTCGGATCTTCAAAACTGTAAGTGGATCTTCAGGGGTTAGTGTTAGGTTTTTTTAAGAGTTTATTGGGTGGGTTTTAGTTTTAGATTAGGGTTTGGGCAGCAATAGAGCTAAATGCCCTTTTAAGGGCAATGCCCATCTAAATGCCCTTTTCAGGGCAATGGGGAGCTTAGGTTTTTTTTAGTTAGGTTTTTATTTGAGGGGTTTGAGCTGATTTCTTTGGGGCAATGCCCCGCAAAATCAGATTTTTCCTACTTTAATTCTGATTGGCTGATAGAATCCTATCAGCCAATCTGAATTGAAGGGACGCCATCTTGGATGACATCCCTTAAAGGAACCTTCATTCGTCGGGAAGTCGTCGTTTGAAGAGGAAGGCTCCGCGTCGGCTCCTTTGAAGATGGCTCCGCTCCGCTCCAGATGGATGAAGATTGAAGACGCCGCCTGGATGAAGACTTCTACCGGATGAAGGACCTCCTCTGCCCACCATGGATGAAGAATTCGGCTTGGCTGGGTGAAGACGACTCAAGGTAGGATGATCTTCAGGGGGTTAGCGATAGTTTTTTTTAAGGGGGGTTTGGGTGGGTTAGAGTAGGGGTATGTGAGTGGTGGGTTGTAATGTTGGGGGGGTATTGTATTTTTATTTTCAGGTAAAAGAGCTGTTTACTTTGGGGCAATGCCCTGCAAAAAGCCCTTTTAAGGGCTGGTAAAAGAGCTGATTACTTTTGTAATTTAGAATAGGGTAGGGCATTGTTTTATTTTGGGGGGATTTTTTATTTTATTAGGGGGCTTAGATTAGGTGTAATTAGTTTAAACTTCTTGTAATATTTTTTTATTTTCTGTAATTTAGTGTTTTTTTATATTATAGATTAGTTTATTTAATTGTATTTTAGTTTAGCTAATTGTAGTTAATTTATTTAATTAATTTAATGATTGTGTAGTGTTAGATGTATTTGTAACTTAGGTTAGGATTTATTTTACAGGTAATTTTGTACTTATTTTAACTAGGTAGCTATTAAATAGTTATTTACTATTTAATAGCTATTGTACCTAGTTAAAATAAATACAAAGTTGCCTGTAAAATAAATATAAATCCTAAAATAGCTACAATGTAATTATTAGTTATATTGTAGCTATATTAGGGTTTATTTTATAGGTAAGTATTTAGTTTTAAATAGGAATAATTTATTTCATTATAGGAATATTATTTCGTTTAATTAAAATTATATTTAACTTAGGGGGTGTTAGGGTTAGGGTTAGAGTTAGGTTTAGGGGTTAATAAATTTATTATAGTAGCGGCAACATTGGGATACATAGGTAGTTTATGGGTGTTAGTGTACTTTATAGCACAGTAGTTAGGAGCTTTATATTCTGGTGTTAGCCCATAAAGCTCTTAACTACTGACTTTTTTGGCAGTAGGAGTCTTGTCGGTAGAGCTCTACCGCTCAGTTCTTCCAAGACTCCAAATACCAGCGTTAGGCAAATCCCATAGAAAAGATAGGATACGCAAGTGACGTGAGGGGATCTGCGGTAGCCTGGAGTCGTGGAAAGGAAATGAGCGGTAGACCCTTTCCTGGCTGACTCTAAATACCAGCGGGCGGTAAAAAGCAGCGTTAGGACCCCTTAACGCTGCTTTTGACGGCTAACGCCAAACTCTAAATCTATATGAAACTGAGGAATCATATCTCACATGGAGGTCCATGAGATCTAATCTTAGAGCTAATATGAAATACTATAACTCTAGTATATCACAGTTTTCAATATTACTTGTCATGCAATGATACCTTACAATTTTTATTTTATACAAGTTACTATAGTACCTCTTTATCGTGAACTAACGCCTAATAGAATGGTACTTTACTTTGGACTGTTTAACATAATAACAAACCACCTTAACTGAGAGGTATAATTAAAAAAACAGAGAAAAATAATAGCTTTTGGTGTACTATGTGAAAAGCATTAGGATCATTAAGCAAAATAAAGACCACAGCTACCCATCATCGAAGAAGCATAGGGAGATGGTACACATATCTCATCTAGGTTGGCGACCCCCATGTGGGAGTTTTAATTTACATGCTGTAGTAGAATATCTTTGAATAATGCATACATATGTAATATAATCTAGAAGCTATAAATGATGACAGAGTTTGCAATATAAAAATATGTATGATATTGGGTGGATCAATTGCTAATATGGGTTCAAAATATACTAACCCAATGATACTTTCCAACGCCTAGTAATACTAAAACATTCCAGAGCAATCTGTTATATCCAACTCCATATTTATGGGTATTAAGTTATGGTTACATAGACCCCTTCTATAAAGCAAATACAACCCTTACTTTATATAAAGAGTATTTAGTAGTAAGCAAGTTGACTATAAAATTAACTATACCTTATATATGTGATTTAAAACATGAAGATTTAATGGACACATCCTATATTGCGAGCCTCAAAACAACTGCTATATCAGCAACATTAAAAGATGCTTATTGAAATTTAATGAGGGTCTAGCTAGAAATCAACTAAATGGGGGGAAAAAGGGGGTATGAGCAATACTCTATAACCTCAGATATAAATTATCCTCATCAACAGCATTGCCATCTATCATATCTAGATTAATGGAACCAAGATACCTAAATATACCCATATATGTATAATATTAAATAGTGATCACAAAACAATGTGCTATGTGTGACTTAAAATAGCAATCTATAAATCTATAAGGCCAAATCCCATAAAAGTATAGGGAACCACTAATATACTAAAGGTTCTAAGTGCAACCTATATGGTGTACAGGTAAAATGAGAGCGTCCCATTCAGCTTAGCAGGAAAGTAGAGCAATTTACCCTATCCCACAAACTACTTGCAGATTTGAATATATCTGTATAGGCAATTTTTGTAGGTAGGCAGAAGATCTGGAGTCCACCAGATCCCTACAAGTCTGTATGACAAGGTGAGTGTTAGACGTCATAAGTCTTCCAATCTAAATCGGGAGTTTGCCAAGATCCTCCAAAGCGCTGCACATCGCCTCCGACATCAAGATGAGTGAGAGTCCAAGATCAAGAGCAGTCCAGTCCAATCTGAATTGGGAGTTTGACAAGATCCTCCAAAGCGCTGCACATCGCCTCCGACATCAAGATGAGTGAGAGTCCAACATCAAGAGCATTCCAGTGTCCTCCCGAGAATGGCCGCTTCTCCGTGGGACCACAAACCAGATGATCCTCAAGGTAAGGCTTGTACTGTGAACTATCCTCTACTGAGGAACTGATTGGAAGAATGGATATCAGCGATGATCGCTTCTGGTAGTCTGAGGTCAGCTTCATTAGGAGATTCTCATCTGTTTAAGGCGATGAACTCCTAGTATACTTTTCCAGCCCCTGCTTCTGTGTGAGAGTTACCTTGCGTGCTGGTTGAAGCTCAGGATCACTGTGCCCATCCATTTTCAAAAGCACTAGGAGACTTGTATGGTGTCTAATTTGTGAGCTACCGCAGCTATTAAGGCAGAGTAATCAGATTCCATTTTGAAGTTTTATTTTCAAGGCAGTTGGGGTAATAATGATGAGAATAACGTAGTTATAGCGCCGTAGTAAACTTATAGCCACTCTGTTTGTCTTCCATCTCTGGTTAGTAGGTAGCTGTGAGGAGTTGTGGATAAATCCTAATGCATGTAATACAGATATAGCAGACGAATACTGCACAACCTGGCTACTCCCTGAGCCGGGGAGATGTTGGTAAAGTGATGTAGGACGCTGCCTTTAAACTCGAGCGGGCTAGCTTAAGGCTTCATCTTGTGAGATATCAGCAAAAATTGTATCCTTTAACTCAGAGTCTTTTCCTACATATATATATATATATGTCAAATTGCTGCAAAGGATGTTGTAAATGTAGAAAGATAATCCGCAAATTGTTCAAATTATAGTCAGAGCTGCATAGATATGCGACTCATCATGGCCACGGCTTAGTCACACCCCCAGAGCATGCAATTTTAAGCAACTTTCTAATTTACTCCTATTATAACATTTTCTTCATTCTCTTGGTATGTTTATTTGAAAAGCAAGAATGTAAGTTTAGATTCCGGACTATTTTTGGTGAACAAACTGGGTTGTCCTTGCTGATTGGACAGCACCAATAAACAAGTGCTGTCCATGGTTCTGAAAAAAAACATGTGCTTGCTCCTTAGCTTAGATACCTTCTTTTTCAAATAAAGATAGCAAGAGAACAAAGAAAAAATGATAATAGAAGTAAATTAGAAAGTGGCCTAAAATTGCATGCGCTATCTGAATCATGAAAGAAAAAAATTGGATTCAGTATCCCTTTAACTCTCTCCTACGTAAGAGCTCTATATTTTAGTATGGATAATAAAGGTATCCCTTACTTGAGCTGTTGCACAAACTTTATTCTATGATTATAAATATATTTTGTGCATAACATTCAGAAGATGTCTTTAAATTCTGGCATCCATTGAGTATCCCTTTATACATACAGTAACTATACAGTTAATTGTGCAGATAATTAATGATATTCATGATTAAAAAAAAAAGTTATATTATTGTGATTCTGAATATATTTAGCAAAATCCAATTCATTGTGTACATGTATTACTGTGTTACCTGGTAGAAATGTGCATAAACAAAATGTAAAATTCCTTTCATATATGTGACTGGAATTTTTATTCCTATCAAATAACAAAGTTTTCATTTAGACATATTTCATTAAAATCAATAGTCAACTAAAAATGCACAAGAAGACCTGGATATATCACCTGGAAAAAAAAAGATTCTGCATTGTTTTCTTCAAATTGATTTTGTTGTCATTTGTAGAATTGAGTATGACATGATTTTATAGTATTGATTTACTCTCTATTTACTATATGAACCTTTCTATAATGAAGTCAAGATTTTCATAAAAATTATTAAAAGTATTTTTTTCATGTAATGTAATATGTATGAGAGAGCAGCTAAAGGTTTTTTTAGAGGTTACTATGCAATTAAATTTCATTGTATAATATATTGTAAAGTTTTTTTTACAAATCATTTACTACAAAAAAAGTTTGAAGGTACACTAAAGTCAAAATTAAACTTTCATAACTAATATAGAGCATGCAGTTTTAAGATACTTTCCAATTCACTTCTATTATCAATGTCTTTTAATATGCACACTTTCTGAAGCAACAGCTCCAACTAAGCAAGCATGTGCAAGGGTTCACAGTTTATCTGGGTGGAACAACATTTTGAAATTTGTCAGAAAAAATCAGCTTCTTAGTTGAATTAAGTAAGTGCTATTGCATTGTCTTTTTATTTATCATGTGTTGATAATGCAATGTAATGAGCTTTTAACCTCTTACTTACAAGTCAAATTTCAATCTATCATCTATCTATCATGTATCTATCGTCCACCCATCTATCTATCTATCTATCTATCTATCTATCTATATATCTATCTATCTATCTTCTTTCATTTCATTATTGACTACTTGAGGCTCGAAAATGATACACAGATTAGAAAAAAATCTTATTTTTAATAGTGGGTTATTCACTGGGCAACACTTGCATATCAAAGGCAACCTGGATACCTCCTTGCAACAAATATAGCTTACAGTTTTGTATTTCAGATGATAATTTGTAAAACAGTGTTTTAGGTGATTGCACAGTGTCTGTACCTGATAGTCTAATGTTTTTTGAATATTTGTCTTAAATGTAACTTGGGATATCATTAGTACGTAAGGACTATATAAGATCATATGTAACAGTAGAGGTAAACACAATTTATGAGGCTGAGCACATTCTGCATGCAGATTCTTGTATCATACTACATTGTTAAAATCAGCACCCTTGTATTTCGAAACAATATTGCCTGATGCTTATTATATATTTACTTTATTATATAACTCATAAATATGATTAAAATGATATGGAGTAGATTACAAGTGGAACACTAAATGAAAGCGATATTTGCTCTCCACTGAGTAATACTAGCGCAAGCTAATGTGCACTGGTATTACAAGTTGACAGCAATGGGAATGTGAGCCTAGTGCAGTTATTTTATGACCATTGTTATTTTTTAATAAAATACACTAAATTGTATTTGGGGGCATTTAGGGCACATTTAAAAAAATAACCAGAGATTTTATCTCTGGTTAATTTTATAAGCGCTTATTGCTACAGCGCACTTGTTGTATCAATAACCAACCACTTGTAATGGCTGGATATTTATCGCACGCTCGGAAACAGGCAAATTTGCCAGTTTGTGGGCACACGATAAATTAGCACCCCCTTTGTAATCTAGCCCTATATGTTATGTCACAAGCTAAGTCATAACCATGTGCAGAACCAACATTAGGGTTTAGATTATATCTGAGCTGCAAAAATAAAGCTACTAAAAAATATATAGGTATTAACAAATCAGGACAGAGCAGTTCTGAAAGTTATCCCCCTTCAGCCCCTTGGGTGCAAGGGGGCAGTGGGGAGTTTACAGGGCTGTATTGGGACCAAAATTGGTCTGGGCATTTAAAGGGAGAGGAGACCACCCTCCAATTTTGTTGTTTAACCAAACACCAAAAATTACAAGTATAATGATGTAGTTTGATATACATGTTTGCCCCCTTCAGACATTTTTTTCATTTAAAGATTTTATAGTAAAAAAATAAAATATAATAAGAACTACCAGAAGCTAGATCATATTTGAAGAAAGTCCCTCAAGATAACAGGCACCTTAGCAATTGTCATTATACTTATGCTACATGATCAGGAAAAAGAAAATATACAGACATCAGCAGGCCACCAAATGCAAACTTAAATGCACCTACATTGACAGTCACACAAAAACATGCATCCTCAGACATCAACAGGCACCATAAGAAACCACAAACATGCACACACAAACACAGACACCATAAAACCCCATGTGTGCACAAATGCACACATGTGTGTGTGTTAGCTGTGAGATAGCAGAACACTAACACATAACCCAGCCTGTGATGACCAGGGTTAACCAACCCTGCCCCAGTCACTTGTTTGACACAGAAAGGATTAATAGACCATTTCCATCTTAACCGTTTATGACATGTCAAAGAGAAGAGATGTCTAAAAGGCCTAATATTCATAAAATCTTATTCTAATTTGATTCAATAATAACCCTTAATTGACCTCAGCTCTCTCTCTGGGTAGAGGGAACTGTTTTTATCATGTTTCTACTGACATCTCTGCATCATAAAAATCACTCTTTGTGTTAAGCTGGGGAAATAAACGGACTTTAGGCAATAACGTTTCTCGTGTGAGGCTCACAACTGTTTATGATGGGCTCTGGCTTATTTAAGAAACAAAACACAAGAACACATTTCTCCTAAAAAAAAAACAAAAATTTTCAGCACACAAGCTAAAAAGTTAACCCCTTAATAACTAAAATCATGAGCCCTTCGTGACACAGCCCGTTGCCATTCATGTAGCATGTAGTGGGTATATCCCTGATCTCCAGTATGTGCACTTGCTGAACTGCCACACTTTATATTGACCACAGCAATTTCTGGCCAGTCATGGTAGATAGTCAATACACAGGGGACTATAACAAAGCTTAATTGTCACCAATGTTCTTTAAAGTATATACTGTGTTGGCAGCCAGCTTCTGATAGGCTGAGGTACATATGGCTGTAGTAAGCCTGCACAAATGGAAGTGGAATTTTTTTTCTTATCTGAGCATTTAAATTTAAGTAAGCAGTTTACCAGAACATTATTTACTCTATTGAGCAAAGGTGTTAAGTTGTTTCAAAAGAGGGTTCCATTGCGTTTTTTCCCCTTAAATAAAAAGTGACTAAATTGTATTTATTATCCATATCAGATAATACAAGCAAATAACATGTGTTCAGTCATATATATCTTTTACATACCTACTGTATACATATTAGAAATGCAAAGAAAGCAGAAGAAACTTGAAAAGATTTAGGGCTAGATTACGAGTGGCTCACTAACTGTTGATCGCAAGTGATAAGGGCTCCATCATAGCTATTTCTGGGCATCGGAAGTAGTCTGTCTATCACAAGTTGAAAGTAAACGCGTTCACTTCAGCACAATTTAATTTAAATTTTGTTGGGTTAGCGCAACTTAAGAGCTCTGGTTAACTGTTACCCTCGACTAAAAAAATACACAAAACACACACACAAAAAAAATTACAGTCATAATAACATTGTCTAATAAAAAATATTAAAAACAAATATTGTCTGAAAAAGTTATAAGGGCTCAACCATATTAGGTCTCAGGTGTTAAAGGAAAAAAAAAGGCATGCAAAGGGCTTTAACATAGAGATACATACATACAGTCCTGGGTGCTCACTGGCACTCACAGGAAGCTGTGCTGTCCCGAGAGTCACAAGCAGTTAACTCCAGACAGGTCTGGGTGCAAGAACCATAGGGGAAATTACAAAACAATTTAATACAACAAACAGAGAAAACCCAGCACTCACTTACAAGCTCTCAGCTAAGATTAAAAGCAAAACTGGAAGGTACCATGTCAAGGTCCCTTCCAAAACCTGGAACCGTAAAACCTTTTTATTTTTGCGTTTAATCTTAGCTGAGAGCTTGTAAGTGAGTGCTGGACTTTCTCTGTGTGTTGTATTTAATTTGTTTTGTAATTTTTCCTATGGTTCTTGCACCCAGACCTGTCTGGGGTTAACTGCCTGTGACTCTGGGGACAGCACAGCTTTCTGTAAGTGCCAGTGAGCACCCAGGGCTGAGCATGTTGCAGGGTCATGGGATGTGTACCCAGTCCAGTCTGAGAGTGTATTCCCCTTCCGTGTTTTATATACAGGGAGTGCAGAATTATTAGGCAAGTTGTATTTTTGAGGATTAATTTTATTATTGAACAACAACCATGTTCTCAATGAACCCAAAAAACTCATTAATATCAAAGCTGAATAGTTTTGGAAGTAGTTTTTAGTTTGTTTTTAGTTATAGCTATTTTAGGGGGATATCTGTGTGTGCAGGTGACTATTACTGTGCATAATTATTAGGCAACATAACAAAAAACAAATATATACCCATTTCAATTATTTATTTTTACCAGTGAAACCAATATAACATCTCAACATTCACAAATATACATTTCTGACATTCAAAAACAAAACAAAAACAACTCAGTGACCAATATAGCCACTTTTCTTTGCAAGGACACTCAAAAGCCTGCCATCTATGGATTCTGTCAGTGTTTTGATCTGTTCACCATCAACATTGCGTGCAGCAGCAACCACAGCCTCCCAGACACTGTTCAGAGAGGTGTACTGTTTTCCCTCCTTGTAAATCTCACATTTGATGATGGACCACAGGTTCTCAATGGGGTTCAGATCAGGTGAACAAGGAGGCCATGTCATTAGATTTTCTTCTTTTATACCCTTTCTTGCCAGCCACGCTGTGGAGTACTTGGACGCGTGTGATGGAGCATTGTCCTGCATGAAAATCATGTTTTTCTTGAAGGATGCAGACTTCTTCCTGTACCACTGCTTGAAGAAGGTGTCTTCCAGAAACTGGCAGTAGGACTGGGAGTTGAGCTTGACTCCATCCTCAACCCGAAAAGGCCCCACAAGCTCATCTTTTATGATACCAGCCCAAACCAGTACTCCACCTCCACCCTGCTGGCGTCTGAGTCGGACTGGAGCTCTCTGCCCTTTACCATTCCAGCCACGGGCCCATCCATCTGGCCCATCAAGACTCACTCTCATTTCATCAGTCCATAAAACCTTAGAAAAATCAGTCTTGAGATATTTATTGGCCCAGTCTTGACGTTTCAGCTTGTGTGTCTTGTTCAGTGGTGGTCGTCTTTCAGCCTTTCTTACCTTGGCCATGTCTCTGAGTATTGCACACCTTGTGCTTTTGGGCACTCCAGTGATGTTGCAGCTCTGAAATATGGCCAAACTGGTGGCAAGTGGCATCTTGGCAGCTGCACGCTTGACTTTTCTCAGTTCATGGGCAGTTATTTTGAGCCTTGGTTTTTCCACACGCTTCTTGCGACCCTGTTGACTATTTTGAATGAAACGCTTGATTGTTCGATGATCACGCTTCAGAAGCTTTGCAATTTTAAGAGTGCTGCATCCCTCTGCAAGATATCTCACTATTTTTGACTTTTCTGAGCCTGTCAAGTCCTTCTTTTGACCCATTTTGCCAAAGGAAAGGAAGTTGCCTAATAATTATGCACACCTGATATAGGGTGTTGATGTTATTAGACCACACCCCTTCTCATTACAGAGATGCACATCACCTAATATGCTTAATTGGTAGTAGGCTTTCGAGCCTATACAGCTTGGAGTAAGACAACATGCATAAAGAGGATGATGTGGTCAAAATACTAATTTGCCTAATAATTCTGCACACAGTGTATATATATATTTATATATATATATATATATATATATATATATATATATATATATATATAGTCACGTTGATTGGGGTAGCCGTGTTAGTCCAGAGATTTAGATATCAAAATAACAAGAGTATTGCATTGAGCAATGATACTTTTTTTATTGGACTAACTATACATTTATAAGTTGACAAGCTTTCAGAAAGAGTTCCTTCCTTTATCAAGTCTGAAGCAATACTGACCAATTCAATGGAATTTACAGATTGTATCTTAAAACACAGAATAGCTAAGAAGACAGAAAGTGCAGGGAGAGGAGGAGGTGTCGTAAAAATCATGAGGGGGACTTAGGTAACAGGCAGGCAGTGTCCAGTGTAGGAGAACAGACAGGGGAAATATATAGCATTACATGGAGCATATACTGACATAAAGTTATATATCAACATTGAATCAATATCTATAAAGATGTGAAATTGTATATACAGGGGGAATACAAAAGTTAAAAAAAAGACAAAAAGGTGTGGACATAGGCTTACCTGTGTACCTATGTATAAAGAATGTGGAATATACAATGTAATTGACTAAATGAAAGTACATTACAAAAAATTTTGATAATGTGTTAATAATCCAGAGTCCACATTTAGTCCAGAATTAAACAGGTTGAAGTGCATTATCATTTTCATTTCAAAGGTTTTTCTTTCCATGGTGTTTTTGAAGTTGCCTCTGAGAATTTTGATTTTGAGGTTTTGGATGAAGTGGTCAGGTTGGGTGAAATGGTGACCAACAGGGGTGCAGTATTTTGTTTCACAGTGGTTTTTGATTGAGTGTCTGTGTAAGTTCATCCGAAGGTGCAGTTTTTGGCTTGTTTCTCCAATATAGCATCCCACTTCACATGCAGTGCAATGTATCATGTATACCACATTTGCAGATATACATGAATATGCCCCTTTAATGTTATAAGATTTATTATTGTGATTTGCTGTGCTGCTTTCACAAACGTGTTGACACAGTTTGCAGAGAGCTTTATAGCAGCACTTGGTTCCATTCTGAGTGTTCTTTTTCTCAAGGGGTAGCTTCCTATGTACTAGTTTCTGCTTTAGGTTAGGTAGTTGTCTGTATGCCAGGATTGGGGGTTTTGGAAAAAAAAATTTGAGTGTGGGATCCTCTAAGAGTAGTGGCTGTAAGTCTTTTATGATTTTTCGTATCCCTTCCACAGCAGGGTTGTATTTGACTACTAGTGGGATACGTGATATGTTTTTCTTCTCCCTGTATTGTAGTAAGTGTTCACGTGGAGTATTGAGGGCAGAGTTAATTTTTTTATTTATAATCCTTGTTTTGTAACCTTTTTCTCTGAATGATTGGGACAGTGTGAAGAGGTGTTTGTCACAGTCCTTGGTATCTGAGCAAATTCTGTGGTATCGTGTAGCCTGACTGTAGATTATGGATTTTTTAAAGTGATTGGGGTGGGAGCTGGAGCTGTGGAGGTAGCTGCATCTATCTGTTGGTTTCCTGTATACAGATGAGTGCAGTTTTCCATTTGTGATGGATATTGTTGTATCCAGGAAGCTGACACAGTCTCTAGAAAAGTTCATTTTAAGCTTGATTGATGCATGGAATAGATTAAATGATTTATGAAAATGTTCAAGGTTTTTTTCTCCTTCTGTCCATATGATGAAAATATCATCGATGTAGCGAAAGTATTTGAAGGGTTTGTGAGGGTGAGTGGCTAGGAATCTCTGCTCTAAGTCAGCCATGAAGAGGTTTGCATACTGTGGTGCCATTTTTGGTGCCCATGGCTGTTCCCATGGTTTGTAAGTAGATGGAGTGGTTGAAGATGAAATAATTGTGAGTAAGTATAAATTCTGTAAGTTTACTGACAGTAGAAGCACTATATGTTTGGTTAGGGCTGTTGGAGGAAAGAAAGTTTAAGCAGGCATCAATACCATCTTTGTGTGGAATATTGCTGTACAGGGATTCCACATCCATTGTCACAAGTAGAGTATCCTCTGGCAATTCTGTTATCTGGCTGATTTTGTTAAGAAAATCAGTGGTGTCTTTTACAAAGCTAGTGGTGTTAATAACTAAGGGCTAAAGAATATTCTCCACTAGGCCCAATAGTTGCTCAGTCAGAGTGTCCATGCCTGTTATTATTGGTCTTCCTGAGTTCCCTGGTTTGTGGATTTTTGGGAGCATGTAGAATGTCCATTTTATGTTGCGTGTGTTTAGGGAATGTTTTAATTAGTTTTCTAAGTTGCAAAGTGTATTCCTGGGTGGGGTCCTTTTCCAGTTTTTTGTAATAAGTTTGATCCGATAATTGTCTCCCTCTGTGATGTAGTCCTGTGTATTCATGATCACCACTGCTCCTCCCTTGTCTGCAGGCTTAATGGTAATATTTTCATTATTTCTTAAGTTTTTTATAGCGTTTTTTTCTTGCATTTGGTGTATTATTCTGTTTTGTGACAGGCATGTAAGTTTCTTCTTTTTGTTCTTGATAAAATTTTGTTGTTGTGCTTTGTGGAAGTGTTGCATTTCTTTTTTAATTTCTTCATTGTACCCATTATTTTCTTGTAGTTTTTGTAGTAGGAGCTGCTTTTGGTCTTTTATTATTTGCTTTTTGCTGTATAGTTGATGAATTAGGTTATTTCTCAGTTTCTCACTGGTACGCCTGCAAAGTTTTTCAGCATACTCACAGTTATGAGTGGTTGCAAGTGGATTCTTAATTGTCAGTCCATTTGGAATGAGATTCATTTTTTTGCAGGATGATAGGAAGTATATATCACTGTTGACCTGTGTTTCTTTTGTGATCAGTTTCATGATTTGCTTCTTATTATGGCTATATTCAGTATCTTCCATAGTCATGTTGATTGGAGTAGCCGTGTTAGTCCAGAGATTTAGATATCAAAATAACAAGAGTATTGCATTGAGCAATGATACTTTTTTTATTGGACTAACTATACATTTATAAGTTGACAAGCTTTCGGAAGAGTTCCTTCCTTTATCAAGTCTGAAGCAATACTGACCAATTCAATGGAATTTACAGATTGTATCTTAAAACACAGAATAGCTAAGAAGACAGAAAGTGCAGGGAGAGGAGGAGGTGTCGTAAAAATCATGAGGGGGACTTAGATAACAGGCAGACAGTGTCCAGTGTAGGAGAACAGACAGGGGAAATATATAGCTTTACATGGAGCATATACTGACATAAAGTTATATAAGAAAATAATGGGTACAATGAAGAAATTAAAAAAGAAATGCAACACTTCCACAAAGCACAACAACAAAATTTTATCAAGAACAAAAAGAAGAAACTTACATGCCTGTCACAAAACAGAATAAAACACCAAATGCAAGATAACAGAGCTCCAGGTGACAGATCAACTACAAGTTCAACAACAAATGACCAAACTTCCACAGACAATAACAGCACCTCATTCACAACACAAACTGTCAGCAACCAAGAAAACCACACAGAAAACTCAGGGATTATGAACCTTTCAAACTACCACCTGTCAGGGCCAGAGATATCAGTACTGTGTAAAGGATTATCATTCTGTCCAAGTACAAATCTAGAAAAAATCCAACTGTACTCAGACTTAGAAGTATTCTTCAGGAGATTGCGGCTAAAAGAATTCTTCAATGACAAAGAAAATACCAGCACTATGGAGGACTACAATGGAAAGAAAAAGAACACAATCTTCACACCTGCACCAGGACGCAACACAAAATTGGACAGCTATATTGAAAGCTTCCGGTTGAGAACTGCATCTCTGCTCAACACACAGCAGAAAAAAATAATGTATAACCTCTCACACACACAAGAAATAATGAAAATATTACCATTAAGCCTGCGGACAAGGGAGGAGCAGTGGTGATCATGAATACACAGGACTACATCACAGAGGGAAATAGACAATTATCGGATCAAACTTATTACAAAAAACTGGAAAAGGACCCCACCCAGGAATACACTTTGCAACTTAGAAAACTAATTAAAACATTCCCTAAACACACGCAACATAAAATGGACAAACTGGTGCCCTCTAACCCTAGCATAGGGACATTCTACATGCTCCCAAAAATCCACAAACCAGGGAACCCAGGAAGACCAATAATAACAGGCATGGACACTCTGACTGAGCAACTATCGGGCCTAGTGGAGAATATTCTTAAGCCCTTAGTTATTAACACCACTAGCTTTATAAAAGACACCACTTATTTTCTTAACAAAATCAGCCAGATAACAGAATTGCCAGAGGATACTCTACTTGTGACAATGGATGTGGAATCCCTGTACAGCAATATTCCACACAAAGATGGTATTGATGCCTGCTTAAACTTTCTTTCCTCCAACAGCCCTAACCAGACATATAGTGTGTCACGCTCAGCTGCTGGGAAGCTCTGCAGTCCTCTCTGTGTGCTTGATTGACAGGTGTCTGAGCCACCCCTTCCTGATGATGTCACAACCAGGCTTTTTATTCTTGGCTTCCTGTTTCTCCAGTGCCAGTTTGTTTGTTAACTTTTTGGCTTCTGATAGGATTTCGCTGAGGAATCTCTCTAACTGCTGCTTTTCTGTTGCCAATCTCTTCAAGGATTTACTATTCTGGATTAACCTTCAACCTCCTGATTACCTGTCTCCAAACAATGCAAGTACTGTTTGTTTTGTGAAACTTTCAAACTTCCTGTTTACCTGCTGCAAACCCTGCATATTCAGACTACTCTGTGTACTGCCAAACTATTCAAATACTGTTATTTCCGTGAAACCTTCAATCTGCATGTTTCCAAACTCTGCAAATACAATTATTCAGTGTAAACCTTCAAACTGCTTGATATCCTGTTGCCAATCTCAACAAGTACTGATTAATCTGTGTTAACCTTCAAACTACCATCTTACCTGTTGCTATCTCTGCAAGTTCTGACAACACAGTGTTAACCTTCAAACTACCTGATTACATGTTGTTAATTCTGCAAGTTCTGACTACACAGTGTTTACCCTCAAACTGCCTGATTACCTGTTGCATACTCTGTAAAGACTGTCTACACAGTGTTAACTCTCAAACTGCCTGATTACCTGTTGCATACTCTGCAAAGACTGTCTACTCAGTGTTAACCCTCAAACTGCCTGATTACCTGTTGCATACTCTGCAAAGACTGTCTACACAGTGTTAACCTTCAGACTGCCTGATAACAAATGACCTACTCCTGCATTATTAACTGTTTCCTGTTTTACCCTTCTTCTGTCTGAGTATAAGTGGACTATCCCTGCTCTCCTGATACTGTAGAAGACATTTCCTGAAACCAGTTCCTTATTCAGAAGTCTATCTGGCTGATATCATGAATTACTTTGGCACAGGCTAACCCTACTCCATATCGTGAGTACTTTATTTTTTGGAGGTTGTCGTGGGGTCACGTCCTGGATTAAACTCAGAGTTCAAGGGTGTTGTTTAAGTTCGCCCTAGCATTTGGGTATTCTTCTGGACATTTCCTAACCTGACAGTACAAACTGGCCATAATATGGACCCTGATGAGTTATCCAGGGCTGTGGCTCTACAAGGGAAACTTCTAGGAAATCATTCTGCTCATTTGCAATCTTTGGATTCCAAGCTTGACCAGATTACTGCTCTGCTACATAACCTCTCTGCTCCTTCTCAAGCGACGGTGACTCCTGCTGCCACTGCTACTAGCACCAATGCTGTCTTTAATCCACCTCAAACTGTTGGACAGAATATACCACGAATCCCACTTCCAGATAAATATGACGGTAATCCTGAAGAATGCCGTGGATTCCTTAATCATTTACACTTCAGAAACAATCCTCAAGTTTTTTTCCAATTCTACTTCCAAAATCACCTTTATTATTTCTCTCTTGAAGGGTAAGGCTCTAGCCTGGGTGTCCCCTCTTTTAGAGAAGAATGATCCGTTACTACAGGATGTGGAATTATTTGTGTCAATTTTTTCTTCTGTTTTTGACAAGCCTGGGCGGTCTGCAGCTGCTGAGGCAGGATTGTTGGATCTGAGACAGGGATCCCTTTCGGTAGCTCAATATGCTATTGAATTCAGGACTTTAGCCGCAGAAACTGATTGGAACCATGGAGCCTTATGGGCATCCTTTCGCAAAGGACTTTGCGAACGCCTTAAGGATGAACTTGTATTTCGGGAACTCCCTGATTCATTGGAGGGTCTTATAAATTTATGTATTACTCTTGACGCCCGGCATTCTGAACGTCTTCAGGAGAGAGATAGGAATCGGAGATCCTTTGTTAAATCTTCTTTTTGTCCTCCTATTCGAACCTCAAGTCTTTCTAATAATAATTCCCAATCTCCTGAGTCTGTGGAACCCATGGAAATAGGAGCTATTAAATTGTCAGAAGCTGAACGCCATAGAAGGCGTACTCTTGGGTTATGTCTGTATTGTGGTACCAAAGGACATTTACTGAAGGACTGTCCTATCCGGCCAGTAAAAGCCAAGGCTTAACTTTTGATAGAGGGACAGAGTTAAGCCAGAATCCCATGTCTTCCCTCAATTCTAAACTTTTTGTTCCTGTAACTATCTCTTTTGGAAACACCAAGTTTCGAGCTCAAGCTCTCATCGATTCTGGAGCTGCTGGAGTATTCATTGATTCAAACTTTGCTGACTCTCTCAGGATTCCTCTTCAAGCCAAGAAACAGTTAATTAAGGTAACTACTGTCAGTGGACAGCCTCTAGGTACTGGTATCATACAACATTCTACCATTCCTCTTCTTTTGACTGTGGGCATACTTCATTCTGAAATTATTCATTTTGATGTCATTTCTTCTCCCCACATACCATTGATTCTGGGGTTACCTTGGTTGCAGCTTCATGATCCAGTTTTCTCATGGTCTAAAGGAGAACTTATTTCCTGGGGAACTACCTGTTTCAAACATTGCCTGCAAAATCCCTCTAAACCATCCTGTCCTGTCGTAGCTATGGTGGAAGTACCTGAATCATTGCCCAATTACTATCATGCCTTTTGTGATGTGTTTTCTAAAAAAGAGGCTGAGATGTTACCTCCATACCGGATATTTGACTGTCCTATCGAATTGTATTCAGGGGCTCCTCTACCTAAGGGAAGGACCTATCCCCTCTCTCGTCAAGAAAATGTCTCTCTTGAGGAATACATAAAGGACAACTTAGCCAGAGGATTCATTCGTCCTTCCTCTTCACCTGTGGGTGCAGGTTTTTTCTTCATTGGGAAAA
The DNA here is from genome assembly GCF_027579735.1 of Bombina bombina. Taxonomy (NCBI): domain Eukaryota; kingdom Metazoa; phylum Chordata; class Amphibia; order Anura; family Bombinatoridae; genus Bombina; species Bombina bombina. The sequence continues at coordinate 780,314,227 of NC_069503.1, forward strand.
AAGATGGAGGTCTTCGTCCCTGAATTGATTATCGAGCTTTGAATCAGATTACTGTCAAAAACAGCTATCCTCTGCCGCTCATTTCTGAGTTATTCGATCGTCTTCAAGGTGCTTCTATTTTTTCCAAGTTAGATCTCCATGGGGCCTACAATCTGATCAGAATCCGTAAAGGAGATGAATGGAAGACGGCATTTAACACTAGATTTGGTCACTACGAGTATCTAGTAATGCCATTTGGATTTTGCAATGCACCAGCAGTATTTCAGCACTTTGTCAATGAAATCTTCAGAGATTATCTAAATCAATTTGTTATCATTTACCTCAATGACATTCTAATCTATTCGAAAACATTACAGGAACATGTACATCATGTAAGACTGGTTCTTCAGAGGTTACGAGACAATTCCCTGTTCGCTAAATTGGAGAAATGCTCTTTTCATCAGAGTTCCATCCCCTTTTTGGGGTATATCATTTCTGAATCAGGTTTTGAGATGGATCCTGCTAAACTGTCGGCTATCAAGGACTGGCCCAGACCAACTACTCTCAAATCCCTGCAGAGCTTTCTTGGCTTTGCCAATTACTATAGAAAGTTTATAAAGAACTTTGCTGACATCACGTCTCCACTCACTTCTCTTACTAAGAAAGGGCAAAATTGTAAGAACTGGTCCTCTTCGGCAGTACAGGCTTTTGAAATGCTAAAATCAGCATTTTCTTCTGCACCTCTTCTCAGTCATCCAATTCCTGATTTCCAGTTTATTTTGGAGGTTGACGCTTCCTCTATAGCAGCTGGAGCTGTTCTCTCCCAACGTGATCCGACTACCAGCAAGATACATCCTGTGGCGTTCTTTTCGAAAAAAATTCAATCCTGCCGAGTTAAATTATGATGTGGTCAATAAGGAGCTTTTGGCTATAAAATTAGCTTTGGATGAATGGAGGCATTGGTTAGAGGGTACCAGTCAACCTTTTTTCATTCTGACAGATCACAATAATCTTTTATACCTCCAAACAGCTACATGTCTCAATCCTCTTCAGGCTCGGTGGGCCTTGTTCTTCTCCAGGTTTAATTTTGTACTTTCCTATGTTCCTGGTTCAAAAAATTCCAAGGCAGATGCTTTATCTAGGCAGTTCCAATCTTCTGAACCTTCTCCATTGGATTCAGAACCTATACTACGTCCAGTCAAAGTTGTGGCTCGAGTATCCTCTTTTCCAGTACAGGCTTTACATGCTGCTCAAGTCCGGGTACCATCTTCTTGCAAACTGCCTTCTGGTATCCTGTATGTACCCAAAGGATTACGTCTTAAGCTTCTACGTTGGGCTCATGACAACATTTCAGCAGGTCATCCAGGAATAACCAATACATTGTGGAAACTGAAGCAGCATGTTTGGTGGTCCACTATGAGGAGGGATGTTAAGGATTATATTGCTGCTTGTAGTTCTTGTGCTTTGAACAAACAATCTTCTCATCGACCGTTTGGTCTATTACACCCTCTTCCTATTCCTCATTACCCTTGGTCTCACTTATCCATGGACTTTGTTACAGATCTTCCTGTTTCTGCTGGAAATACGACCATTTGGGTAGTGGTGGATCGGTTCTCCAAGTCTGCTCACTTCATACCTCTTCCAGGCTTGCCTTCAGCTCAAAGACTTTCTGAACTCTTTGTTCTACATATATCTCATTTACATGGTTTTCCCACTGACATAGTCTCAGATCGTGGAGTCCAATTTGTTTCCAAATTTTGGAGGTCTTTTTGTAAACACTTCGGAATCAACATATCACTTTCTACTGCACACCATCCTCAATCCAACGGACAGACTGAGCGTGTAAATCAAGCCTTGGAATCTTTTCTAAGACATTATGTAGACCATCACCACTCCAACTGGTCTCAGTTATTGCCTTTGGCGGAATTAGCTCACAACTCACGTTATAACGCCTCATTACAGACCTCTCCCTTTAAGGCAGCTTATGGATATGAACCTAGAACCTTTCCTATGATTACCAGTTCTACTGAAGTCCCTGGAGCAGATCGTATAGTGAAAAATCTCAGTAATCACTGGCAACTCATTCGTCAAAATCTACTCTCTTCTTCCTTAAGACATAAGAAATATGCTGATCGCAGAAGGTGCAAGGCTCCTTTACTTTGTACTGGAGACAGAGTATTTTTATCCACCAGATTCATACGTCTAAAACAACCTTGTACCAAGTTGGGTCCTAAGTACATTGGACCTTTTCAAATTGTTTCCAGAGTTTGTTCTTCTGCATACCGCCTGGCCTTACCCAAGACTCTCAAGATCCATCCAGTGTTTCATGTCTCCCTACTCAAGCCAGTCATCTACAATCGGTACTCTATTAAGAGTAAACCACCTCCTCCACTTTCCGTAGAGGGAACTTCTGAGTTTGAAGTCAGCCAGATTCTCGATTCCAAGCTACGGGGCAATCGGCTGTACTACCTGGTCCATTGGAAGGGTTATCCTATCTCTGAACGATCTTGGGAACCGGCCTCTCATGTTCATGCTCCAGCTCTTGTCAAGTCTTTTCACAAGAAATACCCTGCCAGGCCCGGTCGGGTCCCCCGGAGGGGTCCTTGAGGAGGGGGCACTGTCACGCTCAGCTGCTGGGAAGCTCTGCAGTCCTCTCTGTGTGCTTGATTGACAGGTGTCTGAGCCACCCCTTCCTGATAATGTCACAACCAGGCTTTTTATTCTTGGCTTCCTGTTTCTCCAGTGCCAGTTTGTTTGTTAACTTTTTGGCTTCTGATAGGATTTCGCTGAGGAATCTCTCTAACTGCTGCTTTTCTGTTGCCAATCTCTTCAAGGATTTACTATACTGGATTAACCTTCAACCACCTGATTACCTGTCTCCAAACAATGCAAGTACTGTTTGTTTTGTGAAACTTTCAAACTTCCTGTTTACCTGCTGCAAACCCTACATATTCAGACTACTCTGTGTACTGCCAAACTATTCAAATACTGTTATTTCTGTGAAACCTTCAATCTGCATGTTTACCTATTTCCAAACTCTGCAAATACAATTATTCAGTGTAAACCTTCAAACTGCTTGATATCCTGTTGCCAATCTCAACAAGTACTGATTAATCTGTGTTAACCTTCAAACTACCATCTTACCTGTTGCTATCTCTGCCAGTTCTGACAACACAGTGTTAATCTTCAAACTACCTGATTACATGTTCTTAATTCTGCAAGTTCTGACTACACAGTGTTTACCCTCAAACTGCCTGATTACCTGTTGCATACTCTGCAAAGACTGTCTACACAGTGTTAACTCTCAAACTGCCTGATTACCTGTTGCATACTCTGCAAAGACTGTCTACTCAGTGTTAACCCTCAAACTGCCTGATTACCTGTTGCATACTCTGCAAAGACTGTCTACACAGTGTTAACTCTCAAACTGCCTGATTACCTGTTGCATACTCTGCAAAGACCGTCTACTCAGTGTTAACCCTCAAACTGCCTGATTACCTGTTGCATACTCTGCAAAGACTGTCTACACAGTGTTAACCTTCAGACTGCCTGATAACAAATGACCTACTCCTGCATTATTAACTGTTTCCTGTTTTACCCTTCTTCTGTCTGAGTATAAGTAGACTATCCCTGCTCTCCTGATACTGTGGAAGACATTTCCTGAAACCAGTTCCTTATTCATAAGTCTATCTGGCTGATATCATGAATTACTTTGGCACAGGCTAACCCTGCTCCATATCGTGAGTGCTTTATTTTTTGGAGGTTGTCGTGGGGTCACGTCCTGGATTAAACTCAGAGTGCAAGGGTGTTGTTTAAGTTCGCTCTAGCATTTTGGTCTTCTTCTGGACATTTCCTAACCTGACATAGTGCTTCTACAGTCAGTAAACTTACAGAATTTATACTTACTCACAATTATTTCATCTTCAACCACTCCATCTACTTACAAACCATGGGAACAGCCGCCATGGGCACCAAAATGGCACCACAGTACGCAAACCTCTTCATGGCTGACTTAGAGCAGAGATTCCTAGCCACTCATCCTCACAAACCCTTCAAATACTTTCGCTACATCGATGTCATATGGACAGAAGGAGAAAAAAACCTTGAACATTTTCATAAATCATTTAATCTATTTCATGCATCAATCAAGCTTAAAATGAACTTTTCTAGAGACTGTGTCAGCTTCCTGGATACAACAATATCCATCACAAATGGAAAACTGCACTTATCTGTATACAGGAAACCAACAGATAGATGCAGCTACCTCCACATCTCCAGCTCCCACCCCAATCACATTAAAAAATCCATAATCTACAGTCAGGCTACAAGATACCACAGAATTTGCTCATATACCAAGGACCGTGACAAACACCTCATCACACTGTCCCAATCATTCAGAGAAAAAGGTTACAAAACAAGGATTATAAATAAAAAAATTAACTCTGCCCTCAATACTCCACGTGAACACTTACTACAATACAGGGAGAAGAAAAACATATCACGTATCCCACTAGTAGTCAAATACAACCCTGCTGTGGAAGGGATACGAAAAATCATAAAAGACTTACAGCCACTACTCTTAGAGGATCCCACACTCAAAAAAATCTTTCCAAAACCCCCAATCCTGGCATACAGACAACCACCTAACCTAAAGCAGAAACTAGTACATAGGAAGCTACCCCTTGAGAAAAAGAACACTCAGAATGGAACCAAGTGCTGCTATAAAGCTCTCTGCAAACTGTGTCAACACGTTTGTGAAAGCAGCACAGCAAATCACAATAATAAATCTTATAACATTAAAGGGGCATATTCATGTATATCTGCAAATGTGGTATACATGATACATTGCACTGCCTGTGAAGTGGGATGCTATATTGGAGAAACAAGCCAAAAACTGCACCTTCGGATGAACTTACACAGACACTCAATCAAAAACCACTGTGAAACAAAATACTGCACCCCTGTTGGTCACCATTTCACCCAACCTGACCACTCCATCCAAAACATCAAAATCAAAATTCTCAGAGGCAACTTCAAAAACACCATGGAAAGAAAATCCTTTGAAATGAAAATGATAATGCACTTCAACCTGTTTAATTCTGGACTAAATGTGGACTCTGGCTTCTTAACACATTATCAAAAATTTTTGTAATGTACTTTCATTTAGTCAATTACATTGTATATTCCACATTCTTTATACATAGGTACACAGGTAAGCCTATGTCCACACTTTTGTCTTTTTTTAACTTTTGTATTCCCCCTGTATATACAATTTCACATCTTTATAGATATTGATTCAATGTTGATATATAACTTTATGTCAGTATATGCTCCATGTAAAGCTATATATTTCCCCGTCTGTTCTCCTACACTGGACACTGTCTGCCTGTTACCTAAGTCCCCCTCATGATTTTTACGATACCTCCTCCTCTCCCTGCATTTTCGGTCTTCTTAGCTATTCTGTGTTTTAAGATACAATCTGTAAATTCCATTGAATTGGTCAGTATTGCTTTAGACTTGATAAAGGTAGGAACTCTTCCGAAAGCTTGTCAACTTATAAATGTATAGTTAGTCCAATAAATAAGTATCATTGCTCAATGCAATTCTCTTGTTATTTTGATATCTATCTATCTATCTATCTATCTATCTATATATATATATATATTCAAATACAACAATGATAATTTCACTTTAACAGGTTTATACTTTGTATTCTGTTCAGATTTTCTATTTTTATATACTGATTTTTTAGTTTTATTGTTAACTATATTACATAAATAATACTATTGCTAATACTTCCAATTTATACATACATAAATGTGATGTAATATATAGTATAATACTGTCTAGGGAATGCTCATAACAATTAGCACGCCTAGAGAAACAATAGTAATAGAATTTAAATTTAAACAGAATTAATAATAATTGTTTTTAAAATACTTAAAATATATTTATAAATTTAACTACTTCATTAACTCACCTCCATGGCTCTGGGAGTAATGGTAGAAACTTTATAATAAATTCCAAATTCTTCTCTGTAGATAGTTATCTCCCTTGGTGACAAATCTTTTGTGTTGCTTCTCACTTCACTGAGCACAAAGGAGTGCTCGGATTTCAAATGCACTAAAACGATAAGAACACAAAGCGCATCCCAGATTCAAGGTAAAATCATTTGTGACTTTATTTGTGCACACAATCTAATGCACTTACAAGAGTTTAAAACATTAAAAGCCTTGTTAAAACGTTTTGGTATACTTCACAGTTCTTACACCACAGGAATCCTCAGGTAGCGACCTCTGCTGCTCTTGTGTGTCTCTGTTTACCAATAGTACAATCTTAAAAAGAATTCTCCAACAATAAATTGCTCAAATAAAACAGCCTCTTATAACGTGCAAAGTCTCTGTAGTCATAGGTAGACCCTCCCGTCTACGCGTTTCATTTGACCTCCGCAACTTTCTCAAGACAGTGGATGTTGGGTAGATTTCGTCTGAGGATCCCCTTGTTTAAATAGAGCTTTATCCGCTCCACCTCTTCCTGTTACTCTCAAAATGTAAACACAAATCCGTTCAAGTATGACACATTACATTATTTTTCAAACCCACAATAACAATCACAATTTTTATCTTTTCATACCCTTCATAAACTGATTACCCATTATCAGATGTTTATAGTATTAAAGTCAGTCTCCCTTCTATTGTTATGTACCTTGATATGGACTTCTCATACATACAATCTCTTCTCTTTTTTACATATCCCTAGTGAGTGCGCTGTCTCGCTATCTCCATACTGACCACTCCCCCATGATACGTAAATGCTTACGTCACATGTAAACACAACACGCCCACTTGATTGTGGCGAGTTGTGCAATCCTTAGCTAGACCTATTCCCCCATGATACGTAAATGCTTACGTCTCATGTAAACACAACACACCCACTAGATTGTGGCGAGTTGTGCGATCCTTAGCTAGACCTATTCCTATTCTGGCACTATAGTCCTTAAATAAATCATCGCTATTAAGATGACAATTATGTCATCAAATTCACCTACTCATATATTGTTGTGCTTTGCCTAATATGTCCTGTCATTCAACGGCTGACACGCTGTTATCCCTACTGTGCCAGTAAACTGTATTCTCGCAGATACTGGGGCTTTTTTTGCCTTTCCAAATATTTTCAACCAATTTGGTCTCTATTTCGAATCCTAAGTCTCTGTGCAATGCTTCTATAAAGGACATTTTGTAAAGTAGTGTTATTAGATGTGTCGGTGTATGAGATGCTGTGCAAAGACTTTCAAATTGTGTTTTTTGTCTGATAAGCAATGTTTTGTCTTTGTGTGTGCTATACAAGTGGGTAAGAGAACAGCTGACTGTCCCACCCCGCCAGTTCCGCCTGTGTTTTGATCTTACCTTGATGTAAAGTGTTTGCTATTGATTATTTTGTTAGTCGGTATGGTTCGCCTGAAGTACGAGTGCCACATATCAGTTCGATATCTGGGTTCTCCCGAACCTGCACCAGGGGTGAATAAGGAGTCGAGATTATCAAGCTCTATCCACGCTTTGTTGGATGAACAGTGACACCATTCGACCAGTCTCTGCAGGCATATAGCCCTGCAATATTCGTCAAGGTGGGGTAACCCCACTCCCCCCCCCTGTCTCTTGGTAGGTATATTGTTTTCCGGCTAATTCTAGGTCTCAACCCATTCCATACATAAGATTATATGGCTGCTTGAATTTGGTATATTATATGTGATGCTGTAGATGATAGGATGGTTTAAAGTATGTATAGTACCCTAGGTAGGTTATTCATTTTGATTACGCTAATGTCCCCCATCCAGGATATGTTTTTGTTTTTCCAATTTGAGAGGTCCCTCAATATTTTATCTCTTATATGTTTGTAATTTTGTTCCTCTACCTCCTTTACCTTGCATGTGAGGGTGATTCCTTATTTCTTTTATAGAATGTGGGGCTATTTTAATGGGGCATTGTAGTCTCAGACTATCGAAGATATCTGTGGATTCTGTGATGTTTAAAAACTCAGTTTTTGAGAGATTTAGTAAGAAGTCTGAAACTTTCCCATATTCCTCGAATCCCCTCAATGCTGTCTGTAGCAAAGGTATAGTGTCTGAGATGGTGATTAGTATGTCATCTGCATACATCGCTAATTTATGTTCACAGTGACCTATTACGATACCTTTAATTCCTGGATTAGCATGAATCCTACATGCTAAGACTTCTACCGTCAGGGCAAAAAGCTCCACTGCCAAGTTCTTCCTTTGGCTGTGTGCAGGGGCCATTTGAGGGAAAAAGGGGAGGGGTAAGAGGAGAGGGGAGGGATCACTTTTATGGGGGCAGGGAGTATTACATGGTGGTGGGGGTATGTGTTAGATTATGAAGAGTGAGTGAGGACACTGCTGAAGTATATGAAGTTGTGAGAAATTAGGGTATTAGGAGGTGGTGAGAGGGTTAGGGATACTAGTGAAAGCTTTCACCAGTAATTGGAATAGTTTAGGTGGGGGTTAGTATTAGCAGGAAGGTAATAACAAGTGGAATTGATTATATCAATTACAATTAGATAAGAGTACACTCAACAGTATTCTATAAGTTTACCAAATCCAATTTCAGGGGTAGTTTCTCCCTATGTTCTAACATATTCTAAAATAAACATATGAATCTCTATTTGTAAGTATGTGCAACCTTGAGGTTAGGGATGTGCCTTTACAATTCATCGGCTAGTCTCTCCTGTTCTTATGTGTGTCTGGGTTTGATCTTCGTTACAGGACTGAGTGCAACAGAACTGAATGCCTTAGTAGGCACATTATTTCTTGTCTGTAGTGTCTACATAATGGATGTTGCGTAGGTCACTAGTGTTTATTGTATGACACATGCGAGCTTGGCAGGTGTAAGCTAGAGGACACATGTTGAATGAGAGGGTTCTCTCGAGCTATAGGTATACTTCCTTCTAGGTGGGTATAGTCAGTTCTACATTATATGTGTGCGTCTGTCGTAAGCCCTACCTGTATTGTAAGTGTCCTTATCTAACCATTGGTTGCAGTTATTTTTACTTTGCAATCAGTAACACATTAACACAATAATAATAACAACAGAAAAATACACAGTGAGATGAATAAACACACAATGTGACTGTAAACTTAAACTTATCTGTGTTGTTGCACTCAGCACAGAACGTCCTCTGCTTTAAGGGTATATAGAGTCCAGGAGTGCTACTAGACTTGGAGTAGCCTAATCAGGCAGTAAAGGGTGAAGGCCAGACCAACATGACAGTCAGCCAGGTTGGTTCTCATTCATGACTGGGGCCTCTTTGCGTGCATTCGCATCCACATTCACTGTAGATCCCCATCTGTATGGGATATTGTGTTCTTTCAGGACTGCGGGAACAAAGCGTAGATTTCTCCTTTTTTGGAGGGTGGCAGGGCAAAGGTCAGAGAAGACTTGCAATTCAGCTACATCATACTCAAAGTGACGCTTGGCTCTGGTGTGCTTGAGGACATCTTCTTTATCCTTCTAGGAGGGGAGTTTACCAATGACATCCCTAAGCGGCACCCTGTTGGGTGGTTTAGGGCGCAGGGCACAATGTGCCCATTCTGTCTGAACTTCTGTGTGGTTGCCCTTTAAGGTATTTAATGAAGGCATGAATGTACTTGTGGAGAGAGGAAGGGCTAACTGATTCAGGTATACCTCAAAGTCGCAGATTATTCCTCCTGCAACTATTATATCAAAGTCTTCGATACGTTCCATTAGGTTGTGCACTACCACTTCTTGGGACTGCAGAAAACTTGACTGGTGTTGCATCTTGATCCACAGTTTTTATATCTTTCTTGAGACCTCCAAACATATTTTTGACATCAAGCATAGCTTCCTTAATATCCTCTTTTGATGAGAGTAATTTGAGGTCATCTTTAGTGATGTAATCATGTTGAGCTAGGTCAGTGCTGTGGATATGAGCTGCAACTGTTTGCTTATGAGTATCCTGAGGGTTTCTAGTGGGTGCAGGAGTGGGGTCTTCTGCATTGAGGTAGTTCTCCATATTGGATCTCTTTTATTTGGCATCATATTGTTTTTTGCTATTGCTGGAGATTGTTTTACACAACCTGTGGAATAACTATCTAAGGGCCAGACTTTATCGGCTTTGTCAGCTAATGCTGTGTCCCAGAGGCGGGGATTAATCTCTTGTTTTATTACCAGACTGTTGTTTTGTTATCAATCTGGCTCTGTCCCTTGTGTATCAGCAGAGATGAAAGGGGTTATAATTGTGTTTTCAAGTTTTTCTCAGGCCTGATGTAATGATGTGATTTTTGCTGCTTAGAGAGTTAATGCCTTTATGTTGAACCTTGGGCCTATATTTTGAAGTTGTTACTGTTTACAGTATTCAGTAATACGCGTTTCTATTTGGTCTCTGTCTTTCCCCTAGTATGGTGCTTGTCCCCTGATTATGCTTCTGCCCATGTATTTTAATGTGGTATGGAGTGGCAGGGTAATGTATCAACCACCGTGGCTTATGATTCTGGATGAGGCCTTGTGGGGTGTGGTGACATAGCTCCCAGATTTTATTCCTGGCATATCCACAAAGCTGGTTTTAAAATCACTTCCCCCCAGATACACCTTATCTGAGCTAGGTGTTTAATTAAAGACACTTCAATTAGCCTTGACTGGCATGTAATAGGCCAGACCCCTTTGAATTAAGAATAAAATTGGGAAAACTCTCTTCTTATCATGTTTCTGGCTGTTGTTGGACACAATGGAGAATGTGGCTAAGTATATTCCTTGGATAAAATTCTGTTATTATTTTAATAGTGTTGCACAAATTTGGGTTGTGGTAGCGTTGCCCTGTATTAATTATTTGGACTGTTTTGCTGTAAAATAGATGTGTATATATACCTGTAAATATTTCTCTTATTAACATATATTGATTCCTAATAAATTCTTTGGAAACAATAGAGACCCTTTTATAGTATTTTTTCACAACTTACTTGTATTGGTTTAGTGGTTTCATCATAGAATTATATTTAGTACTAAATTATAGAAACATAGAAACATAGAAACATAGATATTGACGGCAGATAAGAGCCATAGGCCCAGCAAGTCTGCCCGACCTTACCTAACAGTATAAACTTATCTAGTTCGTAGGATAGCCCTATGCTTGTCCCATGCATTTTTAAAGTCCCCCACAGTGTTTGTTGCTACTACCTCTTTAGGAAGTTTATTCCATAAATCAATCACTCTTTCTGTAAAGAAGTGCTTCCTCAAATTACTCCTGAATCTACTACCCTTTAGCTTGAGCTCATGACCCCTTGTTCTTGAATTTTCCATTTTATGTAAAATACCCACAGCCTCAGTTTTACTAAATCCTTTAATGTACTTGAAAGTTGCTATCATATCACCTCTTTCCCTTCTCTCCTCTAAGCTATACATATTTAGGTCATTGAGCCTATCCTGGTAAGTTTTATTTTTTAGACCATGTACCATTTTGGTAGCCCTCCTTTGCACAGATTCAAGTTTGTTAATATCCTTCTGAAGATATGGCCTCCAGAACTGCACACAATACTCAAGATGAGGCCTAACTAATGATCTATAAAGTGGCATAAGAACCTTACTATTTCTGCTGCAAATACCTCTACCAATACATCCAAGCATTCTGCTAGCCTTACTCGCTGCATTACTACATTGTTTACTAAGTTTTAAATCATCTGAAATAATAATTCCCAAGTCCTGTTCCTCGTCTGTAACAGTCAGTAAAGTGTCATTGAGTCTGTAATTAACATTTGGATTTTTCTTCCCTAAATGCATTATTTTACACTTTGCTGTGTTAAACTTTAGATCCCAGTCGTTTGTCCAATTCTCCAATTGTTGTATATCACTTCTCATTTTGTCTACCCCCCCTGAAACATCCACTCTGTTGCAAATTTTTGTATCATCTGCAAAGAGACATACTTTCCCCTGTAGCCCTTTGCTGATATCGCAGATAAATATGTTAAACAAAACAGGCCCCAGAACTGACCCCTGAGGAACACCACTAGTAACAGCCCCCTCTGCTGAATGAACTCCATTTACTAAGACACTTTGTTTTCTGTCCTTAAGCCAGCATTCCACCCAGTTCACAATTTTTGAATCTAGACCAAGGAGATATAGTTTGTGAATAAGTTTATTGTGTGGGACGGTGTCAAGTGCTTTGCTGAAATCTAGATATGCTACATCAACTGCTCCTCCCTTGTCTAATACTTTTGTTACATAATCAAAGAAGTCAATTAGATTAGTCTGACATGATCTCCCTGAAGTAAAACCATGCTGATTTTGGTCCTCTAAATTGTTTGTCTTTATGTAAGTCATAATTCTTTCTTTTAAGAGGCTTTCCATTAATTTCCCTACTACTGAAGTTAAACTAACTGGCCTGTAGTTGCCAGATTCTTCTCTACTGCCCTTTTTATGAAGAGGTATTACATTTGCTATTCTCCAATCATCTGGGACAGCTCCTGCTAACAGTGACTGATTAAACAGATCAGTTAATGGGACAGTTAGCACTGATCGAAGTTCTTTTAAAACCCTTGGATGAATATTATCAGGACCCACTGCCTTTGTAACATTTATTTTTGATAATGCTAACAAAACCTCATCCTCTGTAAAAAGATTACTGTTAAGCTTGTTTCTATTTTGCGTAGCATCCCTTAATGTAGACATTGTATCTTCACAATCTTTAGTGAAAACAGAACAGAAGTAATCATTGAGACAGTCTGCAATCTGCTTATCTCCTTCTATTATTCTACCATCAACTGATTTCAATGTTACTATTCCTAACTTATTTTTTCTTCTTTCACTGTTATATCTAAAGAATGTTTTGTCCCCATGTTTTACTGACTGTGCTATCTTCTCTTCTGCATGAGCTTTAACCTTCCTAATTAACTGCTTAGTCTTTTTTTGTTGGAGTCTCCATATTTTCATATCATCATCTGCTTGTGTGTGTCTGTAATTTTTATAAGCTATCTTTTTTCTCTTTACAGCATGTGCTACTTCTTTGGAAAACCAAATTGGTTTCCGCTTTCTTTTACTTTTACAGACATGTCTAATACAGTGTGCGGTTGCATCTAAAATGGCGCCTTTCACAAATTCCCACTGTTCTTGAACCCCTGTAATAAGAGTTTTCCCCTTTAAATAGTTTTTTAGGTATTCTCCCATTAATGAAAAATCTGCCGTCCTAAAGTCTAAAATATATATTATAATTATATTTAGTATAAATTAAAAATCCATTAAACTAATTAATAACCACATTTTGGCGGCCACAAAGTTTTTGATTAATCCATATGCCAATACGTTTTGCAGGAATCAGGGGCGCGTTCAAATATACGGCGCAGGTTTCAGCACAAGCGTGGGAACTTGCGCCGCCCGTAATTTCACCTTGCACATCGGGGTAATACATATACCCCGCCGGCAGTTCCTAAAGTGCAGTAAGTTGGATAAACTAGCGATGTCCAGAAATGAGCGTAAATACAAATTTCTGGAGTCGCTAGTGACTTACGGCACTTTAGAAACTGCCGGCGTCTAAGAAAAGTACAGAAAATAACAAATCTCCCGTAAAAGTCTAACATGCCTCCCAAAAATAAGCCCGATACGTAAAACCCCTATATCCGCAATCCCCCCTCTCATTACTAATATTAAATGTATTAACCCCTAGACCGACAACCCCCCACAACACAACATGCCTATTTAAACTATTAACCCCTATATCTGCCATCAAACCCACACCGCAAGTAATAACTAAATTATTAACCCCTAAATCTGCCAACCCCAACATCGTAAACTACCTCTTAAAACTATTAACTCTTAATCCGCCATTAACCCACAACGCAATAAACCTAATCAAGTATTAACCCCTAAACCGCCATAGCCCACATAGCCTATTAGATGTATTAACCCCTAATCTGCCTCCGCCAACGTCGCCGCCACTATAATAAAGTTATTAACCCCTAAACCTAAGTCTAACCCTAACCCTAACACCCCCCTAACTTAAATATTATTTAAATAAATCTAAATACATTTACTATTATTAACTTGCGCCTAGATTTAGAGTTCTGCGTTAGCCGTCAAAACCAGCGTTAGGGGGTCCAAACGCTTGTTTTGGCCGCCCGCTGGTATTTGGAGTCAGTCAGGAAAGGGTCTAACGCTCACTTTCCAGCCGCGACTTTTCAATACCGCAGATCCCCCTACGCCAATTGCGTAGCCTATCTTTTCAATGGGATCTTTCTAACGCTGGTATTTAGAGTCTTGGCTGAAGTGAGCGTTAGAAATCTAATGACAAAACTACAGCCGCAGAGAAAAGCCAGGAGTTAAGAGCTTTCTGGGCTAATGCCGGTTCATAAAGCTCTTAACTACTGTGCTCTAAAGTACACTAACACCCATAAACTACCTATGTACCCCTAAACCAAGGTCCCCCCACATCGCCGCAACTCTATTAATTTTTTTAACCCCTAATCTGCCGACCGCACACCGCAACCTACATTATGCCTATGTACCCCTAATCTGCTGCCCCTAACATCGCCGACCCCTATATTATATTTATTAACCCCTAATCTGCCCCCCCCAACGTCGCCGCTACCTACCTACACTTATTAACCCCTAATCTTCCGACCGGACCTCGCCGCTACTCTAATAAATGTATTAACCCCTAATCCGCCTCACTCCCACCTCAAAAACCCTATAATAAAAAGTATTAACCCCTAATCTGCCCTCCCTAACATCGCCGACACCTAACTTCAAGTATTAACCCCTAATCTGCCGGCCGGACCTTGCCGCTATGGTAATAAATGTATTAACCCCTAAAGCTAAGTCTAACCCTAACCCTAACACCCCCCTAAGTTAAATATAATTGAAATCTAATTAAATAAAATAAATCTTATTAAATAAATTATTCCTATTTAAAGCTAAATACTTACCTGTAAAATAAACCCTAATATAGATACAATATAAATAATAATATATTGTAGCTATTTTACAATTTATATTTATTTTACAGATAACTTTGTATTTATTTTAACCAGGTACAATAGCTATTAAATAGTTAATAACTATTTAATAGCTACCTAGTTAAAATAAATACAAAATTACCTGTAAAATAAATCCTAACCTAAGTTACAATTAAACATAACACTACACTATCAATAAATAAATTAACTAAACTATCTACAATTATCTACAATTAAATACAAATAAATACACTAACTAAAGAACAAAAAATAAAAAAAGAACTAAGTTACAAAAATTAAAAAAATAATTTACAAACATTATAAAAATATTACAACAATTTTAAGCTAATTACACCTACTCTAAGCCCCCTAAAAAAATAACAAAGCCCCCCAAAATAAAAAAATGACCTACCCTATTCTAAAATAAAAATTGTAAAGCTCTTTTACCTTACCAGCCCTTAAAAGGGCCTTTTGCGGGGCATGCCCCAAAGAATTCTGCTCTTTTGCCTATAAAAAAAAACATACAATACCCCCCCAACATTACAACCCACCACCCACATACCCCTAATCTAACCCAAACCCCCCTTAAATAAACCTAACACTAAGCCCCTGAAGATCTCCCTACCTTGTCTTCACCACGCCGGGTATCACCGATCCGTCCAGAAGAGGGTCCGAAGTCTTCATCGTATCCGGCAAGAAGAGCTCCTCCAGTGGGTCCAAAGTCTTCCTCCTATCCGGGCAGAAGAGGACATCCAGACCGGCAGACATCTTGATCCAAGCGGCATCTTCTATCTTCTTCCATCCGGCGCGGAGCGGGTCCATCTTCAAGCAGCCGACGCGGAGCCATCCTTCCTCACCGACGTCCTAAGTCCGAATGAAGGTTCCTTTAAGGGACGTCATTCAAGATGGCGTTCATCGAATTCCGATTGGCTGATAGGATTCTATCAGCCAATCGGAATTAAGGTAGGAATAATCTGGTTGGCTGATGGAATCAGCCAATCAGATTGAAGTTCAATCGGATTGGCTGATCCAATCAGCCAATCAGATTGAGCTCGCATTCTATTGGCTGATCGGAACAGCCAATAGAATGCGAGCTCAATCTGATTGGCTGAAAGGCCCTTTTAAGGGCTGGTAAGGTAAAAGAGCTTTACAATTTTTATTTTAGAATAGGGTAGGGCATTTTTTTATTTTGGGGGGCTTTGTTATTTTATTAGGAGGCTTAGAGTAGGTGTAATTAGCTTAAAATTGTTGTAATATTTTTATAATGTTTGTAAATTATTTTTTTATTTTTTGTAACTTAGTTCTTTTTTTATTTTTTGTACTTTAGTTAGTGTATTTATTTGTATTTAATTGTAGATAATTGTAGATAGTTTAGTTAATTTATTTATTGATAGTGTAGTGTTATGTTTAATTGTAACTTAGGTTAGAATTTATTTTACAGGTAATTTTGCATTTATTTTAACTAGGTAGCTATTAATTAGTTATTAACTATTTAATAGCTATTGTACCTGGTTAAAATAAATACAAAGTTACCTGTAAAATAAATATAAATCCTAAAATAGCTACAATATAATTATTATTTATATTGTAGCTATATTAGGGTTTATTTTACAGGTAAGTATTTAGCTTTAAATAGGAATAATTTATTTAATAAGATTTAATTTATTTCGTTAGACTAAAATTATATTTAACTTAGGGGGGTGTTAGTGTTAGGGTTAGACTTAGCTTTAGGGGTTAATACAGTTATTAGAGTAGCGGCGAGGTCCGGTCGGCAGATTAGGGGTTAAAACTTGAAGTTAGGTGTCGGCGATGTTAGGGAGGGCAGATTAGGGGTTAATACTATTTATTATAGGGTTTTTGAGGCGGGAGTGAGGCGGTTTAGGGGTTAATACATTTATTATAGTTGCGGCGAGGTCCAGTAGGCAGATTAGGGGTTAATAAGTGTTGGTAGGTAGCGGCGACATTGGGGGGGGGCAGATTAGGGGTTAATAAATATAATATAGGGGTCGGCGGTGTTAGGGGCAGCAGATTAGGGGTACATAGGGATAACGTAGGTTGCGGCGGTGTACGGAGCGGCAGATTAGGGGTTAAAAATAATATGCAGGGGTCAGCGATAGCGGGGGTGGCAGATTAGGGGTTACTAAGTGTAAGGTTATGGGTGTTTAGACTCGGGGTACATGTTAGGTGCAGACTTAGGAAGGGTTTCCCCATAGGAAACAATGGCGATACATTAGTAGCTGAACGCTGCTTTTTTGCAGGTGTTAGGTTTTTTTTCAGCTCAAACTGCCCCATTGTTTCCTATGGGGGAATCGTGCACGAGCACGTTTTTTAAGCTGGCCACGTTCGTAAGCACCGCTGGTATTTAGAGTTGCAGTGGCGGTAAATTATGCTATATGCTCCCTTTTTGGAGCCTAACGCAGCCCTTCTGTGAACTCTAAATACCAGCGGTATTTAAAAGGTGCGGGGGAAAAATACACGCGTAGCTAACGCACCCCTTTGGCCGCAGAACTCTAAATCTAGCCGTAAATTATTCCTATTTAAAACTAAATACTTACCTATAAAATAAACCCTAAGATAGCTACAATATAATTAATAATTACATTGTAGCTATTTTAGGATTTATTTTTATTTTACAGGCAACTTTGTATTTATTTTAGCTAGGTACAATAGTTATTAAATAGTTATTAACTATTTAATAGCTGCCAGTTAAAATAAATACAAAATTACTTGTAAAATAAATCCTAAACTAAGTTACAATTATACCTAACACTACACTATCATTAAATAAATTAATTTAATTAACTACAATTACCTAAAATTAAATACAATTAAATAAAATAAACTACAAAAACAAACAAACACTAAATTACAGAAAATAAAAAAATTACAAGAAGTTTAAGCTAATTACACCTAATCTAAGCCCCCTAATAAAATAAAAAAGCCCCCCAAAATAATAAAATTCCATACCCTATACTAAATTACAAATACCCCTTAAAAGGGCTTTTTGCGGGGCATTGCCCCAATGTAATCAGCTCTTTTACCTGTAAAAAAAGAAATACAACCCCTCCAACATTAAAACCCACCACCCACACACCCAACCTTACTCTAAAACCCACCCAATCCCCCCTTAAAAAAACTTAACACTACCCCCTTGAAGATCACCCTACCTTGAGCCGTCTTCACCCAGCCGGGCAGAAGTCTTCATCCGATCCGGCCAGAAGTCTTCATCGAATCCGGGCAGAAGAGGTCCTCCAGATGGGCAGAAGTCTTCATCCAAGCGGCATCTTCTATCTTCTTCCATCTTGAAGACATCCAACGCGGAACATCCTCTTCGTTTGACGTCCAACTGAAGAGTGAAGGTTCCTTTAAATGATGTCATCCAAGATGGCGTCCCTTCAATTCTGATTGGCTGATAAAATTCTATCAGCCAATCGGAATTAAGGTAGGATAAATCCTATTGGCTGATGCAATCAGCCAATCGTATTAAAGCCCAATCCGATTGGCTGACCCAATCAGCCAATAGGATTGACCTCGCATTCTATTGGCTGTTCCAATCAGCCAATAGAATGCAAGCTCAATCCTATTGGCTGATTGCATCAGCCAATAGGATTTTTCCTACCTTAATTCCGATTGGCTGATCCTATCAGCCAATCGGAATTGAAGGGACGCCATCTTGGATGATGTCATTTAAAGGAACCTTCATTCTTCAGTTGGACGTCGAACGAAGAGGATGCTCCATGTCAGATGTCTTCAAGATGGAGCCACTCCTCGTCAGATGGAAGAAGATAGAAGATTCCGCTTGGATGAAGACTTCTGCCCGGATTCGATGAAGACTTCTGGCCGGATCGGATGGAGACTTCTGCCCGGCTGGGTGAAGACGGCTCAAGGTAGGGTGATCTTCAAGGGGGTAAAGTTAGGTTTTTTTAAGGGGGGGTTGGGTAGGTTTTAGAGTAAGGTTGGGTGTGTGGGTGGTGGGTTTTAATGTTGGGGGGGTTGTATTCCTTTTTTTACAGGTTAAAGAGCTGATTTATTTGGGGCAATGCTTGTGATTTTTTTTATTTTCTGTAATTTAGTGTTTTGTTTTTTTGTAGTTTATTTTATTTAATTGTATTTAATTTTAGGTAATTGTAGTTAATTAATTTAATTTATTTAATGATAGTGTAGTGTTAGGTGTAATTGTAACTTAGGTTAGGATTTATTTTACAGGTAATTTTGTATTTATTTTAACTAGGTAGCTATTAAATCGTTAATAACTATTTAATAACTATTGTACCTAGTTAAAATAAATACAAAGTTGCCTGTAAAATAAAAATAAATCCTAAAATAGCTACAATGTAATTATTAATTATATTGTAGCTATCTTAGGGTTTATTTTATAGGTAAGTATTTAGTTTTGAATAGGAATAATTTAGTTAATAATAGTAAATGTATTTAGATTTATTTAAATAATATTTAAGTTAGGGGGGTGTTAGGGTTAGACTTAGGTTTAGGAGTTAATAACTTTATTATAGTGGTGGCAACGTTTGTGGCGGCAGATTAGGGGTTAATGCATTTAATAGGCTATGTGGGCTATGGCAGTTTAGGGGTTAATACTTGAGTAGGTTTATTGCTTTGTGGGATAATGGCGGATTAGGGGTTAATCGTTTTAAGAGGTAGTTTGCGATGTTGGGGTTGGCATATTTAGGGGTTAATAATGTAGTTATTACTTGCGGTGTGGGTTTGATGGTGGATATAGGGGTTAATAGACTTTTTTAGTTATTGCGGTGGGGGATTGCGGTTGACAGGTAGATAGATATTGCGCATGCGTTAGGTGTTAGTTTATTTTTGCAGGCATTTTCGGGAGTTACGGTGCTCCCATACTCAGCACAAGGCCTGCTACGGCTGCCTTTTATGGCGAGGTAAAAATCGAGTAAGATTTCTCCATTTTCGTCACGTAAGGCCTTGCGCTGGATATTGGATACCGATTTACGAAGGGGTCCCGTGTCAGCCTATGGGAGTAATAATTGCGAGCGACAGGTGAAATATTACTTAAGATTTTGGGAACTCAAACAACAAAACAAAAGAATGAAAGAACAAATTGAGTTTCTAAAGAAACAGCTGACAGAGCTGGAGTGCTCAACTTAAATCATTATTTTTTTGTTTATAAGCATATTTGTTTGCAGTGCATTTTTAAGTTCAATAAATAATTTTAATTTTTTTTGATTATTAAGTTTTAAATATGCCAATATTTAGAATGCATAGTTAATTGATGCATTCTCTTCCTAAAAACGAATAACAGATACATCCATTGTGATTACTTTTGGGATGCCACATGCAAGAAAATTTCCATGCAAACTGTCTGAAGTCTTAGCTTGCAGGAAGAAAGACAATGAAAATAGAAGGGTTCTCACCTTTCCTTCCAGCTTTCCCCAATAACACATATTATAGATTGTTGTTTTTCAGGTGTCATCAGGACTGATCTAACCAAGAATCTATGATGGCGGCGTTGGACAAATTAAATAAGTATAAAATGTATCACAATGGAGGTGTAAAATGGGGCATTAGGCAAAAATAATAATTGGCACAAAGGGGTAAATAATTATATAGGGCAAGAAAAATAAGTTCAAGTAAGGGGGCGAGTGGGATGATGCAATGATAGAGTCACATCCAACCTGAAGTTGATAACTGTGAATAACTACTGCAGATGGAGTGTTGTAATGTGAAGTAAATATATGCCTGATTTTAATCTCTATTCATTCCTTCGAGGGTCCTGAAAAAAACTAAGTGGTTCAAAGAGAGGTGATTGTTAAAGCAAGAGCAAGGACTAGATGCCAAAAGCAAGGACCAAATACCAAAAGATGACAACAAAGAACTTCAGTGAACCATAATAACTTTTGCTTTACAGGCACAATTCACACTTTATTAATAAAAAATTAACTACATGCATACCCATCTAGTGTACCCACACTCACACACTCATACATGAACTTTTAATTTTTCCCAATTTTAAGGCCATTGTATAAATATTGCTAATGGGGTTTTAGCATAGGATTTTATGTTTCTATGTATAATATTGAGTGGATTTGTTTTATGAAGTTAGATTAGGAATTGACAGTCCTAGGAAAGTACAGAAGAGCTTGTATCGCCGAGGGAATGATATTCCGAAGGGAAGGTGGGAGAATTTTCCCTGTAAGGTTTTTACTCCCACTGTGTTATTCTGTACTAGTGGGTATAACTAGACAATAGGGCAACATAGAAGAAGAAAAAGTGAGGGAATGTGGTGACATAGCTCCCAGATTTTATTCCTGTCATATCCACATAACTGGTTTTAAAATCCCTTCCCCCCAGATGCACCTTGTCTGAGCTAGTTTTTTTTTTTATTAAAGACACTCCCATTAGTCTTGACTGGCATGTAATAGGCCAAACCCCTTTGAATTAAGAATAAAATTGGGAAACACTTTATTTCTGTCTCTCTTCTTATTCTGTTCCTGCTGAAAAGATGGCTGATGTTGGACACACTGGAGAATGTGGCTAAGTATATTCCTTGGATAAAATACTGTGATTATTTTAGCAGTGTTGCATAAATTGGTGTTGTGGTAGAGTTGCCCTGTATTAATTATTTGGACTGTTTTGCTGTAAAATAGATGTGTATATATAACTGTAAATATATCTCTTATTAACATATATTGATAAATTCTTTGGAAACAATGGAGACACTTTTATAGTGTTTATTTCACAACTTACTTGTATTGGTTTAGTGGTTTTACCATAGAATTAGATTTATTACTAAATTAGAATTATATTTAGTATAAATTAAAAATCCATTAAACTAATTAATAACCACATGGTGGATGTTCTATTCGCCTAATCACTGCTGGGCCTTGTGGCTCTTTTAAGGCAAATCCAGCTGCAGGGTTTGCTGGCTATGGGTCATTTCTATTTAGCCCCAATGCAGTGGAAATCACTCACCAAGCTTGAGCGTGGTGTGTATTTGAGCCATTAGGCTATGATCAGTATCAGCTCTGTGTAAGGCAAGGACTCACCACGTCACTGCCAGTCTCAATCGATCACCTCTGCATCGAGCCCGGCAGTATATGATGACATGAGCCGTGAGGCGTTCCAGTTCTGCAGATTCTGAGGTTCCAATGCAGTGATGTTACCGGAGGGCTATTAGAACCACCAAAAGAATTGCAGATGCCTTAGGCCGCAGCCTCTGTCAGCTGTTTCCCCCAGTTGTTTTACCCCTTAGGAGTAATTTTGTCGTTTCGCTTCGTTAGCAAGTGTTTGCACAATACTTTGTGTTAGAACATTGAGGACTGCGGAGCTCCGTTAGTGTGCAGCCATCTACTAGGGACTAGGCACTGCCCCCTATATATAAATATTTATATATATAAATGTATATGCATTAGAGACCTTTGCAGTCAAGTAACTGACAACATGAAAAATCATATTTTTGCAATATTCATATTTAATAAAGTGTGAATGTACTGTACTGTAAATATTTCACATTCCAATATTTTACATTCCAATGTTCTTCATTGTATATATCTATAGCTATATATAATCATAAAAATATATCAAAATGGATATATATTTTACAAAAAAAATTATATATATATATATATATATATATATATATATATATATAAACAATATTGAATTTTGGGAAGAGACCTATAATCTTTCTATCATATTGAATAAACCCCTAAAGTTAATTCCCAGTGAAGAAAAATACTGGTGCAGACCCTTAACATAATTATGAATAAGACCTTAAAAGAAAGATATGGATAAAACAAATAATCTTCTTTATATCCAAAAGTAAGGGAATTCAGCTCTCTATTTATTTGAAAAAATAGGGCTTTTTATTTTGTGATTTAAATATAAAAAATCCCCCTGTTTGCAAGATATCCTCCTGACAGAGGTAGCTACAAACCCATCACAACATAAAACTCAGAATATTCAAGATTTGATACATAATCATCATACCATAACATCCTAAAATAATCTGAACTGCTAACAAAACTAATGCCCTTAAAAAGTGTATGCATTTTGATACTAAACAATCTTGGGCCTAGATTTAGAGTTCGGCGGTAGCCGTCAAAACCAGCGTTAGAGGCTCCTAACGCTGGTTTTGGCCGCCCGCTGGTATTTGGAGTCAGTGATTAAAGGGTCTAACGCTCACTTTACAGCCACGACTTTTCCATACCGCAGATCCCCCTACGCCATTTGCGTAGCCTATCTTTTCAATGGGATCTTTCTAACGCTGGTATTTAGAGTCGTTTCTGCAGTGAGCGTTAGAGCTCTAACGACAAGATTCCAGCCGCCTGAAAAAAGCAGGAGTTAAGAGCTTTCTGGATAACGCCGGTTCATAAAGCTCTTAACTACTGTACCCTAAACTACACTAACACCCATAAACTACCTATGTACCCCTAAACCGAGGTCCCCCCACATCGCCGCCACTCGATTAAAATTTTTAACCCCTAATCTGCCGACCGCCACCTACGTTATACTTATGTACCCCTAATCTGCTGCCCCTAACCTCGCCGACCCCTATATTATATTTATTAACCCCTAACTTGCCCCACACAACGTCGCCGCAAGCTACTTAAAATAATTAACCCCTAATCTTCCGACCGCAAATCGCCGCCACCTACGTTATCCCTATGTACCCCTAATCTTCTGCCCCTAACATCGCCGACCCCTATGTTATATTTATTAACCCCTAATCTGCCCCCCACAACGTCGCCGACACCTACCTACACTTATTAACCCCTAATCTGCCGAGCGGACCTGAGCGCTACTATAATAAAGTTATTAACCCCTAATCCGCCTCACTAACCCTATCATAAATAGTATTAACCCCTAATCTGCCCTCCCTAACATCGCCGACACCTACCTTCAATTATTAACCCCTAATCTGCCGACCGGAGCTCACCGCTATTCTAATAAATGTATTAACCCCTAAAGCTAAGTCTAACCCTAACACTAACACCCCCCTAAGTTAAATATAATTGTTATCTAACGAAATAAATTAACTCTTATTAAATAAATGATTCCTATTTAAAGCTAAATACTTACCTGTAAAATAAATCCTAATATAGCTACAATATAAATTACATTTATATTATAGCTATTTTAGGATTAATATTTATTTTACAGGTAACTTTGTATTTATTTTAACCAGGTACAATAGCTATTAAATAGTTAAGAACTATTTAATAGTTACCTAGTTAAAATAATTACAAATTTACCTGTAAAATAAATCCTAACCTAACATATAATTAAACCTAACACTACCCTATCAATAAAATAATTAAATAAACTACCTACAATTACCTACAATTAACCTAACACTACACTATCAATAAATTAATTAAACACAATTGCTACAAATAAATACAATTAAATAAACTATCTAAAGTACAAAAAATAAAAAAGAACTAAGTTACAGAAAATAAAAAAATATTTACAAACATAAGAAAAATATTACAACAATTTTAAACTAATTACACCTACTCTAAGCCCCCTAATAAAATAACAAAGACCCCCAAAATAAAAAATTCCCTACCCTATTCTAAATTTAAAAAGTTACAAGCTCTTTTACCTTACCAGCCCTGAACAGGGCCCTTTGCGGGGCATGCCCCAAGAAGTTCAGCTCTTTTGCCTGTAAAAGAAAACATACAATACCCCCCCCCCCCAACATTACAACCCACCACCCACATACCCCTAATCTAACCCAAACCCCCCTTAAATAAACCTAACACTAAGCCCCTGATGATCTTCCTACCTTGTCTTCACCATGCCAGGTTCACCGATCCGTCCTGGCTCCAAGATCTTCATCCAACCCAAGCGGGGGTTGGCGATCCATAATCCGGTGCTCCAAAGTCTTCCTCCTATCCGGCAAGAAGAGGACATCCGGACCGGCAAACATCTTCTCCAAGCGGCATCTTTTATGTTCTTCCATCCGATGACGACCGGCTCCATCTTGAAGACCTCCAGCGCGGATCCATCCTCTTCTTCCGACGACTAGACGACGAATGACGGTTCCTTTAAGGGACGTCATCCAAGATGGCGTCCCTCGAATTCCGATTGGCTGATAGGATTCTATCAGCCAATCGGAATTAAGGTAGGAATTTTCTGATTGGCTGATGGAATCAGCCAATCAGAATCAAGTTCAATCCGATTGGCTGATCCAATCAGCCAATCAGATTGAGCTCGCATTCTATTGGCTGTTCCGATCAGCCAATAGAATGCGAGCTCAATCTGATTGGCTGATTGGATCAGCCAATCGGATTGAACTTGATTCTGATTGGCTGATTCCATCAGCCAATCAGAAAATTCCTACCTTAATTCCGATTGGCTGATAGAATCCTATCAGCCAATCGGAATTCGAGGGACGCCATCTTGGATGACGTCCCTTAAAGGAACCGTCATTCGTCGTCTAGTCGTCGGAAGAAGAGGATGGATCCGCGCTGGAGGTCTTCAAGATGGAGCCGGTCGTCATCGGATGGAAGAACATAGAAGATGCCGCTTGGAGAAGATGTTTGCCGGTCCGGATGTCCTCTTCTTGCCGGATAGGAGGAAGACTTTGGAGCACCGGATTATGGATCGCCAACCCCCGCTTGGGTTGGATGAAGATCTTGGAGCCAGGACGGATCGGTGAACCTGGCATGGTGAAGACAAGGTAGGAAGATCATCAGGGGCTTAGTGTTAGGTTTATTTAAGGGGGGTTTGGGTTAGATTAGGGGTATGTGGGTGGTGGGTTGTAATGTTGGGGGGGGGGGGTATTGTATGTTTTCTTTTACAGGCAAAAGAGCTGAACTTCTTGGGGCATGCCCCGCAAAGGGCCCTGTTCAGGGCTGGTAAGGTAAAAGAGCTTGTAACTTTTTAAATTTAGAATAGGGTAGGGAATTTTTTATTTTGGGGTTCTTTGTTATTTTATTAGGGGGCTTAGAGTAGGTGTAATTAGTTTAAAATTGTTGTAATATTTTTCTTATGTTTGTAAATATTTTTTTATTTTCTGTAACTTAGTTCTTTTTTATTTTTTGTACTTTAGATAGTTTATTTAATTGTATTTATTTGTAGCAATTGTGTTTAATTAATTTATTGATAGTGTAGTGTTAGGTTAATTGTAGGTAATTGTAGGTAGTTTATTTAATTATTTTATTGATAGGGTAGTGTTAGGTTTAATTATATGTTAGGTTAGGATTTATTTTACAGGTAAATTTGTAATTATTTTAACTAGGTAACTATTAAATAGTTCTTAACTATTTAATAGCTATTGTACCTGGTTAAAATAAATACAAAGTTACCTGTAAAATAAATATTAATCCTAAAATAGCTATAATATAAATGTAATTTATATTGTAGCTATATTAGGATTTATTTTACAGGTAAGTATTTAGCTTTAAATAGGAATCATTTATTTAATAAGAGTTAATTTATTTCGTTAGATAACAATTATATTTAACTTAGGGGGGTGTTAGTGTTAGGGTTAGACTTAGCTTTAGGGGTTAATACATTTATTAGAATAGCGGTGAGCTCCGGTCGGCAGATTAGGGGTTAATAATTGAAGGTAGGTGTCGGCGATGTTAGGGAGGGCAGATTAGGGGTTAATACTATTTATGATAGGGTTAGTGAGGCGGATTAGGGGTTAATAACTTTATTATAGTAGCGCTCAGGTCCGGTCGGCAGATTAGGGGTTAATAAGTGTAGGTAGGTGTCGGCGACGTTGTGGGGGGCAGATTAGGGGTTAATAAATATAACATAGGGGTCGGCGATGTTAGGGCAGCAGATTAGGGGTACATAGGGATAACGTAGGTGGCGGCGGTTTACGGAGCGGCAGATTAGGGGTTAAAAGTGTAATGCAGGGGTCAGCGATAGCGGGGGCGGCAGATTAGGGGTTAATAAGTGTAAGGCTAGGGGTGTTTAGACTCGGGGTACATGTTAGAGTGTTAGGTGCAGACGTAGGAAGTGTTTCCCCATAGGAAACAATGGGGCTGCGTTAGGAGCTGAACGCTGCTTTTTTGCAGGTGTTAGGTTTTTTTTCAGCTCAAACAGCCCCATTGTTTCCTATGGGAGAATCGTGCACGAGCACGTTTTTGAGGCCGGCCGCGTCCGTAAGCAACTCTGGTATCGAGAGTTGTATTTGCGGTAAAAATGCTCTACGCTCCTTTTTTGGAGCCTAACGCAGCATTTGTTTGAACTCTCGATACCAGAGTTAAATTTATGGTGCGGCCAGAAAAAAACCCGCGGAGCGTTAACAGCCCTTTTACCGCCAAACTCCAAATCTAGCCGTTGGTTTTTTGCAAGCAATATTAATGTACTGTCACTTTAAGCAAAGCAAAAAACTTAGATGCACATTATAATGGAAGTGTTCCCTTTTCATCAAAGGCATTCCCATGAAAATAAAGAGGTGCACCTCATTTTTATGTATGAAACTCTCATAAGGAATTTAAAACTGGGATATGTTTAGAGACATGAGGCCTGCTGACCGCAGTTTCCACCGCACTTAAGGTCTATAGGCTGCTTCTTTTTTGAAGTGTCACTTTTTATTAAAGCAGTTAGTTTCCCCGCAATTTTTTTAGCCCAGTAATGCTTTTCACAGAGTAGAACTTTCCTGTAGTATATCAGTCTGATCCCGCCTATTACAGTCAGTCGAGCGCCAAAATACCAGGCAATTCCTCTCTGAACAAGGAACACAGAAACCCCAGACAATCGTTTTGGCCTTCATTGGGCTTTGTCAGTGAGGTGTAGCCATATTCCTCTAAGCACACTGAGCAAGGAGTCCACATCTGGTTGCCCCTTTTTCCCTTAGGGAGACTACATACATACAGAGAGAAGCACACTCACAGGAACAAACAACCCTCTCAATAAACAATACCATTGTTAGCCTGTTCTCTGGTTATTTACCACCTGGTTACAGCTTCTTTTTAGTCCAGTAATGCTTTTCACATATATAAATATGTATTTAAAAATAAATAGAATATATTTTTCTATGTGAAGAACATTAGAATTTGAAACATTCCTATTTCATGTCATATTTCATTAGAATTGTGTTAGCGAATGAGTAAGAGTGAGTAAGAGTGTTAGTTTTTTTTCCACTTTTCATGTTCCATTAACCCCTCAATGACCAGTGCCATACTCTGGGCCTCTCTCTGCCACAATCTCGCTAAAAGTAGCAAGATCACTCAATTTCTGCATGGGGCAGTGCAGAAATAGATTTGCAAAGTTACCAATGCAAAGAGGGCCACCGTGTGGCCCTCTCTGCATCGGGCAGCAGTGGTGTCAATCATTGGTGGCATGGGAGGTTAAGGAGGGAGGCGGGTGGGTGGCCCATCACTGGAGGGGGGCGGGAGGTGGGCGGGAGGGGTGAGACTGCTATGCTATAGAAAAAAAATCCTTCAGAGCAGCAGGGAAGGGGAAGGAGGGTGGGGGGAGGAGGAAGAGGGGGAATTATGCAGTGGAGGTGGCATTATAGGGTGGGAAAGCGATCTGAGGGGGGGTTAAATGAGGTGGGGGGCACCTACACTACAGAAAATAATGTGTTTTTTTTCACTAAATAAAATTGTAAATTTTTGGAAAACTGAGTTCAGCTGCCAGTACCTAAGATGACGGATCTAGTTAGAGGGGGAGGGTTAAAGGGCTTTTGGGGAGGAGTCAGGGAGGTGGGAAGGTAAGGGGGTAATCCTAAACATATTAATAATAAAAAAATAAAAAAAAAGTCTAAAACTGCATACTGGCAGACTGAGGGAGGGCAGAGAGCTGTTTGAGAGGGATCAGGGAAGGATCAGGGTGTGGGAAGTGTCAAGTGGGAGGCTAAACTCTACACTAAAGCTAAAATTAACCTTGCAAGCCACCTAATTAACCCATTTCACTGCAGGGAATAATAAAAGTGTGGTGTGCAGCTGCAAGTTACCAAAAAGCAATGGAAAAAGCCATATATGTCTGCTATTTTGAACAAATAGGGTTCCCAGAGAAGCTTATACAACCATTTGTGCCATGATTCCACAAGCCGTTTGTAAATAATTTCAGTGAGAAACCTAAAGTTTGCAAAAAAGTTAAAAAAAAATTAATTTGATCGCATTTGGCGGTGAAATAGTGGCATGAAATATACCAAAATGGGCCTAGATCAATATTTTGGGTTGTCTACTAATATATATATATAGTTTTGATGGGTAATTAAAAAAAACAAGGCTCTATTTATGTTTAAATGGAGTGATGGCAAAAATGCTAAAAATGCTCTGGTCTTTTGGGGAAGTTTTAGTCTGAAATGTCCGGTCCTTTCGGGTTAAAGTATATAGGTGAATATGTTAATGCGTTTGTGATAGTCAAAGTTCAGTTTTTTTGTGTGTGTCGGCTTATCCCTTGTGCGCAGACTCTTTACTTTCCATCTAGCAAAATTAACGTGTGAGCGGGAATCATGCACTCGTAATCTATCCCTTAGTATGCTGCAGCCTGCAGATGGGTTAGGTACAGGTGCAGTGCAGAATAGGGAATTGTAAATGGTCCATAGAAGTGAAGGACTTCAGTTTGCCCATATTTACATTAGATTTTATAAACTCTTCTGTTGCTAAGCTATTTTCACACTCCAGTGCTACTTAACATTTAAACACTATTTATTATATATTGTTGTTGTTTTTTTTTCTGAAGCCCCAGCAGATTCACAATATACCATTATTATATTTGTGTTTATTTGCATGTCAAACAGATTTGCAAAAACTGTAAAAAAAAAGTGTATTTTTGTTAAGAGTTTAGTAATTAACATTAAAAAATTGCCAGATGAAAACAGCAGTTACTGTGATCATCTTACTAAATTGTCATTAAAGATAGCCATACGTGAAATAGGGGCCCATACTGACTTTTGGGGGTTGTAATACAGATTAGAGAGGCCTCTTTGTGCGGTACAGAGATTGAAGCACTTTTTTCTTGCAAGGGGATAACTGTTAATACAGTGACCACCTGGCTAAAGAGACAAAATTCATATATTTTTTAAAAAGTGGGACTTTTCTACTAGAAAATAAAATAATATCTTTATTAGGGGTTTCTAGACATAACACATTTGTATTGAGTATATAATGTCCCATTCCCAAGCAAATCCCCATGTATTGTGTTTATACTATTTTCAGCTTTGTAGTGGCATTTTAAGACCACAAGCAGGCAATTTTCATTAAAATGAGAGGACTTGGAGATATGCTGCTAGCAAGGGAGCTTACATGAGGAGTTATAACAACAACCTCCCATCCAGCTCCTTTACCTGCCTGTCATATTTCAGTCCCACCCCCTCTGTGATGGTTCAGCACCTGAGTAGTGCTTTGCGGATTGGTGGCTAAATGTAGCCAACAATCAGCAAGTGTTACCCAGGGTTCTGAACCAAAAATGGGCTGGCTCTTAAGCTTAAATTCCTGCTTTTTCAAATAAAGATACCAAGAGAATGAAGAAAAATTGATAATAGAGTACATTAGAAAGTAGAAAATGGCATGCTCTGTCTGAATCATGAAGCTTTAATTTTGATTTTAGTGTCCCTTTAAAACATTATGATGTCCTTTTATCAATACTTTTATATTACATTATTATCACACAGTTCATTCATTATAATTATTTATTTATTATTCATTTTTAAACTGATAAAACAAAATTTAGCTATATAAAATAGGAAATAAGAGTAATGAAGTTAATGTTTCTACTGCAAAAAAAACTAAACCAGTATTAAAATAATATTATTTAAGACATTTATGCTGAATTTCAATCTTTCTTCAAGAATTATTTGAATTTTTAATATAACTGTTCAAGATTTATAGAAATAAGTTACAACATAGTGATTATTTTTCAAACCTCTAAATAAGCAATAGAGTTTTGAAGCAAAAACATGGCACTGAGTGTTTCCGTTTATGAATTTTATCTTTTTCTCATTTTAGCATGTCTGGGAGACTTAAAAGCTTTAACTCTTTATAACTGTACTGAAGAGCTTTGAACACTTTAATAAATGTTTACTTTCTATGAAATACCTGTAAAGGAAAAAGATGTAGCAAAATACCTGGAATCCCTGTTAAAACGTTTTGCAAATTGAGAAAAAAATGTTTTATTTTTGTTTATTTGAATGCACTCAAAAACTAATACACTGATTTGGCTAATACATGTTTATATACCGTTTTATAATTTCTGGTTAAAACTTGTATAAATAGCTATTTTCAGATATAAGGCTCCATGTACTAAGAGGCGGGCGGACAGCTTCTTAACTTGCAAAGCTGTCCGCCCGCCTCCGCTACACACGGGCAGCGGATCTATTGATCCGCTTGCCCGTATGTATCATTACACACTCAGCGGAGTGTGTAATGCCTGCCCCTTCAGTCGCGCGACCAATCACGCGACTGAAGGGGCTGTCAATCACCGAGAGCGAGCGAGCTCTCTGTGATTTTGCTTCGCCACCTAAGAGGTGGCGTAGGGTGTAGGAAGCAGCGGTCTAATGACCGCTGCTTCTTACATTGCGGGTAGCAGGCTCGCATATGCCCCGCAAAGGCTCCGGAGCAGCTTTCGCTGCTTCGTACATGGAGCCCATAATATAGATACATAAATGCATTGGGCTCAATTGTCCACCCGGCATTGCGGCAAGCGGGCAGCATTAGCTGCTTGCAGTTGACATAGCACAATCAATTGCTTGTACAACTGCACCCCCTACTCTTAAGGCTGTGACACACTGAGAGCAGCGCGCAGCATGATGATGTGACTGTGTGCGCTCAGTGTGTCCTGCCTTTTCATTTCTGCAAGCCGTGTCAGGTCGCTTAGCTTAGAGTTCAGAGTTTAAATATTTGAGCTTCAGAAGCGATACAACGTGGCGAGAAGCAGCTGCCTCGCCTCATGCGGCATCGCTTGCAGTGTGTCACAGCCTTTACACAACCAATTGCATTAGATCAGAACTTGTCAATCATTCTAATCAGATTGGGATCATTTAACTCCGCCACCTCAAGGTCTTAAGGCCTCAACTACTTAACTAGCTTGTCAAGACCAATGGCACAAACCTTAAAAAGTCATACTCCACATGCCGCCACAATAGTAACGTTATTAACCCCTAAACCTCTGGCCTCCAACATCACTAACACTTAATGAATATATTAACCCCTAAACCTAACCCTAACGTAACCCTAACCCTAAGCATAACCCTAACGTAACCCTAAGCCTAAATTTAACTCTAACCCTAACACCCCCTAACTTAAATATAATTAAAATAAAGCTAAATACACCTTACAATTATTACCTAAATAATTCCTATTTAAAACTAAATACAAACTTACCTGTAAAATAAAACCTAAGCTAGCTACAATATAACTAATAGTTATATTGTAGCTATCTTAGGTTTTATTTTTATTGCACAGGTAAGTTTGTATTTATTTTAACTAGGTAGACTAGTTAGTAAATAGTTATTAACTATTTAATAACTACCTAGCTAAAATAAATACAACGTTACCTGTAAAAAAGAGCTGATTTCTTTGGAGCAATGCCCCAAAAAGACAATTTTAAGGGCCATTGGCAGTTTAGTGTAGGCTAGGTGTTTTTTATTTTTTGGGGGGGGGGCTTTTAGATTAGGAATCATTATTTTTTATTTTTGATAATGTGGTTTTTTATTTTTTGTAATTTAGAAAATTGTATTTTAATAATTTAATTTATTTTATTGTAATCTTAGTTTTTAGTGTAAGGCAGGTTAGGTTTTATTTTACAGGTAACGTTGTATTTATTTTAGCTAGGGAGTTATTAAATAGTTAATAACTATTTACTAACTAGTCTACCTAGTTAAAATAAATGCAAACTTACCTGTGGAAAAAAAATAAAACCTAAGGTAGCTACAATAAAACTATTAGTTATATAGTAGCTAGCTTAGGTTTTATTTTACAGGTAAGTATGCATTTAGTTTTAAATAGGAATTATTTAGGTAATCATTTTAAGGTTTATTTAGATTTATTTAAATTATATTTAAGTTAGGGAGTGTTAGAGTTAGGCTTAGGGTTACGTTAGAGTTAGCTTTAGGGGTTAATATATTTAAGGAGAGTTAGTGATGTTGGAGGTCAGAGGTTTAGGGGTTAATCATTTATTTAAGTATATTTTGTTGTGGGGGCTTGCGGTTTAGTGGTTAATAGGTTTATTATAGTGGCGGTGTGGGCGGACGGCAGATTAAGGGTTAATAATCTATAAATAGTGTTTGTGATGCAGGAGGGTGGTGGTTTAGGGGTTAATAGGTTTATTATAGTGGCGACGATGTCGGGGAGCGGCGGAATAGGGGTTCATAATTGTTTTTAAGTGGCGGCGATGTCCGGAGCGGCAAATTAGGGGTTGATAAACTTATTATAGTGTTTGCAATGCGGGAGGGCCTCGGTTTAGGGGTTACTAGGTAGTTTATGGGTGTTAGTGTACTTTTTAACACTTTAGTTATGAGTTTTATACTACAGCTTTGTAACTTAAAACTCAAAACTACTGAGTTTAGATGGCGGTATGGATCTTGTGGTTATAGAGTGTACCGCTCACTTTTTGGCCTACCAGGCAAACTTGTAATACCGGCACTATGGGAGTTCCATTGAAAAAGTGCGGTACTGACGTTGCGTGATGGCCAAAAATGTGTGCGGTACACCTATACCTACAAGACTTGTAATAGCGGTGTTAGGGAAAAAACAGCGTTATAAAGCATAACTATGCTTTTTTTACTCATAACGCCAAACTCGTAATCTAGCTGTTAGGCCTTACATTTAACATCAACTAGGCCTCTGCTAGAATCATTGGATGTAAGCATACCTCAAGACAGTCCCCGATAATGCTAGTGATCATGGTTTCATTAATCATATTTTTTCCCCTGATTTTTGATTTGCTTGGTAATCGTCTGTAGTTCTTATTTTGTGGTTTTATAATCCATAAGTAACATTTATATGGAGTCTTTTTTTGTCTTCACTAATTAAGTATATAGGTATCCGTCAAATGCATAATGTAATACAATTCATTTGCAACTTTTCAACCAATCATTTCTTTTTTTTAACAAAACACAAGTCAACCATAATTCAGTGAAAAAATTATTTTCAACACAAATACAATTATCATCCGTACGAACAGTCAAAGATAATTTATAACACATTTTACTAATTGCACTATCAAAAAAATACATAAATTGGACCAATATGGGTGCAGTGTATTATCCCCCACATGTTAGGTATGCTCCCGATATTCTATTAGTCTCCCTTGAGATTAGGCTATGCATCCATTGATGCCACTTATTGAGTATTGCCTTTCTAAACTTCTAAATTATGACAGTGAAAGTGCCTTGAGTCATCCTTTACAACATAATATAAACTAATAATGTGCTGCATATATATGCTGTAGATGTCATAAACCTCAGCATCAGTGAGTGCACACACCCTGCATGTGCAGTGAGATGGCTGGCACGTATGATTGTGTGACAGAATTGTCTATAAGCAAGTGAACAAGCAAACTCTGGACCCATATTTGCATAGCCAACTAGCGAAGCTTATTAGTCAAGAAAAAAGCAGTTCTACATAATGGTGTTCAAAAAGTCAATGGAATGGCCGGATAGGCAAAGTTGTTCATCTGGAACATATTGGATGTGATGTTTGTTTAATTTCTAGTACACTAGATCTATGTGAGCACCTTCGTAATGATTCTTGAAAACATAGAAGCCAAATGAGTTAACCAGAGGTAGGAGCTTTGGTTATAAAATCTTGAAATTTTCTTGATAGTGCGGGTGTACACATATTACTCAGCAACTTGTAATACAAGTGCATAATAACCCATTGAAAAGATAGGACACACAATTTGTCAAATGCTTGCAAAGCTTAGTTTGTAATAATCAAATCTGCGCTGAACTCGTAATATGGGTGGGTGCTTAAACCACGACCACGAGTTTGTGATTGCGTGGGTAAACTTTGCACAATTTATAGGGTGTGACGGGTAATCTGGACAGTAGGAAATTCCTTTCCCCAAAACTCTAGTTTCATCATCGGAAAGTGTATAAGAAGATAGATTAAATATCCATTCTTTATTTTTGGAAATGTCTCCTTTTGTATGGTTTTGCATCTCCCCTACAGTCCTTCTATGGGCAAAATTATGAGTGGAGTGATATTTATCACTTCTGTTCATGCGTTAACTCTGCTGGACAATTTGAAAGTAAAAAGTATTCACTCACATGCTAGCCTGACATGCATTAACATATTCCACCATAGACTTCAATGGAGCATGAAAAGTGTGTGGGGGTGGAACACTCTTACTCGTGCGCAAAATGGGTCTGATGAAGGGGTTTATGCTTCAAATATATATATATATATATATATATATATATATATATATATACTTAGAATATATTCCCCTATGTGAACATTGGAATGGTATATAGTTACAGTTAATACATAGTTCAACACTTTATTAAATATGAGTATTGCATACATAAGATTTTTCATGTTTTCAGCTACTCGACTGCAAAGGGCTCCAATGCACTTATATTTTTTGTCTTTATAAGTATACATATGTATTTATGTGTTTATATGACTGTAAATGCATTATACACATATTAATGTATAAATACATATGTACACACATCTAAACATACAAACACATATAAATATATATATACAGTATATATATATATATATATATATATATATATATATATATATATATATATATGTTTCTTTATGTTAAAGCCCTTTGCATGCCTTTTTTTCATATGAGATTTCATGTCTTAAAGCCGTTAAAACTATTTTTTGGGGATTTTTTTTAATCATTTTTATTAGATAGTGTTATTATGAGTGTAACTGTAACTGTACTTTTTAGTTGAGCATAACAGTTAACCAGAGCTCTGAAGTCACGCTAATTCCAATGCATGTTAAATTCAATTGCACTTGAGCGAACACATTTACTTTCAACTTGTAATACATGCACTACTTCCAACGTGCACAAAGAGTCGTTATAAATCTCAACAGTTAGTGTGCCATTCAAAATATAGCCCTATGTATGGTCTTTTTCATTCTTAATTTCCTTTTGTCATAAGGGTGGTTTTTCAGAGGGGGGCTAGATTGGTATTGGCATTCCCTTAAAAAGGAGAAGTTTTTACAGTGGTCAAGAGTTGATACCTCCTTAGTAGATAAAACTTGGAATATTTTGAAAATCTTCAAAGGTTCCTTTCTAATGTCTCCTATTTTAGAAGCCCTACCTACCTTTGTTTTCTCAATACCCTCTCCTGCGATAAGTTTCTTTTTTTTTGTTCTGA